>NC_060279.1:63761986-64061986 GCF_021613505.1 Equus quagga
GCGGGTTGGGCCGGGGGCGGCGCGGCCCGGGCGCCGGGGGGCGGCGGCTTCCTGTGGGAGGGGCCTGGCGCGGCGGTTCCGGCCTCCGAGGAGGGGTGTCCCAGCTCCCGCCCGAGCAGGGTGGGCGCGCCGCGGGCCGTGCGCGGGGGCTGCTCCGGGGTGGGCGCCGAGGCAGCCGGAGGTGCGGCGACCAGCGAGTCCTTCTGGAACGGAAGAGGAGCTTAGGAGCCAGGGGTGGAGAGGAGTGACCTTTGTGGAGGAATCGGGACTGGAGGCAGGGGCGACTTGGGACTGAGCTGGCAGGGGGCGCCAGAGAATGGGCGTAGGACATGGAGGGAAAGGAGAAATCAGGAAGAAGATGCTGCCTGAATCCCAGCAGAGAATCTCTTCCTTCCCTCCTCTTTGGAAATGATTGTTACCCGCGACTTTGATTTCGGTCCCACTCAGTTTTTAAACTTCCAAGACGGATCACAGAATGTTGATCATCTTGCGTTCGACACACCCACTTGGGTAGGGTTTCCACTTCTTGGGAACCTAGCCCTTCAGGTCATTTTTCTTTGAGATGTTCCCAGATCACATGAACTTCGAGGCTTAAAAAAGAGTGTGGGCACTTTGCTCTGGCCATAAAATGGCTTTTAGCCTAAACTGTTGACCACGGCTTAGCCCAGCATTACCTCAGCAGCATAGCGGCTGCAGAAATCTTAGAGCGTCTACCTACACAGCTTTATGGCTTTTCCTCTTCACTTTAAATTATTCAGCTCCCCTTACCATGTGACTGCTTGACAGACTGTAACTAGGTAGGGTGCCTGAGAGACCTGTGTTGTCTTCATTAGAATGTGACCTGGATCAGGATTTCGAGATTAAATACGTATGTTAAAGCCGTTCATCCTCTTTTTCTTCATCTTAACTAAAATTTGCAGAAGTGGAATGAATTTTATAGGTGCGGTGTAACTGGAGTGGATGTTCAAACTGGGCATTCATAGGAGCCAGAGTCGTTTTGGGTTACAAGTAGGAGAAAACAAAAAGGACTTTGCTAATGTATAGTATTATGAGTTAAAGTTTTTGGACTACTTAAGCATTTGAAAATTAATTTCTGTAGCGGCCTGGGAGTTAGGTTGGGAAAGTGTTCCTGCCATTTCACAATGAACAAACAGACCTAAGAGAGATGACTTGATTTTTTTTTTAACAATTTATTGCTCTTTCTTGTTTACTGGTCTCCTCTCTCTGCTAGGCTGCAAATCCTTCAAGGGCAGGGTTAGTATCTTATCTGGCTACTAGCCTAGTGCTTGCCATGTTGTGGGCGCTTGGTAAATGTTTGGTGAATAAAAGTTTCTGAAGGTCACGTAGCTGTAAGTGGAGGACAAGGGATTTGAGCCCAAGTCCTAGCTCTTCTCTTGTCAGACAAACTTGCTATTTTCTGTGTTATTGTCCATATGAAAACCATAGGCATGGGAAAAAGGCTTGAGTTGGCTTTTCAGTCTTTTACTTAATGACGACTTTCCCATTTACAAAGAGCTTATATTCACATCTCATTTAATTGTCACCATGATCCTGGGAAGGTCAGTATTGTCCCTATTCTACACTTGCAGAAACAGAGGCTTAGCGCAGTCCTTGCTTTAGATTCCAGAGCTAGTGAGTGACTGAGCAGGGACTCTAGCCCAGGCCTTTTGCCCCTAGACCCATTCTTTTCCATTTGTAGAAGCAATATAAAGTCTTATTTTAAAAATTTTTTTCTTTTTGTTTTTTTGGGTTTTTTTTGAGGAAGATTAGCCCTGAGCTAACTGCTGCCAATCCTTCTCTTTTTGCTGAGGAAGACTGGCCCTGAGCTAACATCCACGACCATCTTCCTCTACTTTATATGTGGGACGCCTACCACAGTATGGTGTGCCAAGTGGTGCCATGCCCGCACCCGGGATCTGAACCGGTGAACCCTGGTCTGCTGAAGCGGAACGTGCGCACTTGACCACTGTGCCACGGGGCCCTAAATATTTTTTAAAGTATAAAAAGTATGACATTTTAAGGAAAAAACAGTATGTAGATCACAGCAAAAATAGTGAGTGTAGAATGCAATTGACGTTTAGAAGACTCTGTACTATACCGTAGCTGCCTCTCCCTGGAAAAACATTCTTTCATTCAATGAATATTTATAAGTGCCCACTCTATGCCAGGCATTGTTCTAGAATTGCACTGTCTAGTATGGTGGCAACTAGACACGTGGGACTGTTGAGCACTGGAGATAATGCTGTGAGTATAAAATAAACACCAGATTTTGAAGACTTAGTGTGAGAAAAACGGAAAATACCTCATTGATATTTTTATATTGTAATGAATACAATATTAATAGAATATAAATATATGCTATAAATAACATTTTGTTAATTGGGTTAAATGCAGTATAATTGAAATTAATTTCACCTGTTTCTTTTTATTTTTAAAATGTGTTCCCTAGAAAATTAAAAATTGTATTGGACAGTGCTGTTCTAAACACCAAGAATACAGTATACAGGAAAGGCAAAAATCCCTGCCCTTGTTGGTCTTACTTTATTTTTTTTTTTGAGGGAGATTAGCCCTGAGCTAACATCTGCTGCCAAACCTCCTCTTTTTTTTGCTGAGGAAGACTGGCCCTGACCTAACATCCAAGACCATCTTCCTCTACTTTATATGTGGGACGCCTGCTACAGCATGGCTTGCCAAGTGGCGCCATGTCCTCACTGGGCATCCGAACCCGGGATCCCAACTGGCGAACCCTGGGCCACCAAAGCAGAATATGGGAACTTAACTGCTGTGCCACCTGGCTGGCCCCAACTGTCTTACATTTTAGTGGGGAAAGCCACAGTAAACAAAGTAACCAAGTAAAGTGCACATTATATTGTAATAAAGGAGGGAAGCAGGATGTGGAGTGTGGGCTAGGGTTGCGGTTTTGAAGAGGGTCTTTAGAAAAGCCTTCCTGGAAAGGTGATGAAAGTGAGGGAAGGAGCCACGTGGCTGAATGCGGACGTAGTGGTCCAGGCAGAGGACACGGCAAGTTCAAAAGCCCTGAAGAAGAAGCACCCCTGGCAGAGTTGGAACCAGCCAGGAGGCCAGTGTGGCTGGAGGGGTAGGCGCGAGGCAGGGGTGGAAGGATGAGGTCAGAGAGGTGATGGGGTAAGGGGAGAGAAGGGCAGGTCGTGGGGGCCTTGCAGGCCATTGTAGGGGTATTGCTTTTTACTTAGAATGAGTTGGGGCCGTTGGACGGTCTTGAGCAGTGGAGTGGACACAATCCATCCCGCCTTTTCACAGGCTCGCTCTGGTTGCCATGTGGAGAAAGAGTCAAGAGGAGCAAGGCTAGAAGCAGGGAGACAAGTTCGGAGGCTATTGCCTTGATCCAGGTGGAGGAGGGACCGGGTGGTGGTAATGGAGGTGGCGCGGAGCAGTCAGGTGATGGGTATATTTTGAAGTACAGCCACTGGGTTTGTGGATGTGGGATGTGAGAGGAAGAAAAGAATCAAGGGGAACTCCATGGTCTTTGGTGTGAATGACTGGAAGAATGGAATTGTCATTAACTGAAATGGGGAAGACCGTGGGAGGGACGGGGTTGGGGCTCCTTTTTGTTCACGTTAATTGTAAAATGCCTGTAGAAACCCAAGTGAAAGTGTCGTGGGCAATTAGGGAAGTCTGGAGACGCCTGGGCTGGAGTGTGCATGTGGAATTGGTTACCATGTGGACAGTGTTTAGAGTTGAGAGACTGGGTGAAGTTACTTACAGAATAGTGTGGGTACATATCCAAGAGGCGTGCTTCTTGCCAGAAGTTAAATTTTGAAATAAAGTCTTAGTTTGTGCTATTATAGTACTAGATATTTTAAATACGGTGGAGCATTGTAGTATATCTCAGGGAACTTGATTTTCTCTCCTTTTCACTTTTCATTTAAAGACTCTTGAAAACCACAAGCTAATGGGTTTCTCTTTTCTTGAGGAGGCTGCTATTCCAAGAGTGCGTCTTTGTAGTGCCGCTGAAATCAATTTTGTGTGCCAATTTCTGGAATTAGTCTGGCTTTCTGGGTTGGTAACCAATTTAGGGACCTCCAAGAAGGATGGGAAAGAGACAGCCTGGAAGGATGGGGAATGAGTTCTTAATGTTATAATATTGGTTTTACCTATACCATGCGTACTGAACGCATGTTGTTTGTCAGGCATCCTGCTGTTTTATAGATTTAAAGCAAACAGAACCTCACCGAGGTGAAGTGGCCTGCATGAGGTCATGTAGCTAAGACCTGGAAGAGCTGGGATTTGAATCTTGGTCTTCTGAGTCTGGATCTGATGCTTCCATCGGGAAGACGTGTGATAGTGGATGCATGAACATCAACTCTCATTGGAATCAAATCAGTGAGCTGCTTTTGAGTGATTTTGAATCCTTTTGGACTACTATAGACTGAAATTTCTGAGAGATAGGAACAAAAGGGAAGATCTTGTTTCTCTTAGAGAACCAAGTGAATCTTTTTTCTTTTTTTGAGGAAAATTAACCCTGAGCTAACATCTGCTGCCAATCCTCCTCTTTTGCTGAGGAAGACTGGCCCTGAGCTAACATCCGGGCCCATCTTCCTCCACTTTATATGTGGGACGCCTACCACAGCATGGCTTGCCAAGCGGTGCCATGTCCGCACCCAGGATCTGAACCAGTGAACCCCGGGCCGCCAAAGCGGAACGTGCACACTAACCGCTGAACCACCCGGCCGGCCCCAACTGAATGTTTTCTAGAAGGTTGTAGTCCCCTGCAGCTGGCCCCTGCCCCCTGGCCCCACTTATAAACAAACATTCAGTGATTTCAGTCGTGTTAATAACTACTTCTAGGAAAATACCAAAACCAAGACTTGGCAGTTCTGACCCAGGGCAGGTCCTCTTCCTCTGTGTCACCCATGCCTTTTGCTTCCTGTTTTGTTGTGAGATCTGCTTTCCAGTCTCTTTTTATTACTAGCCTGTAATTCCACTGTGCTTCCAATGATATGACCTCCCCCTGTTCCCCTCCCTCTCTTTCTTTTTATGTGCTTGGTCTTTGTACGGATGTCATTTGGCAAAGTTCAATTCTTTTTGATTGTTTTTCAATATGGGCCTTGGGAGAATGGAAGGTTAACTCAATGCTGGACAGAGGAAAGAGGCCAAGAAAGAAGCATTAGTGTTGGAAAGAACTGGAAAAGCATGAGAGTGTGAAGGAAAGGAGGAATCTTTTGAATAGATGCTTTTCTTCCATATCTTCTGAGAAGTGGATGCAGGGTGGATCTATGGTTATAAATAAGCAGCTCTGCCTGTTTCTACAGCTGGCTAATTAAAAATAAAATCTTGGTGCTGGTGAGTAGTTGTGCTCTTCCCTGGCTCATCTGCTGCCCAGGTCCTTTCATCTCAAGATCAGTGTTCAGTGGTTTCTTGACTCAAAGCTGGAATCCCAAGAGCCTAGAATTTCAGCTTCAAGAACAACTAGTTTAGCTTGTAGTTAATACTTGAAGAGGACTTACCATGTGCTGGCTGCTTTACCTGAACTTGTTTTAATCCCTACAGTAATCTTGTAAGGTAAGTACTATGATTAGGTTCATTTCACAGATGAGGAATTGAGATTTAGAGAGGCTAAGTAACTTGTCCAGTATCACTCAAAGGCTAGTGAGTGGTTAAACCTATTTGCCTCTAAAAGATTGGCTTGTCTGAAGGGTTCTTCCTGAAGTTGGGTGATAAGAGTGATCAGGTACTTCCGATATTGAAAGAGCTAGCACTTGCTGACTCTGATGTGCAATTGCTTTCTCCTGCCAAAAGCTCTTTGAGGATTTATTTAATGAGGATCTCTCAGAGCAAGATGTCTTAGCTCCCGGGGGGCAGGTGCCCTATGGCATTCGCCTTTGTATTTCCAGGGCCTGGCACAGAGTGGGGCGTGTGAACATCTGTTGAAAGACTGACCCTGGCTCAAGACGAGACAGGGTCAATAAAAGTGGCCTGGAAGAGGCACAATCAGAAGGCTGGCTAAAGTTGCCCTTGACCATTACAGTCCCCTGGCTTCAAGAATCAACCCGTCCAGGGGGCCAGCCTCGTGGCCGAGTGGTTATGTTCATGCGCTGTGCTTCGGAGGCCTAGGGTTTCACCAGTTCGAATCCTGGCCTGGGCGCGGACATGGCACCACTCATCAAGCCATGCTGAGGCGGCATCCCACATGCCACAACTAGAAGGACCTACAACTAAAAATACACAACTATGTACCGGGGGGCCTTTGGGAGAAAAAGGAAAAAATAAAATCTTTAAAAAAAAAAGAATCAACCCATCCTAACAACCTAAATGTTGAGTTGTCTACCAACTGGTGAGTGAGTGGATAGACAAAATGTGGTATCCATACAATGAAATATTATTCAGCCATAAAAAGGAGTGGAGTACTGGTACATGCTACAACATGGGTGAACCTTGAAAACATTACACTACGTGAAAGAAGCCAGACACAAAAGATCACATATTGTACTGTTCCGTTTATTTGAAATGTCCAGAATAGGCAGATCTGTAGAGACAGAAAGCAGATAGTAGTTATTAGGGGCTGGGGGCAGAGAGGAATGAAAAGTGACTGCTAATGGTTATGGGGTTTTCTTTTGAGGTGATGAAAATGTTCTGGAATTAGATAGTGGTGATGGTTGCACAAATCTGAATATAGACACCGAATAGTATGCTTTAAAAGGGTGAAGTTATAGTAAGTGAATTATATTTCAATAAAAATTAAAAAGGATCAACCGGTCCTGTTTTGAATGCACCCTCTGTGTTCTGTAGAGGTCAAGTTAAGATTTTAGTGCAGGCAGCGGAGCCACTATCCTTCATCTTCTAGTGCTGGGGCACCACGTCTTATTCAGCTTCCTCTGAAGTGCCCTGGTAAATATGTTAAATAATGTTCTCTCTACTTTTTTAATCTCAGGTATTTCAAGTATTTTAATCAAAAAGGACTATGATACATCTTTGTTGTCTTTCAGGATGTCTCTGGAAACTAAACCAGTAGGTGGACCCTTGACATACTTAATTTGGCTAGTGAGAAGGACTCAGGAATTACTACCCTAGCTTATAGTTTCTTCTCTTTGAATAGCCAGATTATAGACAAAGAAATCTGGCTTTTTTTTTTTTTTAAGTTTCTTCTTTAGAATTAAAGGTGTAAGGGCACTATTTGCTCCCTTCAGAGCAGAGCTGGTAAACCCCTGGAAGATGGTAGTTCAGGTTGTATCACAGTCTAACTCTGAGCCTGGGGTAGCTGCCCTTTTGGCTGTGAGCCCGACAGTGATACCCATGCAGAGCCTAGGATGTGCCTGAGTCACAGGAGGGAGAAGGAAGACATCGGAGGGGAGAAAGTGCCCAGCAAAGTAGAGAAGGAAAGAGAGGTGAAAAGGAGGAAGAAGATGGTAAAGGCAGAGACCAGAGATAGGCTGCCTGTTAACTCTTGTAATGTAGCCCCTCTTTATTCTTTCTGTCACTTGCCATTAGAATTATTCTCAAATTCTGAAAAGCTAAACAGTTGTTGTGTTAGTAGTGGCATCAACAAATTGTTTTGAGTAGAGCATGAAAAATACTCGTTTTTTAAATAATGGAATAAAACACAATGATACATTTAGGATTTTGTTTTGTATCTGGAATCACAGTTAAGAAACAAGCAGGGCCAGGGGCCTGGCCTGGCCTGGTAGCGTAGTAGTAAAGTTCCAATGCTCTGCTTCAGCGGCCTGGGGGTTTGTGGGTTCGGATCCTGGGTGTGGACCCATACACTGCACATCAGGCCATGCTGTGGCGGTATCCCACAAGCAAAATAGAGGAAGATGGCCACACGTGTTAGCTTAGCAACAATCTTCCTCAAGCATAAGGAGGAAGATTGGCAACAGATTTAGCTCAGGGCCAGTCTTCCACACACACATAAAAAAAGAAACAAGCAGGGCCAGCCCCAGTGGCCTAGTGGTTAAGTTTGGCACGCTCCACTTTGGTGGCCTGAGTTTGGTTTCAGGGCATGGACCTATACCACTCGTCTGTGAGTGGCCGTGCTGTGGCAATGGCTCATATACAAAATAGAGGAAGATTGGCAACAGATGTTAGCTCAGGGTGAGTCTTCCTCAGCAAAAAAAAAAAAAAAAAAAGAAAGAAAGAAAGAAGCATTAATTTCAGCAAGACCACACCCACTGACTGCAGGGGTTACTTCTTAAGGGAATTTACCATGGGGCCTGGATCCAGGTGGACATGGGAGTTGGGCACCCCAAGGATGTGTTGCTGATACGCCAAAGACTTCCAGCTTCAGCCTTATGTCAGTTGAAATCCACAACTATTAAAGCCTTTGTTGCTAACTGCATTAGTTTCCTATTCCTAATCTGTGTAACAAATTGCTAAAAACTTGATTTAAAACAGTAGGAATTTATTCCTTTACAGTTCTGGAGGCCAGAAGACCAAAATCAAGGTGTCAACAGTGTCACCAGGGCCTCGATCCCTCTAGGGGAGAATCCTTCTAGTGGCTCCAGGCATTTGTTGGCTTGGGGCTGCATGACTCCAGTCTCTGCCTCAGTCTTCACATGGGCTCCTCCTCTGTGTCTGTGTCTTCTTCCCTCTGTCTCCTAAAAGGACACTGCATCCACCCTAAATCCAGGATGATCTCATCTCAAAGACCCTACATCCTGATTACATCTACAAAGACCCTATATTCTGATAAAGTCACAGTCACAGATTCCAGGAGGGTTAGCACTTAGACATATCTTTTTGGGGGCCACAATTAAACCCACTACACTAACTGAATGTAGGTGGGATACTCTTATTAAAATTAAATAAGGACATCCTCCTATGACCTGATTTGAAGAGAAGCCTTTTCCTTTCTTGAATTTAAATTTTATTTATGCCCAAATAATGCACGCACATAGTTTAAAAAGTCAAATAGCATTCATTACCAGGATTATAATGCCACAGCAGTGCGTGGCTTCACCCCTTTTTGTTCTTGATTCTTGTTCTGTAGAGTCAATGACTTTTAACTCTTTTGGTTCTTTTCTGATAGTGACTTCTGCATTTCTAAATGACATCCTTACACTGTTATTTCCTAGCTTGTCTGTTTTGTTTATTGTCTTTTAACCACTGAAGATGAGGATTTAGCTCTCTTTCAGTCTCTACAAAGACACACTTCTATCTCCATCTTCTGATTACAATATATCACAAGTTTTGATTAAACTTATGCTGTTATGATTACAAATATTCACAACTGAGCCATGTAGTATATTAGGATGACATTTCCTAGCTTTTGTTTTTAGTAGAGTTACGTATTTTCTGCTTTTTTTGTTTGCATAATTTTCTGTTTACCTATCACCAGTTCAGCCCCAAACATTCTGATAAAGCTAAATCAGTACTTCTTTCAGTGCAGTCAGATGCATCATGTAATCTATTTCTTCCATTTTCTTTCCTTTATCTTTTTTTGGTGAGGAAGATTGGCCCCAAGCTAACATCTGTTGCCAATCTTCCTCTGTTTTTTTTCCTCCTTTTTCTGTCCAAGGCCCCAGTACATAGTTGTATACACTAGTTGTAAGTCGTTCTAGTTCTTCTATGGGGGATGCTGCCACAGCATGGCTTGATGAGTGGTGTATAGGTCTGCACCCAGGATCCAACCGGTGATCCTCAGGCTGCCGAAGCAGAGTGTGTGAACCTAACCACTTGGCTTCGGGGCCAGCCTGTCTTTCCTTTATCTTGAGATGACACTTTGATACACTCTCTAATCTGGACTTCTCTCTAGGCTATTGTGTAGCAGTGCCTTGGGATTTCTCTTCATTGCCCTTCTGGGAATTCGTCTCTCATGTGGAATACCCACCATCCTCCATCTTTCTCATTTACTCCCCTGGAGAGCATTTTTTTGGTAGCTTCCTGAGAAGGCAGCTTTGGAAGTGACTTTTTTGAGACTGCAAATCTGGAAACATCACTGTTTTCTTGTCATACTTGATGGATGGTTTTCTTGATTTTAGAAGTCTAGACTGGGCATAATTTTATCTAAAATTTGAAAGCGTTCTGTTGTCTTCTAGCATTCAGTATTACTGTTGAGAAGCCTGATGCCATTCTGATTCCTGTTCTCTGTCAATGTCACTGGAAGCTTGTATACTGTTTGTCCCCATGTCCTGAAATTTCATGACATTGTGTTTTAGCGTGGTTCTTTTTTCCTTCATTGTTCTGGGCACTCAGTTGGGTCCTTTCTATCCAGAAATGTATATCCTTCAGCTTAAGAAAAATATTTTGTAACATTTTTTGGTGATTTCTTTGTCTTTTTTTCTCTTTTCTATTTCTGGTCTTACTATAAGTCAGACATTGGACTTAAGTTTGCACTCTCCACTTTAGTGGCCTGGGGTTTGCCAGTTTGGATCTTGGGTGCAGACCTACGCACTGCTCATCAAGAAAACCCTCACCTATTTCTCTTATCTATAGAATGGTTATTGGTTATTTTGCATTAACATATGCCATTGCTTTATATGTCTATTCCTATGCCAGTACCACACAGTCTTGATTACCGTAGCTTTATAGTAAGGTTTTTTGTTTTGTTTTGTTCTGTTTTGTTTTTGCTGAGGAGGATTTGTCCTGAGCTAACGTCTATTGCCAATCTTCTTTTTTGCTGAGGAAGATTTGCCCTGAGCTAACATCTGTTGCCAATCTTCTTTTTCGTATGTGAGCCACCACGACAGCATGGCAGATGAGTGGTATAGGTCTGTGCCCAGGAACCAAATCCGGGCCGCTGAAGCAGAGTATGCTGAAATTAACCACTAGGCGAGTGGGGCTGGCCCTGTAGTAAGTTTTGAAGTTAGAAGTTGTGAATCCTCCAACTTTGTGCTTTTACAAGATTGTTTGGCTATTGTAGGTCCTTTGCATTTCCTTATGAATTTTAGAATCAGCTTCTCAATGGAATTCTTTTTTCTCTTTGTTTGTTTTGATATCTGACATTTCTGTCTGAGGGTCCCCTCAGATAGTTGTGTACATTTAAGTGTCAAGTACCAGCAGGCTCATCTGTGCGCTAGGACCCAAGTGAGGGAAAAGGGGTGGGGGACAGTGACCTTTCATAGTTCATGCCGTAGACTTTCACTTATCTCCCTGGATTGTTGTGGTGTCTATTCCTACCCTCAACTGTACCTGAAGTCCACAGGTCTGGTTTAACCTATCCAGGGACTAAAATTTAACTCTCCTGCTTAGAGTTAGGGAGGGGTGACTGCCTAGCTGAATTGGGTGGGGAAGGGAAGTCTGGGGCTCTGTTTCCCATAGGCTGCATGCTCTCACTGTCAGAGGTACCTAGTGCCACCAATTATTGACCCTTTCCAGGATTCCTCAGTGCCAGTCAGCTTGCTTCTTGTTGACTTCCCCCACTCAGGCAGTTAGGTTTCAATTTCAACCCACTTGCCATTTTCCAAAAATATTGCTGCCAATCTCTATTGTTCCCTTTTCCATTCTTTGTTAGTGGGTTTATATTTTTGTACTGCCTTCTTGTCATTTTGATGGGGTTTGAGAAAGGAGCAGAAATAGGTGTTTAATCTCTCCTGTTTATTGAGTCCTTAGAAGAGACTCTAAGGAAAAGGTAGGTATCAAGGAAGGTGGTATAATACTTAGTTTCCTTGGAACCACTCCTGACACAGAGCTCCTTCACCGAATTCTGTTCCTAGAGTTATATATTGCCGCATTTTTTCATTTGCATATTATTCTATGCAAATTTTTTGCATAATTTTAGTTTAGTCTTAAACATGCTGATAGAGCTAAAGTCCTATTTTCAGTGTGGTCAAATTAGTTGAGGCTTCAACTAATTCAGTAACACTAAACCATTGGTTCTCCCCTCAACTTTATATTAGGATCACTTGGGGGAACTTTTAAGTAACACAGCTGTTCTACCCCACTCCAGACCAATCAAATGGGAATCTCTGCGGTTGGGGTTTGGTTATGTGTTTTTTTAATTCTCTCCAGATAATTCAGGTGTGCAGAAAGAATTGAGAACCACGGCTCCAAGGCATATTTCGTATTTCATTAAGGATCATTTTACCTAACAGGAAAATTCAGTTGCATCTCTTATTGCTCTCATCCTCCTCCTTCACTGCCCTCCAGCCGCTGGCCCCTTTTGTTCCTTACACTCCCAAGACGTGCTGCTGTCTCAAGAGCTTTTGCTTTTGCCCTTTTGTCTGCCTGGAATGTTCTTCTGCAGATATCCTCAGTTTCCTCCTTCACCTTCTTCAGATCTTTGCTCGGAAATCATCTTATCAGTGAGACTCCCCTTGTCCACAACTTTTAGAATTTCTGCTTCCAATCCTCACCCCAAATTCCTGTTCTCTTTCACTACTTTGTTTTTTCTACAACTTGTCACTTCTGTAGTTCTCTTGTTTCTTTTCTATTTGGCATCCTCTCTTGGCACATGCCTTTTTCCCATGTATCAATCTTTTAGTGTAGAGTTGTGCCTTGGTATCTGTGGGGGATTGGTTCCAGGACCCTGCCCCCCATACCAAAATCCAGGGATGTTTAAGTTCCTTATATAAAATGGTGTAGGGGCCGGCCCGGTGGTGCAGCGGTTAGATGTGCATGTTCTGCTTTGGCGGCCCGGAGTTTGCAGGTTTGTTTGGATCCCAGGTGCAGACATGGCACCACTTGGCAAGCCATGCTGTGGTAGGCGCCCCACATATAAAGTAGAGGAAGATAGGCACAGATGTTAGCTCAGGGCCAGGCTTCCTCAGCAAAAAGAGGAGGATTGGCAGCAGATGCTAGCTCAGGGCTAATCTTCCTCAAAAAAAAAAAGGTGTAGAATTTGCATATAGCCTACACACATCCTCTTTACTTAAAATCATCTCTAGATTACATAGAATACCTAATACAATGTAAATGTTATGTAAATAGTTGTTATTCTGTATTGTTTCGGGCATAATGACAAGGAAGAAAGTCTGCGTGTTCAGTACAGATGCAACCATAATAGGCCTTTCAATCCATGGTTGGTTGAATCTGTGGATGCAGAGCCCCTGCATGTGGAACCTGTGGGTGCAGAGGGCTGACTTCATAAAGAAGCCAGTGGGCAGAGCTCCATTTATTCCTTCTACCCTGCTCTTTTCTTTGTAGATACAAGTATCTGACTTATATCATTTTCCTTCTGCCTGAAGAACTTTTTAACATTTCCTGTAGGGCAGGTTTTTGTTTGAGAAAGTCTTTTTTCTCCTTCTCTTTCAAAGAACGACGTCATTGGATACAAAATCTAGGTTGGTGCTTCTTCTCTTTCAATGCTTTAAATATTTCACTGCACTGTCTTCTTGCTTGTATGGTTTCTGGCAAGGAGGCTACTGTAATTCTTATCCTTATTCCTCTGTAGTTCAGGTGTTTTTTCCCTTTTGGTTTCTTTTAAGATTTTTTTCTTTATCTTTTGTTTTCTGTAGGTTGAATAAATGCTCAATAATTGTTGAATGATCAAATGAATACCTTTGATCCAAGCCCATGAAATTGTTTTACCTAGATGTGGGAAAATTTCTCAGACCTGAGATGATGATAGACCGATGACATTTCTCTGAGTGACTAGTTAGTCCCCAATCTAGCGTTTGCTTAATTCTGTGGTGTTTGTGAGTGTCTCCAATCTAAAACCTTACCTAAAATGGGATTGTTGTAGAGCAGTTGTTGTCCAGGTTTTTTGACCCCAACCTTTAGTAAGACATATATTTTATATCATGACCTATTATACATGTACATATAAATGTCCATTTATCTGAAGAAACTTTTTATGAAATAATACTTTCTTTTATGTATGATGTACTCTTATTTCCTACTTTATTATTTTATATTTTATTTTCGAAAGTGCTTGTCATGATTTATAGAGAGGATAAGTTCAGAGGACAGTTTATTTTTTTAAGACATTTGGGTAGATCTACTGGACTTAGCAGATCCATTACTCCCTTCCATTGCTCCCTTCAGTAATGAAATTCTTCGTGCACCTATAACTTTTGGTGATATTTTAAACATTGTTCTCCCTCCTCCCCTTGCCTGCCCCAGGCTTATGCTAACTCAGTGTTTTTGGAGTGATTTGAATGCAAACACTTATCATCATTATTAGCAGGAGAAAAAATTACTTGAGTACATGTACAGAGTCATCTGTTTGTGTTGCTGAGACAGGTGTAGAGTAAATTCTAGGTCTCAGGCTGCATAAGCTTCCTGTAGTGGGTAGTGAGGGTTTAGACCTCATGCCTGTTAGGAACCATGTCCAATATGGGGCCCTGAGGCAGAAGCTAATCGGTTGAAAGTCCTTTGACTGAGATGGGGTCAGATCTGACTTCCCTTCTGTAGTACTGGCTCTTTTTCTTTCTACATGGATTGGAAAACTTTTACGATTCAAGATATCTACCTTATAATGTCAGGGTGGTATCTTGCTAATTGGATCTGTGAAGACAGACAAAGCCCCACGTAATAACATGGATTGTTGTTAGTAAACAATGGACTGTAATTAGGAAAGATGTTGCAGAAAGAAAACATGGTGGTGGTCCCTACTCTGTTTCTCCTGCCTTCCCAGTCAGTTTTGTTCTGTGCCTTCTTTAGAATTTATCTGATCGATTTTGTTTCAGGGCCATGAAGTATAGATCAAGAGGTTTGGTCTTTCTCTGCATTTAACAGGCTGTCCGGGAGCTTCGAGTTTCATTCTCCTGAATTCTCTTGAGTTCAGACCAAAGGCTAAAAACAGCTAGAGCTCAGGGAGAACAAGCTAGTTTAAAAACTACCCTCAGTCAAGTTGCCTTAGGAAGGAAGGAGTCCCAATAGATTTAAAGATTTAAAAAATATTCTTTCATTTTTAAGGTCTATAAATAATGCATTTCCAGCTTTTAGTGCTTTAACCTCTGTTACTAAAAGCCCTGAGGCTTAATTTATAATCATTAATCTTTCCTTCATTACTCAAGATAGGATCTTTTTTCCTCCTTAAAATTATTGTTAAATTATGAAAAAGATCAAACATATGAAATGGTTCAGAGAATAAGATAACAAGCAGTCATAAAAACCACCATCTGGATTTAATGAATATTAACATTTTGCCATATTTGCTTCAGAACTTTTTTCTTTAAGAAAATAAAATGTTGCAGATACAGTTGAAGTTCCCTTGGTCTCTCTCCTCACTCCACGTCCCCCGCTCCCTCCTCCACTACCCCAGAGATAACTTCTGTTCTGAACTTGGTGTGGTTCCTTCGTGGCCATGCTTCTATACTTGTATTCCATTTGTGTGTGTCCACAACAATTGTTTTGTGTAAGTTCAAATGCATATCAGTGGCATCACTCTATATCTAGGCAGCCACTTGCTTTTTTTTTCTTTTATCATGATAGTTTGGGATTTGTACATGTAGATTGAATTGGTATATTTCAGGTACTATATAGCATTCCATTTTATAAATATATCACAATTTATCCATTCCCTCATTGATGGGCAGTTAGGTTATTTACAGATTTTTCTATTATAAACGTTGCTGTGATGAACATCTTTGAACAGCATGTATAGGAAGATTTTCCCCTAGCAAATACCTAGGAGTGGAATCTGGGAGATACAATATATGCATCTTTAACTCTACCGGAGGTTGCCAGGTACCATCTAGTTTGCACTGCCCCCAGAAGTGTATGAGGCTTCTCACCAACACTTGTCAGACTTATAATCTCTTGCTCATCTGATGGGTAGAAAGAGAGTTGATCTTTTTATTGCTTTACCAAAATAGATTTAGTCTAAGGGAGTCAAAACATCATCCTTTTGGAAAAAGGAACCCTCATACAATGCTGGTGGGAATGCAAACTGGTGCAGCCACTATGGAAAACAGTATGGAGATTCCTCAAAAAATTAAAAATAGAACTACCGTACGATCCAGCCATCCCACTACTGGGTATCTATCCAAAGAGCTTGAAGTCAGCAATTCCAAAAGTCCTATGCACCCCAATGTTCACTGCAGCATTATTTACAATAGCCAAGACATGGAAGCAACCTAAGTGCCCATCAACAGATGAATGCATAAAGAAGATGTGGTATATATATATACAATGGAATACTACTCAGTGCAAAACAGAACAAAATCATTCCATTTGCAATAACATGGATGGACCTTAAGGGAATTATGTTAAGTGAAATAAGCCAGTTAGAGAAGGATAATCTCTGTATGACTCCATTCATATGAGGAATTTAAAAATGTGGACAAAGAGAACAGATTAGTGGCTACCAGGGGAAAGGTGGGGTGGGGGGTGGGCACAAAGGGTGAAGTGGTGCACCTGCAACACGAATGACAAACATTAATGTACAACAGAAATTTCACAAGATTGTAACCTATCATTAACTCAATAAAAAAAAAATCATCCTTTTGAATTTCAGAAAATTCATGCTCAAGTTCATTCATTCAGTATATATTTATGGAGTTCCTACTAAGAGCCCGGCACCTTTCTAGACACTAGTGCTCCAGGGCTAACAGATGGGACACATATCTCAGCCCTCCTGGAGCTTACGTTCCAGGGGAGGGAGAGAGACAATACATAGAATAAATAAATACAATACAAGTCATGTCAGTGATAAATGCAAAGGAGAAAAAGTACAATCAGGAAGGATGGGTACTAATGCATGTGGAGACATGGGGTTGATGGGGTGGGGGGTGGTCAGGGAAGACCCCTTAAGAAAGTGACATTTGAGTAAATGCCTGAAGGCACTAAGGGAATAAGCCATATATGTGGACACCTGGGGAAAGAACATTCTGGATGGAGCGGTAGAAGCCTGATGGGGGAGCATATCTGGCATGTTCAAGGAACAGGGAGGAGACCTGTGTAGCTGCAGGGGAAGGGGGTAGTGGGGAGAAATGGGAGATGAGGTTAGAGAGGTGTGTGGTAGTGGGGGGAGCATATCACGTAGGTCATTTTGAGGAGTTTGACTCTGAGATAGGGATGGGAAGCCACTGGATGGTTTTGAATAGCAGCGTGACAGGATCTGATTTACATATTAAGAAAAATCACTCTGCTGAAGGTAGAGATTAGATTGAAGGGTGGGGAGGGCAGAAGCAGGAAAAACAATAATCCAGGTAAGAGATCATGGTGCTTTGGACCAAAGCAGTGACAGTAGAGGTGGAGAGAAATGTTAGTGGAAAAATTTTAAAGGTCGAACCAACAGGATTTATTGACAGATAGAATGTGGAGTGTGAGAGGGAAAGGGGAAGCATGAATGAGCCCCAGAATTTTGGCCTGAGCCACTGGATGGAAGGAGTTGTCATTAACTGAGATGTGGAAGGCTGAGGAACAGGTTTGAGGGGGAATGTCAGAAGCTCACTTGTGTCAGTGCACAAAGAGGATCTGAGGTTCACTGGTGAGGTTCGTACTGGATGTGCCAATTTGAGATTGTCAACAGACAGATGGTGTTTAAAGCCATAAGACAGCATGGGATAACCAAGAGAAGACGTGCAAGGCCTAAGTTGTGGAACATTGATGGTAAGACGTCCAAGAGGGGAGAAAGAGTCAACAAGGAGGCTGAGAAAGAGCAGCCTGAGAGGCAGGAGGAAAATCAGGCAGGTGTGGTGCCCTGGAAGCCAAGGGAAGAGAGCATTTCAAGGAAGAAAGAGGGATCCATTGTGTCAGATGCTGCCAATTGGTCGCATAAGACGAGGACTGAAAATTCACTATTGGATTTAATAACATGGAGGTCTGGGCTCTAGAGCTCTTGATAAGAATAGTTTCAGCCTTGTATTCCTATATTCCAGTATTGAATTCCTATATGTTATCTATAACATGTCAGAGGTTTCCACTCCTACTCCATATGTTAGATTGAAGTAAAGTGCCTGTTACAGACTAGTCCAGAAAAAACTAGTCACTTAAATTTCTTTGGACTGATTGTATCTTATAAATAAGGCAAATTGTTTTGTTTTGGCTAAAATCTTGAAGCATAAAATTATTTGACTTTAGGGGGCCGGCCCCGTGGCCAAGTGGTTAAGTTCTCACGCTCTACTTCGGCGGCCCAGGGTTTCCCGGTTCGAATCCTGGGTGCGGATGTGGCACTGCTCATTGGGCCATGCTGAGGTGGTGTCCCACATGCCACAACTAGAAGGACCCACAGCTAAACTATACAACTATGTACTGGGGGGATTTGGGGAGAAAAAAAAATTACTTCACTTTGGCTATGGAAAATGTCAAAATCAATGTGATTTAACTGTAGCTGCATTTAATTCTCAGTTAAAGGGCTTCCATTCTTAGGGTAATATGGTGAGTTAATAACTATTTTTATGGCTAAACAACTCTTAGAGTAGGAAGTTAGGAGGAGAGATCAGGTACAAATAGAATGAAAGAATGATGTTGAATAGAATAGGAATTTTATAGTGTTTTTATAGCAGAAGTTCTCAAGTTCTCCTCAGACCTCTCGTAGCCCTTCAGGACTTTAAGGGTTTTGCAAGATCAAAGCTATTTTCACAATAGTTTTATTTGCCTTTTTCACTGTGATCATATTTGCACTGAAGGTGTGAAAGCAAAGGTGAGTAAAACTGTTGGTGCCGTATTATGAATCAGGGCAGTGCCACCAATGTGTGCTGTTGTCATTATATTCCTCACCATAGTATACTCAGTGAAAAGAAAAGAAAAAGCCAGTTTTGCTTAAGAATCTGCTTGATGAAGCATAATTTGCAAATTATAATTTTTTAAAGTCTTAACCCTTGTGCGCATCTTTTTAATATTTTGTGTGATGAAATGGGAAATAGCCTGAAACGCTTCTGCTGCATACTGAATATAATGGTTGTGTTGAGAAAAAGCACTTGTATGATTGTTTGAATTGAGAGTGGAATTAGTTGCTTTTTTCTTGAAATACCATTTTAGCTAAAGAAACTAACAGACAAGCTAAGGTTACTAGATTTGAGTATTTGGCAGTTTTTTCTTGAAAATGAATGAAGTGAGCCTGTCACTTCAAGGAGAACAACTGACAGAGTTTGTTACCAATGATAAAATATGAGTTTTTAAGTGAAATTTAGAGTTTTGAAACACTTAGATCTACCACCAAGAGCTTCACAGCTTCCCAATACACCAGACTTGTCTGATAAGATTAGTGGTGATTTTCACAAGTGTGATTTTTTTGATATTATAGTATAACGAAATGTGTTAACGTTCGGAATATCTGCAAAACTCAATGAACTAGTATTTTCCAGATGACAAATGATGATGTTACAAAGTCATATGAGCAAAGATCTGTTCAAAGTGCAAGATAGACTTCTGCTTCTAGCCAAGATGGAGTGACAGGGATGCCTGATGGCTAATGATGTTGAGCATCTTTTCATGAGCTTTTTGGCCATTTGTATATCTTCTTTGGAGAAATGTTTATTCAGATCTTTTGTCCACTTAAAAAATTGGATTTATTTTATTTTATTTTTGCTGGGAATGATTCACTCTGAGCTAACATTTGTTGCCAATCTTCCTCTCTTTATTTTTCTTCCCCAAAGCCTTAGTACATAATTGTAATTTTGGTTGTGAATTCTTCTAATTCTTCTGTGTGAGCCACAACCACAGCATGGCTACTGACAGACAAGTGGTGTGGTTCCACGCCTGGGAACTGGACCCCCAGGCCACTGAAGTGGAGTTTGCCAAATTTTAACCACTAGGCCATCAGGGCTGGCTTGAGTTTTTTTATTTTCTTATTGTTCAACTATTGACTTTCTTTTTGGAAATGTTATATTAGGCTCTCCCTCCTTCAGACTTTGATATAACAATGCTATGTCTTTCTTAGGCTGTCCAAGACCTATCCAGCTTCAATAGTTATTACAAGACAGATAACACCACTGTGCTGAAAGTAGCATGGCGATGGTTGCTTGGATGTTTATATTTTCCTGCTTCTGTCTCTTTAAACTCAAATACAGTCATGCATTACTTAACAACAGGGATACATTCTGTGAAATGCATGGTTGGGTGATTTCATCGTTTTTTGAGCATCATAGAGTGTGCTTACACAAAGCTACATGGTATAGCCTACTACATCCCTAGGCTATATGGTACTAATCTTATGGGATCACCCTTGTATATGCAATTTGTCATTGACCAAAATGTTGTTATGCGGTGCAATACTGCGTTAAAATTGGGTCTAGCTCCTCAATCTGTTACCAGATAGTCTCTAAACCTACTGCTGTGTTTGTCTTGCAGTTTCCTGGTGATGACATGGCATCTGCCAGCTCCAGCCGGGCAGGAGTGGCCCTGCCTTTTGAGAAGTCTCAGCTCACTTTGAAAGGTGAGTGGCACAGTGAGAAGTGTTTGTCAGTTGAGTTCCAGCCCAGTCTGTGGGGAAGAGGTGGGATTATACCACACCTTGGTCTGGAGAGCCTAATCTTGTGAAATGGCTTAAGAGTGTAACTTTTCATTCTCATAGGGTTGTCATATTGGAGCTGAAATTCTTGAAAAAGGAAAAATATGAACATTTGGCACAAATTGAAATGGTGATTCCTTCATTCCTTCTCAGGGCTCTTTTCTGTCTACACTCATTCCTTAGGTGATCTCATCCAACCTTGAGCTTTTAAATGCCAATATAAGATCACTGCCAAATTTCTACCTCTAGCTGGGGCCGTTCCTCTGAACTCCAGATTTATATATCAATAGCCCACTTGTCACCTCCCCTTGTATATTTAGTAAACATCTAAAATGTGATGTGTCTGGAACTGAGCTTCTGATTTTTCTTTCTTGTATCCTGTGTTCAACCAATCAGCAAATCTGGTTGTGTCTGTCTTCAAGATGTATCCAACGCTCAGCCACTTCTCGCCACCCCCACCGTCCCATAAACTGCCATCATCTCCACCCTGGATTAAGACGATAGCCCCTAACTGGCCTCCCTGCTTCTGCCCTTTGCCCTCCTTCATTCTGTTGGTCACACAGCTGCCAGTGATCTCATTAAAATGTAAGCTAGCTCACTATTCACAATAGCCAAGACATGGAAACAATCCAAGTGCCCATTGACTGATGATTGGATAAAGAAGATGTGGTGTATATATATATATATATATATATATATATACATACAGTGGAATACTACTCAGCCATAAAAAAAGAAAAATTCATCCCATTTACAACAACATGGCAGGAGCTGGAGGGAATCATGCTAAGCGAAATAAGCCAGACTGAGAAAGACAAACACGAGATGATTTCACTCATATGCAGAATATAAACAAACACTTGGACGAAAAAAACAGCTCAGTGGTTACCAGGGGAGGGGGGTCGGGGGTAGGTACTAGAGGTGAAGGGGAGCACTTATGTGGTGACAGTCAAGAAGTAATGTACAACTGAAATCTCATATTGATGTAAATTATTATGAACTCAATTTCAAAAAATAAAGTAAAATAAAAAAATTAATAAATAAGAAATCTTTAAAAATTAAAGAAAAAAATGTAAGCTAACTCTTGTCACTCCTCTGCTCAAATGCCAAGGGCTCTCCATCTCACTCAGAGTAAAAGCTGAAGATCCCACATGGTGTGACGCCCCATTTCTCAGCTCCTGTTACTCTCCCACATTTCCGCTGCTCTAGCCACACGGGCTCCTTGCTGTTTGTTGAGTGTACCAGGCACACTCCCACCTCTGGGCCTTTGCACTTGCTGTTCCCTCTGAGTGAAATGCTTTTGGCTCAGATATCTACCTGGGTTGCTTCCTTACTTTCTTTAGGTCTTTACTCCAAGGTCGCCCTCTTCAACCAGGTCTTCCCGATCTCCCCATGTAAAGTCTCCCCACCTCCCTGACTCCTCACGTCTGTCCCCCTCCCAACTTTATATTTTTCTTCTCAGCCCTTGTCACTATTTAACATAGTACATATTTTTATCTATTTCATTTATTGACGGTCTCCTTCAATAGAATATAAGCATCACAATAACAGGAGTTTTTGTTTTGGTTACTGTTGATACCCCCAACAACTAGAACAGTGTCTGACACATAGTGGGCCCTCAATAAATATTGCTTAAATGGAAGAATATTGCTTTGTCACTTTAGCTCTGCAGAAGAGTCATGGGACTGAGAGATGCCTGGGCATGAGGGACCAGAATCTGAGTTCAGGTCTCTCAACGGGGTCATCTGGAGGCAAAATTTTATCTCATATCAGTAGTTTTCATTATTATTTTTGCAATATAAATGTTATTCATTTATAAAATACATTCACATACTTTAAAATTCTTTCTTTCCTCCATCCCCTCAGTGCCTCCACTTGGAGGAAACCAGGATTGTTAATTTCTTGTGTGTCCCTTCCAAGATGCAGCAAAGGGGATGTATTTTTGCAATTTTGAGAGCCAGGTCACCTTCCTTGGAAGGAATACTTTTCTAGCAGTGTCTGAGTGTCTGTTTCCCCACATCTTTACCAACACAATGTGTTGTCAGACTTTCTTTTATCTTTTCCAGTCTGATTCGTAAAAAATTGTTTTCTCAGCATAGTTTTATTTTATATTTCTTTAATAATAATGGTGTTTAGCATCTTAGCATATGCTTAAGGGAAATTTGTGTTTCTTTTTCTGTGGATTGCCTGTTCATATTCTTTGCCTATTTCTTATTGAGTTACTGATTTTTCTTAAGATTTTATTACTTTTTTAAGATTTGATTTTTCCTTTTTCGCCCCAAAGTCCCCTGGTACATAGTTGTATATTTTCAGTTGTGAGGCCTTCTAGTTGTGGCATGTGGGATGCCTCCTCAGCATGGCCTGATGAGTGGTGCCATGTCTGCGCCCAGGATTTGAACCAGTGAAACCCTGGGCCACTGAAGCAGAGCACGCAAACTTAACCACTTGGCCACAGGGCTGGCCCCTTGATTTTTTTTTTTTTAGAGTCTTGAAACATTTTAATTATTTTTCTTGACGTCTCCTGACTACTCCAGCCCTTTTGAGGAGGAAGAAGGATTAGAGTGAACTGATAGGGTTTTGAACTTGGGACTACAGCCTTTACTACCTTATCTAATAATTAGCAAGCCTAGGTCAAAACAGAAGCCCGCCCATGGAACCTGGTGACAGCCTGAGGTCTCTGTTTTGGGGTCAAGTTATTCAGGAACACACATTAACTTCTAGAGATTCCTCTGTTGCCTTTCCTCAGTGTGGATTTTCTTACTAGTGTGGAAAGGGCTAGCTTGATAATACAGGTGCATCTCTTTATATGTGCGTTTAACCTATAGGGATTCCATATACGATCCAGGAAAATGGTGGGGCAGGAAGAGAAAGAGAGAAACAACACTTTACAAATAGTGCGGGTGGTTCTTCCTCTGGTGTGTTTTATAGGTAGAGCCTGTAGAGTAATTTGGGAGAAGTTACTATGCTGTTCCCTCTCTTTGCCTCGGTTCCCTTGTGCCTCTCTGTAGAGCAATCCTAGAGTCTCAAGATACGTTTTTTAAATACATCAAGGCCCTTAAACATAAGCCAGCTATTTTGTATGATATTTAACTCAAGAAACATTGAAAAACAGCACAAGAAAGCAAAAAACTGGTTGTTTGGAACTTATTGAAAGACAATATTATTCCAATGGTATAATTTTGGCCATATGTGATTTTTGCTTCTAATTATTGACTTTAAAACTTGACTCCTATGTGAAGATATGACTCCATGTATAAGAAACTGGCATTTATAGTTCATCAAACAGTAAATAAACTTTCTACATAAACTTGAGACCTTTATTTTGGCTTCTCTTTTAAGAACAAGAAACATTCAAAATATCACCCCACTGATTAATTATAAATTGCAGAGAAGAAAGTATGTCTTTACAGAGGAGAGACCTGGCAGACCCATATTAAGCAAGGGATGAAATTAACATCCCCAATAGGAAGACAATCTGTTGTGTACAATAAGAAGTATACAGTGGGGGCTGGCCCAGTGGTACAGCGGGTAAGTGCACACATTCTGCTTCAGCGGCCCAGGGTTTGCTGGTTCAAATCCCGGGTGTGGACATGGCACTGCTTGGCAAGCCATGCTGTGGTAGGCGTCCCACATATAAAGTAGAGGGAGATGGGCACAGATGTTAGCTCAGGGCCAGTCTTCCTCAGCAAAAAGAGGAGGATTGGCAGCAGTTAGCTCAGGGCTAATCTTCCTCCAAAAAAAAAAAAAATCATCATGGGAAAAGAAAGGAGAGCATTCTAGATTTTAAAAGATTAAGGAGATAACAACCAAATGAAATTTGTTCATTTTGGTTGGATCCTTGATTGAGAGAAAAACAGCTATGGAGATATGTTTGAAACAGTCGGAGAAATTTGAATATGGAATGGATAGCAAATGATAGAGGGAATGACTAAATTCTTTTTGGTGTAATAATGGTAGTGCAGTATAATAATGGTGGGAGAATGTCCTTATTCTTAGGAGTTGCATTCTGATAGTATTTAGGGAAAGTCATGATGTCTATAATTTATTTTCAAATGATTTACCAAAAAAGGTGTGTGGATCCACACATACACACACGTGTAAACATAGATAGCATATATTTATATCCTGTGCCGTCCAATAGGGTAGCCACCGTAGCCACAAAGAAATATTTACATTAAGATTAAAATTAATACAATTTAAAATTCAAATCCTCAGTGGCACTAGCCATGTTTCAAGTACTCAATAGCCATATGTATCTCATGGCAATGCATTGGACAGCATTGGTGTAGAACATTTTCATTATCACAGAAGTTCTCTTGAATAGCACTGATATAAACACACACATAGATAGAAGAAAAGCAAATGTGGCAAAATGCTGTCAATTGGTGAAGAGTATACAATTATTTATTGTTTTGTTCTTTCAACTTTTCTGTAAATTGGAAACCTCAAAGTTAAGACTACTAACTGCAATGTGTGATCCTAGATTAGATCCTGGGCCAGAAGAAAATGTTCTTTTCTCTTTTGCTATAGTGGACATTGATAAGACAATTGGCAAAATTTGAATAAGGTCTGTACCTTAGATAATAGTATTAAAGAATGTTAAATTTCCTGATTTTGATAATTATACTATGGTTATAATAGAAAATGCCTTTGTTCTTAGAAATATACACCGAAGTATTTAGGAGTAAAAGGGCACAGTGTCTGCAGCTCACTCGCAGAGTTTCAGGAAAAAATGAGTATGTATATGAGAGAGTTGGGGGAGAGAGAATAATAAGGCAAATAGAGTATAAAGTTATTCTTGGGTGACTGCATGAAGGGTTTATAGGAATTCTTTGTATTATTCTTGCAACTTTTCTAAAAACTTTTCTGAACTTATGTCAGAATGAGGAAAGAAAAAAGAAAAAAAGCTAGAGGATAAAAAGGAAATATCATGGCAGAGAATGGCCTCAAGTTCAAAGACGGCCTGGGAGCCGGGAGACTTGGTTCCAGGCTTAGCTCTGCCTCTGACCAGCTCCGTGATTTTGGATGTTATTTCATCTGGATCTTAGTTGGCCCAATTATTAAAGAAGGATTTGAACTAGTTGATTTTAAAGAAACTGTCTAGCTCAAAATGATGCACTCTGATTATAACTAGGCTCTATTTTTTTTTTTTTTTTAGTTAAGGGTCTGCATGTAGAGCTACTCTCACACCACCAGGTGGCCTCAGTTAACCTTGGTCTATGTGAAGTTTCATTTTTCTACTCTGGGCCACTTGTCCCAGCACTGCCACCTTTTTTCCTATTACCATCCCTCGTTGCTTCTGAATCTTAGCCACAACTATTGTTGTTGTTGTTGTTGTTCTTTGACTTTCTCCCTACTGTTCTTTTGGGCCTGGAGAAGACAGGAGTTGCTAAAAACAATCCGGATGTGGATTTGCCCTTTGCCAAGCTGTGGACCTGTATAGGACTGTCACCTCTCAGAAAGGTCTGAGAGGGAAAGGTTTGCTAACTCTTGACAGAGGGGTGCTCAGGCTCGGACAGTCTTGTCATCACGGGTAAGGAATGCCAGTCATGTGCTCCAATTTGGGGCATAGGATAAAAGACATCTCGATGTGTTTTGTCCTAGCGACCTGAAATTTGCACCATGGCTAATATATGCTGTAAGCGATGCTTCTCTAGCCCTGGGCATATGCTTGCTTAGTTTGTGCTCTGAGTTCCTAGTTTGCTGGTGCCAAATGAACATCAGAAATGCTGCCACATGAAGGATATGAACAGAAGAGGAAATGCAGATGGTTAACAAGCACATGGAAAAAATATTCACCCTCACTAGTAATTGAAGAAAAGCATTAGAACAAGTAAGCAAAGTCTGGTAATGACATACAGCATGCTGTGGAGGCAGGCTGCCCGGGTGCACATCCTGGCTCGAAGCTCCCTGGCTATGTAGCCTGGGGCAATGACCTAGCTTCCCCAAGCCAGTTTCCTCCTGGGTAGAACGCAGTGATGACATATTCCTTGCCTCCTGGGTTTGTTGTGAGGATTCAGTTAGATAATTTGTGCATAGCATAGTGTCTGTAATAAGTGCTCACTCAATCTTAGCTATTATCTTTGTAGTATTTTTTTTTAACTATGTGATTTGAAAAAAGTGAAAAACATAGTACTCATTGCAATGCAGTGTTTGGTGAAATGGATATATTCCTATAGCACTGGTGGGTGTCTGTATGGGTTTACCCTTTTGGAACAGATTAAGCAGTTATGAGAACTTTAAAAAATGTTCATATCCTGGGGCCTGGCCCCCGTGGCCGAGTGGTTAAGTTTGTGTGCCCCACTTCGGCGGCCCGGAGTTTCGCCGGTTCGGATCCTGGGCATGGATCTCGCACCGCTCATCAAGCCACGCTGAGGTGGCGCTCCATGTAGTACAACTAGAGGGACCTACAACTAGAATATACAACTACGTAGGGGCTTTGGGGAAAAGAAGAAGGAAAAAAAAGATTGGCAACAGATGTTAGTTCAGGGCCAATTAAAAAAAAAGGTTCATATTCTACTTAGAAATACGTGTAAATATCTACGTTTGTGGTCATTTTCCCAGAGCAAAAAACTGGAAGCAATCTCCTCGTGAAAGAACAGTTAACTGAATTATGGCATGTCTACACAACGGGCTTATATTGCAGGCATTTAGAATTGATTAGGCGGGAGAAGAATTTTTGAAGAATTGGGAAATAAAAGATGAGAGTCTGGAAAATCTGGATTTACCAACATCTTAACAATAATTATCCCAGTGTTTTCAGGTTAGGAGTGATTTTTTTTCCTATGCTTCATGTGTTTTTTGTATCCTCACATTTTTTAAAAATAAGTTGTTTTTAGATCAGGAAAAACATTTGTATTTTAAAAGAAACAGCAAAAAGGAGCAAGAACATCTGCCACAGGGGGGCGTCTGGGAACCCTCTGACTCATCCTTGACTTTTTCTTTCTTTCCCGTCCAGTGGTGTCAGCAAAGCCCAAGGTGCATAATCGTCAACCTCGAATTAACTCGTTTGTGGAAGTGGCTGTGGATGGACTCCCCAGTGAGACGAAGAAGACTGGGAAGCGAATTGGGAGCTCCGAGCTTCTCTGGAATGAGATCATCATTTTGTAAGAGAAAGTCCCTTCTCTTTGAGTGCAGCAACATGGGGGAGAGAAGGCGCTCCAAGGGGGCTGTGGGAGATCAGGTTTCCCGCAAAGCCTCTAACTCTTCTGCTTTGGTACCCGAGACACCTCTCTTCAGGTGTTTCTACATCACTGAGCTCACAGAGCGTTCATTATTAGCTAGATGGTTACAGCGTCAGCCTTGTCGGGGAAAGGGTAGATGTGAGTATCTTCCTGTTTGGGATTTTTCCCCACTCCAAGATGTCAGCAGAATAGCTTGTTTTCTTATAAGTTATAGGAACGACTGATCTGCTTGGATATGATGAATCAAGTGTTTGTTTTCCAGGAACGTTACGGCCCAGAGTCATTTAGATCTGAAGGTCTGGAGCTGCCATACCTTGAGAAATGAACTGCTAGGCACCGCCTCTGTCAACCTCTCCAATGTCCTGAAGAACAATGGGGGCAAAAGTACGTATGATGAAGTGGTAGCTGACGTGGATCGTTTGTAGGGGTGGGGAGAAGAATTTGAAGGCGTGGATTTCTGTTAACCAGCATGGGTAGACCTGGTGATGCCGTTTCCTCCAGGACCGGGGGCTGCAATGACCCTGCCCCTCAGGGATGCCGTCCGTGGAGGTTTAGGAAGGCTGAGAGCTCCTCTCTGCTTCCATTGTGGAATTCAGTCCCCTTCGTCCAGGGCTCTGGTGGTGGATGCAGTGATGTGTCTGGTTGATCCTTACTCAGGACGAATACTTTCCCTCTGCCTCTGCCCCTCTTTTCCTGATCCAGCGTGACATGTAGAATCAAACGGTCAGATACCTCCAGCCTGAATCATTACTTTCCTGGTCTGAGCCCTTGAGCGGAACAAAGGAGCTGCGTGTGTGTGTGTGTGTGTGTGTGTGTGTGTGTATGTGTGTGTGTCTGTGTGTGTGTCTCTGTGTCTGTGTGGGATGGTGTTGCAAATAGTGCCCTTTGCTTAGTAGGCGTTCAATAAACATTTACTGGATGTTGGAATGTGATGGAAGCTCTGTCATGAGTATTTAGGGTGCCTCTGCTGCAGGGAAATCTAAATCCTGATGTCTATTTATTGCTGTTTGTGGTCAATGGCATAACCGTGGCTGTGGTATCTGGACCCTCCCTCATAAAGCCTCTATTCAGAGCAGGACCATATGTGGTTAGGGACTGCCACAGAAAGAAAGGCTCCTTTTTCTCTTGATATCTGCTGTCTAGAAAATATTTTCTGTAAGTGGATTTAGACTGAGAGAGATGTAGGGGTGGGAGTGTTGCGTCCCAGGGAGAGTGCTGCATTGGTTCAAGCCTGTCCTTTCAGACGGGTGGTACTGAGAGTCCCCTGGTCTTGTCCTTTCTTCTGGGCACACAGAGATGTGGTGAAGCCACTCTGGTTTTGGGAATTGTTTAAAACCAGGGATGTGCCTCTATTTTAATTCTGCAGGGAACTGCCTCATGCTCTGTCTTCTGAGTCGGTCTTTTTTCCCCAAACTCTAGCCTGCCTTTTATGATCTGATTCTTAAGGAGGATGATATTTATTATGTCATTTGGAAATATGCTCGTGGGCATCCTCACATTAGGATCAGCTGCCAACATCGGTGTCCTTTTTGTTTCTTCTTCATTTGCCCCGTCATTATACTTTGCTTTTGATCATAAAGTTAATTGTAGAAAAATTATAAGTTACAGAAAAGCACACAGATGCACAAAGACACTAAAATTCTCCTGTAAGCACAGCACCTAATGATAATTATTGTTAACATTTTGATATATACCTTTCTTTTTTTTTCTTTTTTGTTTTTGCTGAGGAAGATTCACCCTGAGTTAACATCTGTTGCCAATCTTCCTCTTTTTGTATGTGTGCTGCCACCACAGCATGGCCACTGACAGACGAATGGTGTAGATCTGTGCCTGGGAACCGAACCTGGGCTGCCAAAGCAGAGCACACTGAACTTAACCACTAGGCCACTGGGGCTGGCCCTGATGTATACCTTTCTGAGCTTTTTTTCCTGTGTGCAAATATATATTAATATTGAAGATGTCAATGAAACAATTGAGATCATACACAAACATAGTATTTCACAACATGCCTTTTTGTCTTTAAAATGTATCAATATTTATTTATAATTGTGATAAAATATACATAACATCAAATTTACCATCTTAAAAATTTTTTTAAGTATTCAAATTGACGGCATTAAATACATTCATATTGTTGTGCAACCATCACCACCATCCGTCTTCAGAACTTTTTCATCTTCTCAAACTCAAACTCTGTCCCCATTAAACAGCAGCTCCCCACTCCCTCCCTCCTTCCCTCAACCCCTCACCATTCTCTTTTCCGTCTCGATGAATCTGACTACTTTAGTGCCTCACGAGGGTGGAATCACACAGTATTAACCCTTCTATGTCTGGCTTATGTCACTCAGCTTGATGTCTTCAAGGCCCATTCATGTCGTAGCATGTATCAGAATCTCCTTTTTAAAGGCTGAGTAACATTCCATTGTATGGATACAGGACCACATTTTGTTTATCCATTCATCGGCCAGCAGCGCTTGGGTTGCTTCTGCTTTTTGCCTGTTGTGAACACAGGGCTACAAATACCCCTTCGAGTCCCTGCTCTCAGCTCTTGTGGATGTACACCCAGAAGGAGAATTGCTGGGTCATATGGTAATTCTGTTTTTAAGTTTTTGAGGAACTGCCACACTTTTCCATAGCTGCTGTACCATAAAATATATCAATATAGCTTTAATTATGCTTCCAAAATTCAGTTGTTGATAATTGCTTGGCAGATGGCTATGTGAAAAACTTTTAAGGTTAAACATTTGGGTAGTTTTCAGTATTTCACAGTCTCCAATAATACTATGGTAAGCTTAAGTAAATATCCTTGTATCCTTTGTTGAAATTTACTTAACGATAAATTATTGAATATGCCCTTGCTGAGTTTAAACATTTTTCAAGGTTTTTGACACATATTATCAGATTACCCTCCAGAAAAATTTGACTCATTTACTGTCCCGTCAACAGTGGCTGAGATTGCTGGTTTCTGTTGCACCTTGGCATTTATTGAATTTACTTCTAAAAAAAAATATGTATATATTTGCCTATTTGATAATTAACATTATGCCAGACTTGCTTCATCTATTTCTTTTTTGGCTGTAGTATTTTAAAATAAATTACAGGGGCTGGTGCAGTGGCATAGTGGTTAAGTTTGTGCACTCCACTTCGTGGCCCAGGGTTCACCGGTTCGCATCCTGGGCGCAGACCTACACACCACTCATCAAGCCATGCTTTGGCAGTGTCACACATGGAAGATCTAGAAGGGTTTACAACTAGGATATACACCTATTGTACTAGGGCTTTGGGGAGGAAAAAGAAAAAAAAAGAAAAAGAAAGTAAATTACAGATGTCTCAACATTTTATCCTAGATTCTTCAGCATGCATCTGGTAAAAAAGGGACATTTTCTTACAGAATTACCATTACCATTAGCACACCTAGCAATAATAACATGAATTCTTTATTATCACTTAATACTCAGTTCATATTCAGTTTCACCATTTGTCTCAGAGGCTTGAACCTGGATTCGGACGGGGTCCACTCATTGCATCTGGTTGTTCTATCTCTAAAGTCCCCGCAGTTCCGCCTCACCTTTTTTTATGCTGTGATTTATTGAAGGAGACTGAATGTTTTTCAAGTGTGTTTATTGCCTAGTTATTGTTCTTTGCTCATTTTTATATTGAAGTGTACATTTTTCTCTTGGTTTTGATAGAGCTTCTTAGATGTTAAGGCTGTTATTCTTTGTCTTATAATTTGTAAATGTTTTTCCAGTTTTTCATTTGCATTTTAATTTTGTAGGCTTTTTTTCCTTTTTTCCAAACAGATGTTTTAACTTTTTGTGGGCAAATCTGTCACCCTGTATACTTTCGATCTTTTTCTTTTATACCTTGAAAGGCTTTCCCTATTCTGAGATCAGATAAATAGTCACCTCTATTTTTTCTTAGTTCATTGTGATTTTATTTTTCACATTTAATTCTTCATCCAAGCAAATTTGTTTTTGTGTACAGGGTGAATAGGGAACTAATTTAATTTTCCTGATTGCTTTAGCACTACTTATTGAATAATCCCTCTATATCCCCAATGATTTAAGTTGCTACCTTCAGGACATATTAAAAACATATGTATACTTCGGCCTGTTGGGGGACTTTCCATTTCATCTGTTGTTTTGTTAACCTTTTAAAATCACTCTCTCTTAGCTTTGTAACATTACAGTATGTTTTAATATCTGACAGTTCAAGTTTCTCTTCTTTGCAAAATCTTCCTCCTTCTTTTCTTTGCATATACGACATCAGCATGTGAATTTGGAAATTATTTTGTGAGGTTCTCCTCTCTTCCTACTCTCGTCCCCTCAATCCTTTGAGATTTTATTGGAATCTTGTCATATGTAAAGTTCCTTTATGGGGAATTTCCATACTGATTTTTCCTACCCAGGAACATGGAATGTCTCTAAATTCATTCAAATCATTTTGAAGTTATCTTTAGATAGATTCTTTTAAGTTTTAAAATAGTTTTGATATTATTTTCAGTAGACCCTTTTCCTATTATATTTTCTAACTTGGTGTTGTTGGTATATGACTATTAGTTTCTGCATTTTCTTTTATAATCAGTCAGTTGCTGATTCTTTTTTTTTTTGGTTTATAACATTATATAAATTTCAAGTGTACGTTATTATATTTCGGCTTCTGTATAGACCGCATTGTGTTCACCACCAAAGATCTAGTTTCCATCCGCTGAATTCTTAGTATAGGTTTTTCAATAGATTCTTTCAGGTTTTCTTGGTAGATATTTATGTGGTTTCTCAGATTGATAATTTTGCTCATATTAGGAGCTAATTATGCTTCTTTTTCTCGTTAGTTGGTTTACATACAACTTCCTGTGTTAGTGGTGATGAAGTGGGCATCCTGCCCTGTCTAATAGCCAGGCTTCTGGTGATTCTTCTCTAAGTGTAAAGTTGGTTTTTAATAACCTGTCTTTTTGGTTTATTAATCGTTGTTGTTTTTAAAAAAAATCAGTAAGGAGGTTGAATTTTTATCAAATATATTTTAAGCAACCATCAAATAATTAAATGATTTTTCTTCTTTCAATTTATTATATTTATTTCCTAATAGTAACAATCTCAGAATTTCTAGAATATACCTAATGCTCATGTTAGATTATTCCTTGAAAATTTTGTTAGAATTCCTTGTAATATTTTATTTGAGGGTTTTCCATCTATATTCATAAGGGACATTTGTCTGTTGTTTTGTACTATTTTTGTCATCTTTGGAATTGAGGCTAAGCTAATTTTATAAAGTAAATCGAAGCACTTTCCAGCTTGGGGAACAGACTCTATAACATGGGAGTTATCTGTTCCCTGAGTGCAGGAAAGAGCTCACCCATAAAACCAACTGGGTCTGGCTGCTTGCTTTGAAATAATTCTTTGGTGACTTTTTTAGTTTTTTCCCCCCATAGTGATTGGTTTGTTCAGCTTTTCTGATTCATCTTGCATCAGTTTTGTTAATTGGTATTTTCTGAGAAAATTGTTTCAGGAGATTTTTCAAATTTTGTAGTATAAAGATTTTAAATAGCATTCTCATTTAAAAAAATGTTTCTAATCTTTCTCATTTAGAATTTTTGCTATGTATGTTTTTTCTTAAATTTTTTCTTGACTATCATAAATATTTTTATTTTAGCTTTTGGTTTTTAATTTATTTTCCACAGGACAACTTCTTGGACTTATTTATCAATTATACCATGTTTTCTAATATTAATTTCCATTTTTAACTTTATTAACTTTTTTAAACAATTTGTCCTTGGATCTGTTTTATTTATTTATTCATTCAATCAGTCAGTCATTTATAGCTTTTTGAGTTGAAAGCTTAGTGGATTTATTTTCCTTTCTTGTTTAATGATGAAAACATTCTTGCTTGAACTTGCCTTTGATTTTTCTTTCTTTGGGCATTCAGATTTTTTTCTTTCAAAGGAAAGTGCACAAACCTTAAGTGATACAGCTTAATGAATATTTACATATGTCCACATCTGTGTAATCACCACTCCAATCAAGATAGAGAACATTTCCGGGTCCCCAGAAGGTTCCCTGTGTCCTTTCCAGTCAGTATCTCCTTGCCCCACCCTGAGATAAACCACTATTCTGACTTCTTTCACTATTGATTAGTTTTGCCTTTTCTTGAATTTCGTGTCAATGACATCATATAGTATGTTGTCTTATGCCTGGCCCATCATCATATCTGTGAGATTCATCCATGCTTTTGCATGTAATAATAGATTTGGGGGGGGTGTGGTATCCTATTATATGAATATACTACAATTCATTTGTTCATTCGGCTGTTGGTGGACATTTGGGATGTTTCCAGTTTTTGGGTATAGTGAGCAAAGCTGCTATGAGCATTCTTATGTGTGTATTTTAGAGGACACATACATGCATTTCTATTGAGTGTGTACATATCTAGGGGCCTTGGTTCATAGGGTGGATGTTTTAGCTGTAGTAGAGGCTGTCAGTTTTTTAGTGTCGAGCCAATTTGCCATGCCGTGCGTTTTGCTGTGTTCTGCTCATTGTTTGTAATTGCTATTGTGATTTTCTCTGTGAGCCCAGAGTGATCCAGGAGGATGATTTCTGTGTTTCCCAGGGCTTGTGTCGTTTTGGCAGGGGCTGCAGCCCCTACTGCTCTTGCTGACACCAGCTGGGTTGAGTAGTGAGGCACATTGGATCTGAATCTGATGGAAAATGTGGATTGTAATAGGGCAGAGGGCTGCTTTTTCTTAGAAAAGCAAATCTTCTAGGATAACAATGGCATAGCTGATATATAGAATATTTCAGTCACGTTTCATAAAGACTTCTATTTAGAGCAAGGCTGTTTTTGGTGATTACAAATGTGTCGTATAGAGAAGTAGGTAAGAACACGTAGACTCTCGAGTCAGACGACCTGGGTTTGACTCCTGATTCCACCAGCTGGACAGTCAGTTAACCTCCCTGTGCTTCTGTTTCCTTATCTGTAAAATATTGTTTTGAGATTAAATGAGCTAAATCAGGAACTGACACAGTAAGGCCTGTATAAATACCAATAGTAGTAGTAGTGGTAATTCTGTCTCCTCTGCTCGCTTTCTTCCCCAAAATTGGGAGGTTCGAATTCCAGAGATGGACAACAGAGACCCTGTTTCTTGATGTGGGACCTCCTTGCCTAAATGGGAGGCAGATCTGAGGTTGTTCCAAGAGAGAATTCTAAGAGTTGACAAAGGCAAAAGCTCTGGGGGAGTGGAGTGGGAAGGCTGTCGTTAACGGGACGGTTCAGCACCATGGTCTTGGTGCCTGTGCTCCTTGGGGAGCTGCTGGGCTGGAGATGTTTCCAGAGTGGTGTCTAAATAAGAATATGGTTACGAAGGGTAGTGGGCCACAGTTGTTCGGTGACTTTTGTCATTGTAGCCTGCCCTTCCTGAAACCACTTGTCCTGGGAAAGGGCCTGGTGGGTTGTGGTTGCCCTACCTGGCGTTTTTCTGTTCCATGAGACATAATTTGTTCTTTCATTTGCTCCCTTGTTTTCCCCTTGGTCGACCTGGAAGTTGACTGGGAAACTTAGCTGGCTGTTTTTCTGCCTCCCCCTGGCAGACAGATGCAGTGGTGGAGGGTTTTACTCAAGTCCTGCAGTTGCATAATGGTCAGCCTTGGCTGACTTTCTGTGAGGGCATTGACCTGGCTATGGCTGCAAAGAAGACTTGGCCAAATGCTGGTTTGGCTCTTAGGGATAGCTCTTGTCATCTCTGTGTGGAAGCCAGATTTTGAGGTTGGATGTTGACTTTTTTAAAAACCTTTTTATTAGGGGAATTTTCAAACATAATCTCCTTCACCCAACTTCGAAAGTTATCAGTGTATGTTTTGTCCGTACCCACCCACTCGATGATCTTGATTTCTGTGTAAATTGGTAGCAGGTAGGATCCAAGACTCAATTTTCTCTTGCAGTGCTCCTCTGCTGCAGCCGGCCTCATTAACACTGCAGACCTTGGCATGACCAGATTGTCCTGCTCTCAAGGAGGGAAATGTAGCTTGAAGTGGATTTTGTAAAAGTCTTTATTTTAAAATAATTTCAAATTCAGAAACAAGAATAGGACAAAGAACTCCCCTATACCCTTCACCCAACTGTTAATATTTTGATACACTTGCTTTAACATTGTTTCTGTCTATACATACATGTGTAATAATTTTCTATACATACGTGAATGAAAAGTTTTCTAACTTTCTATAGAGAAATACAAGAAGAACCTTGTGCTTCTTCATCCTGAAATATTTGTCTTTTTTTTTTTTTGAGGAAGATTAGCCCTGAGCTAACTGCTGCCAATCCTCCTCTTTTTTTGCTGAGGAAGACTGGCCCTGAGCTAACATCCATGCCCATCTTCCTCTACTTTATATGTGGGACACCTACCACAGCATGGCTTGCCAAGCAGTGCCATGTCTGCACCCGGGATCTGAACTAGCAAACCCCGGGCTGCCAAAGCAGAACGTGCACACTTAACCGCTGTGCCACCGGGCCAGCCCCTGTGTCTGTTTTTTAAGAAGAATATTTTCTTACATAACCAGTATACAATTCACCAAATCAAGAAGTTAAAATTTTTTACAGTATTGTTATTTAATTCAGATTTTCCATTTGCTGCAATAATACCCTTAAAGTGAATTTTTCCCCCTGGTCCAAGATCCTATGTAACATTATACATTTCATTTAGTCGTCATGTCTCTCTAAATCAGGGATCAGTTCCAAAGCCTGTTTTTGTCTTACGTGACACTGTCATTATTGAAGAAAACAAGACCAGTCGTTCTTTTTTTTTTTTGAGGAAGCTCAGCCCTGAGCTAACATCTGCTGCCTATCCTCCTCTTTTTGCCAACGAATATTGGCCCTGAGCTAACATCCTCCTCTTCCTCTACTTTATATGCCCATCTTCCTCTACTTTATATGTGGGACACCTTCCACAGCATGACTTGACAAACGGTGCGTAGGTCTGCACCTGGAATCTGAACCCTGGGCTGCCAAAGCAGAGCATGTGAACTTAACTGCTACACCACCGGGCAAAGGCCAGTCTTTTTGTAGAATCCCCTCAATTTGGCTTCGTCTGATGTCTCCTCATGATTAGATTCAAGGTATACATTTTTTTGCAGGAACACTCCAGAATTTATGTTGTGCCCTTCTCAGTGTGTCATATCAGGAGGCACATGACTTGGCTTGTTTCATTATTGATGATGTTAACTTTGATCATTTGGTTAAGGTGGTGTCTGCCAGATTTCTCCACTGTAAAATTACTATTTTCTCTGTATAATTAAAAAGTAATTTATGGGGAGATACTTTGAGACTATGTAAATATCTGTTCCTCATCACAACTTCACCTACTACTTTTTGCATTTATTAATGTTCCTTAATGATTTTTGTCTGAATCAGTTATTACTGTGATGGTTGCAAAAAATTTTTTTCCAATTTTATCATTCCTTCTACATTTATTAGTTGGCATACTACTGCAGGAAAGAGCTTTTCCTTTTCCTTTATATATGCATGTCTGTATATATCATCAGTCCCAACTCATGGATTCTTCTTTTGTTCAGTGGGTTATCATTTATTACTGCCATTATTTTGATGCTCGAATAATCCCTGGTTTGGCCAGTGGACGCCTCTTCAAGCTTGCTCCTCCAACCTTTTGACATGTCCTCATCATTTATTTTTTTCCAGCCATTATCCAATATAGATAGAATTTACTATATGATAAAGATGGCATTTAAAATCAGTACAGAATGACCATCAGCTAACCCAGTGGTTTTCAAAGTGTGGTTCCCCAGACTAGCAGCAAGGGCATCACCTGGAAACATGTTAGAAATGTAAACTCTGAGGCCCTGTCCCAGACCCGCAGAATGAGAATCTCTGGAGGTGGGCCCAGCAGTCTGTTTTAACAAACCCTCCAGGGATTTCTATGCACACTCAAGTCCGAGAACCACCAAGCTACCACTTGGGAAAAAATGAAATTAGATACCTTCCTTATACCAACACTTGTGATGGTTTTCTTTATTTAGTTTTTAAACATTTACCTCTTTAATCAATCTGGATTGGGGCTGGCCACGTGGCCGAGTGGTTAAGTTCACGCGCTCTGCTTCAGCAGCCCAGGGATTTGCCCGTTCTGATCCTGGGTGCGGACATGGCACCACTCGTCAGGCCATGCTGAGGTGGCGTCCCACGTAGCACAACCAGAGGCACTCACAACTAGAATATACAACTATTTACTGGGGGCTTTGGGGAGAAGAAGAAGAAGGAAAAAAAAAGAAGATTGGCAACAGTTGTTAGCTCAGGTGCCAATTTAAAAAAAAAAATCTGGATTTTATTTTGGTATGTGATGTAGTATAAGGATGTGGTTGTATTTTTCCTAATGGGTTTTATATATTCTCACTGTTTTCATTGAAGGGAATGTCAACATCAGATTGGACATATCTCTTCTCACTGCTCTTGTGCTTTAAAACTTTCTTGGCTCTTGAGCCTTCATTTTTCCTGACAGATTTTATATCTGTCTGTTCATCTATCTGTGCACATGTACACACACACACCCATGTCACACATACACACAGACATGTAAATATCTATTTCAGTGTCTGTATATTAAACACCATGCATTCTTACTGAAACCTTCAATTCTAATTGAACCCCAGAGGATTCTTCCTAACCTTCCTCCTTGCCATGTGAGAACTCTGGCTCTCAACATCGTCCATACATTCACTCATTTCCTCAGTTCTACAATACATAGAAGAATTGCTGTACCCATACCACTGCGAAAAATAAAGTAGACTTCGAAAAGCCCCCTGCTCATGCTCTCTGTTTTCTATGTATGTCTCTTTTCTTTCCCTGTGTGTGTCTCCCAAATTAAAAAAAAGAAAAAGAAAGAAAACAAACAACTCTCTGTTTATTTAAAAATCTTATAAGCGGAGGGTTGTTATGGTACTTTACGTTCGAAGAACAGATAGGCCAGTCATGAGGGGTGCACCACCTCCCTCGCGCTTCCATAAGGACGGAGCGTTCTGGTGGGTGGGCTGTACGTCTCAAGGAGGCACGCCTGACAGACAGTGCATGCAATTATTTTAAAGTAAACACAGTGCTGTTTTTCCAGTTTTCAACTGAAAAATAAATAAAACTACGGATCCTTGGAACTTGAGTCAGAGGAAGAAGAGAGAAAATGAAAAAGTTGCTCTACAGTTAAAAACAATTTTAAATTTAAATTTGAAAAATTGTTCATGATTTCTTTCTGAGGAGGAGCTGGGCAAGGAACAAAAGTGAAAGGCAGTATATGACAGTCTGTAAGCTGATGGGGAGATATTCTTTAGGACATAGCTGCAAACTCCAGTGCCTTGAATAGGCCTGATGGTAGACATGGCCACACCAGTCCTGCAGAGCCAATTATTTTTATGAACCTGTTAAACTACAAGCCCTAGTTATTTCTATCTCGTGGAATGCTTACAGGAAATTTCTGAGAAATTTTGTCTTGCTCCGAAAATTGAAAATATTAGCAATTTTTTCCTGATTTTTATAAAAGCAATGCCTGCTCCTAAAACTGAAAATATTATTATTTTTATTATTGTTGTTATTTCCATGCTAATTGAAAGAAAGACAAAAACCGTTCTGAGTGCTTAGTATGTATCAGGCATTATTCTGAATTATATACATGCACACACATACACACACACACATATACTCTTACTCAGTCCTCCTCTGTCCCCATGAGGTAGATTGTATTGCCAGCCCCTTTGATGAGGAATTAGACAGATGTTATGTAACTTGCCCAAGGCCCCACAGAATGTGGTGGCAGATTTGGGATTTAATCTGGGCCTTTTGGTCCCAGAGCATTGCCTGTAACCTCTGCATCTCCTGCCTTTCCGTGAAGGAGAAGGTTAAAATCACTTGAAATTCTGGTATTCAGAGCTAATCCTGTTAATCTTTTGTTATATATCTGCTAAGCTTTTTTTTTTTGGTATGTAAATCATATATGTATGTATGTGTATATGTATAACCTTTTTTCCAAAATGGGTACTCATTGTCCATATTGCTTTGCAACTTGTTCTTTTCACCATTTTTTTCCACCTCAATGAAACTAGATCATTTTTAATGGCTGTAATAGCATTTTTTTGGGGGTGAATGCACCATAGTTTAACCATTCTTTTATTTATTTATTTATTTAATGTATTTATTTTTAAAGATTTTATTCCTTTTTCTCCCCAAAGCCCCCTGGTACATAGTTGCATATTTTTCGTTGTGGGTCCTTCTAGTTGTGGCATGTGGGATGCTGCCTCAGCATGGCCTGATGAACGGTGCCATGTCTGTACCCCGGATCCAAACCGGTGAAACCCTGGGCTGCCGAAGTGGAGTGTGCGAACTTAACCACTCGGCCATGGGGCCAGCCCCATAACCATTCTTTTATTGTTGGCCATTTCTCCTTCTTTGCTATTATAAACAAGACTTGTTAGTAAATTCTTGTAAAGATTATTGTGCTCTTTGGGGAGTAAATTCCTAGGCATGCAGTTGCTGGGTCAAAAGGTAGGTGTGTTTCAAGGTTGTTGTTGTTGTTTTTATTTTTGTTTTGAGGAAGATCAGCCCTGAGCTAACATCTGCCACCAATCCTCCTCCTTTTGCTGAGGAAGATTGGTCCTGAGCTAACATCCGTGCCCATCTTCCTCTCTTTTATATGTGGGACGCCCGCCACAGCATGGCTTGATGAGCGGCGCATAGATCCGTGCCTGGGATTCGAACCGGTGAACCCCAGGCTGCTGAGGTTGAGCACATGATCTTAACTGCTATGCCACTGAGCTGGCCCCTGTTTCAAGGTTTTGACGCCTATGGCCTGGGTCTGCTGCACAGCTGGGATCACTTCACACACTTGCCCTGCGTGGGCCTGTGAACCTGCTCCCCTACCCTCAAGGGCATTGGGCACTGCCAGTCTTTTTAACTCTGCTGGTTTGTTAGGTGGAAATCGATTTCTGTTATTTTAGTTTGCATCTCTTATCATTTCTCCTCTCCCTTTTCTTCTTGAGAAACTATGCCCTCATGCCCTGCTGTAAGTGCTTGTACCAAAGTTGCCTGTCACCTTCATGTTGCTAAACCCAGTGGTCAATTCTCACCCATTACTCAGTTCCCTTACAGATTGCCTAATGGACAATCCCTCCTCCTTGATGTACTTTTTTCACTTGGTTTTCAGGACACCACACCCAACTGGCTTTCTGTCTGTCTGCTGATCACTCTTCTTCAGTCTCTTTTGCTGGTTTCCTCCTTGCCAATCTGAAAACACTGGGAGACCCCGAGTTGGCTTGGTCCTGCATCCACTTGTCAATTTACACCCCTTCTTTTTGTGATCTTTAACCTCAATGGCTTTAAATTTGGTCTGTATGCCTATGACGCCCAAGGCAGTATTTCCAGATGTATTGTTAACATCCTCGAATTAACATGTTAAAAGCTGAACTCCTGCTTTCCCATGGCTTCCTCCATTTCAGGCAGTGGCGATTCTCTATTACTCAGACTAAAAACCTTGGTGTCCTCCTTGACGTTACTTTTCCTGTTACAACCCACATCCAGTCCGTCAGCATGTCCTGTCCGCATTACCTTCAAGATGCATCAGAGGATCTGACCGTGGCTCACCATGACTGCTGCCATCACCTGGGTTCAACTCACTGTCACTTCTCAGCTGTTAGGAGGCAGAGGCCCCCCACTGGTCTCCCTGCATCTGCCTGTGTCTCCCTACAGTGCATTTTTGAACCCAGCAGCCAGAATAATACTAACCATAAATCAGACCCTCCAGTGGTTGCCCATCACACTGAGAGTAAAAACCAAAGTCCTTCCCTAACTGCCTAAAAGGCCCTCCCTGGTCTTCCTGTCACCTCTCTGTTACCTCATCTTAACCATTCTCCCCTCACCAAACCCCCTTCTGGCCCACAGGCCTCCTTCTGTTCCTCTAGCCTACTGTTGCTTTTGCCTCAGGGCCTTTGGGCTGGCCTTACCTTCTTACTGAAGTAATCTTCCTCATGTGTCCTCATGGCTTGCTTTCTCACCCCCTTCCAGTCTACTCAGATGTCACCTCAGAGAGGTCTTCCCTGACCATGCTGTTTTTTCAAAACGTGTACAATTCCATGATGTAAAAGAAAATTTACCAAGTTGTGCAATGTCCCCATGAACTTTCCCATCATCCCAGTAAGATCCCTCCTGCCCATTTACTGTTAATTCCCATCCCCACCCCTGGCCTCTGGCAACTACTAGTCTGCTCGTTGTCTCTGTAGATTTGCCTTTTCTGGACATTTCATATAAATGGAGTCAGACAACATGTTACCTTGACCAGAGACTATCTTAATTGTAACACCTCCCTACTCAATAATCCCTATTTCCTTTTCTTTATTTTCTTTTTAGCAGTATCCCCATATAATACTATGTATTTTATTTATTTATCTCACTTATTGTCCTCTACAAGTAGAATGTAAGCTCCGTGGGGACAAGCATTGTTTGATTTTTGTTTACTTGTGTGCATGCCTCCACCCCATGCCTAGAATACAGAGAAGATGCTAATATATACATATATAATATAAAATATATTTTACATATGAAATAAATAATATATATAGTGCATATATACATATATTTAATTAGATTAGTGAGGATGAAGGTCTTTTCTTGTGACATAGGTTTTTGTGGCCAGTGTCATGGCTCGCCTCTGAGGCAGAGGTAGCGCCAGGGTGGTGCTGGGTGCCCACTCTGGGGACGCATTGGGCTGAATCCGTCGCCAGCCTCCAAATGCAAGCCTTTGTTTCATTTTGCCTCATCCGGTTGCAGTTACATCAGTGACTACTGTTTTCTTGATTGGCACAAGATGCCAGGCGTTGGGATTAAAAACCGTCTTTAATAGTCTCTGAAAAGCTCTCTGTGTGTTGCTTTCCATCATCCTGCACCTCAGGCAGATATGGCCAAGCCAGAACCTCAAGGAATTCCCAAAGAAGCCAAAAGCAACCCCCTCCCCTGACCCCACGTCCCCAGCTTCTCAGAGTTACAGCCGGACCCAGTTCGTGGCTACAGTGTCAGTGGAGAGCTGTTTAAAAGAAAAGGTCCTTTTAGCCAGGAGTCGTCTCAAAAGCAAACACGCAGGCCCCTGCAACGAATGTTAAAACAGACCTGCTCTCTGTGTCACCAGCTGAGAAGCTGCCTTTGTGTAACCTCACTTGAAGAAAGAAGAAAAGCTTTCTGTCAGGAATCCCTGCCCCTGTACGTGGCTGCCTCCGCGTAGCCTGTGGTTTACCGCCGCCTCTAGAGTGTTCTGTACGCGTATCAGCTTTGGAAGTCAGTCAACCTCGTGGGATTGCGGACTTGAGCAAAGAGTGATTCCACCCCTCAAAACCTGAGTGCCGACGCGGCTATTCCCCTTTTTCTAGAGGTATATTGTGACCTTTTTCATATTAGTCCATAGTAAGTGGTCAAGACATTTTTTCCAGCTTTTCCTTTTTTCCTTTTTAGACAAAATAATTTCTCTATGTTAGATCAGGGTTTTGTGTGAGAGGAAATTTCCTTCTTCTCCATGGGACATTTTCTTAGGATTGTGAGACCTGCCTGGAGCAGGGGAAGGATATGAAGTTTATTTACCAGCGTTCACAGAATAAATGCCTTTGAGCACCGGCTAGATGCTAGAGATGCAGCAGTGGACAAGGCAGACAGCATCACTGTCCTCCTGGAATTTAGGATCTAGAGAGGAAAACAGACAGATGGTAAACAGATAACTGTAAACTATTCCGCTTGTGATGGGTGGTGGAGGAAAGTGCAGGATGCTTTGGGAGTCTATCACTGAGGACTTAGCCTAGGCTGGGATCGGGGGATGTCAGGACAGGAGGACTCCAGAAGGATGAGAAGGGATTGCCCAGGCTGGCAGGAGAAAAGCATTCCAGACTGAGAGGATAGCATATGGGAAGCTTTGAGGCAGGAACGAGCTTGGTGCAGTCAGGTTACACAGAGAAGGGCCCTGGGGCCAGCCAAGCCTGGTGCGTGAGAGAGCTGCTCGAGATGATGACCAAACATGGCAGGGAGGAGGCGCTGGAGCAGCACTGTCCAACGGAAATATGATGTGAGCCACACATGTTATTTAAAATTTTCTAGTAGCCACGTTAAAAAAAGGAAAAACAAAAACAGGTGACATTAATTTTAGTGTATTTTATTTAGTCCAATATATTGAAAATGTCATTATTTTATATGTAACCAATGTAAAGAAAACTATTAATGGGAGATTTTTACTTTTTTTTTTTTTGTATCATGTCTTTGAAGCCCAGTGTGTGGTTTACCCTCACAGCACCTCTCAGTCTGGACCATCCACGTTTCTAGTTCTCAGTGGTCATATGTTGGACAGTGCAGGTCTAGAGGTTAAGTTACTAAAGGAAGACTTGGAAAACTTCTAAATTGAGTTGGTAGTGTAGGACTGTACTGTTTGTACAGTTCTAGAAACTTCTTCCATTCCTCTTAAGCCTGTCCCGCAGTGGCGTCATGCCATCTCCTGGAGGACGCATGCTGTTTCTAATCAGCTGCGTAGCATTCAGCTTCTGAACCGACAGCTGTTATAGGCATGAAATGGTGGCCTTGCACCGAGCCCAGATCGGTGACAGGAAAATGAGACCGTTGCCTGGATATGAGCTGTTTCCTTCCTCTTGCCAAAAAAAACCCTGAAACATTTCATCTGATGTTTGGGCCTCTGCTTTGCGCCAGTTATTTGAAAGAGGCTCCCGCCCGATTGTCCATTCCAGGCTCCCAGGTTCTCCCAGGGGAGACGCTGCTGCGGCTGCTGGAATAGTATTAAGATCAAGCCTCATTTATCTCATGTGACTGTTTTATTTTCCCTTTTCCTTTGGTCTTCTAGGATTCTAGGAGTATTTTTCTTAGAGTAAGAGACTTATTCTTGTAGGAGAGTGGTATGTCGGGAGGGAAAGCGATCCTAGACCAGAGTAAGAATGCCACAGTCACACGAATGGCACAGTTAGTGCCACTGTAGGGACAGAGCGGGGATTTGCACCTCAGTGGCAGGCCTGGCCTGGAGGATGCTGTTATTATGTACAGGACAGCAAGGCTCACGTTTCTCAGAATATTGCTGTCTGTGTCTTCCCTCCCTCACTCTCTCAATTAATTAATTAATTTTTATTTACACATATATTACACAAATTCATTCTCTTGGAGAGGGGGGACATTGCAGTAAAGACTGAATTCACCTTGAACATGCCCCTTCTTCCATCCTAAAACCCTAAATTCCTCAATGGATAGATTGCTTCTGTATGTATTTTTAAAGATTTGGAGAATGCATTAAGTGAAAAATCAAAGAGGACACCTTTTGGGTCTAGGATCAAGTCAATTTTGCACGTGTAGTTTATATATGTGTATTTGTGCTAGTGTTTGCAGGTAAGCGACTTCATACAGAGTTGACAGCAGTGAGTTATATCATGGGGAAGGAATTTGGAATGTGTGTGTTTATGGGGTAGGTGTCGTATTTTGCCTTTCTGTATTTGAATTTTTTGTAATAAGCATGTTTCTGTAATTTTTTATTTCTTAATATTATTTATTGTGAAGACAGTATTTAGCAAAAATGGGAAAACAACTTTAAACTTTTAATTATGGAAAGTTTCAAACATAAATAAAAGTAGAGAGAATAGTATAATGAACCATCTTGTACACATTACCCATTTCATTTTATTTTTTCTATTTTTTTATTAAAATTTTTTTTTTTTTTTTTTTGGTGAGGAAGATTGGCCGTGAGCTAACATCTACTGCCAATCTTCCTCTTTTTGTATATGAGCTGCCACTACAACATGGCCACTGACAGATGAGTGGTGTAGGTCCATGCCCAGGAACCAAACCCAGGCCACTGAAGCAGAGCACACCGAACTTAACCACTAAGCTACCGGGGCTGGCCCTCCATTACCCATTTTAACAGTGATCAGTACTTGTCCAGTTGTCTTTCATCTGTGGCCCCCACTTTTTTGGGGAGTATTTGAAAGCAAATCTTAGACATCATGTCATTTCATTGTAGACACTTCCATATGCATGTCTAACTGATGTGGAAATTAAGGAAATAATGTGTCCACTATGCAGATAGTGGAAGTTAAAAAAATAAAACCTGTAGTTCATAATCTTACTCTTCAAACACAGCTTATTATTTTTCTGTGGTTCATTTATTTCTTTGCCTCTTTACATACTTATTTTTATAGGGTTTTAAAATAATAGAGTGCATTCTATAACTTCATGTTCTTTTTTTTAACTTAACATTTTAGTATGAATGATTTTCCATGTCCTTATACACTCTTCATAATCATTAATCCAAATCTTGATTTTGGCATAATATTTCACTCATCTGAAATTGTAATTTTTAAAAAGCCATTTTTTTTAAAGGGGGAATTTTTTTTTATTGTGAAATGTGATTACCACAGTAAGTTTAATTAACATCCATCCTCTCAAATAGATACAAAAAGAAAAAAGTGTTTTTTCCCTTGTGATGAGAACTTTTAGGATTTACTCTCTTAGCAACTTTCAAATAGACCCTACAGCATTGTTAACTAGAGTCACCGTGGTGCACGTTACATCCCCAGTCCTTATTTATCTATAACTGGAAGTTTGTGTTTTTTGACTGCCTTCATCTAATTCCTCCACATTGCTGATTTTTTAAAAGCAGGATCTTAACCACAAAATTTCTCTTCTAGCTGGGCTCCTATGTTTTGCTATTCAAAGACCATTGAAAAGGAGGTTTGTTCATTGAAAGTGTGTCTCTACCATGTTTATAAACATGGCTTTGATCCTGTGCTACAGGGAGAGGTGGTGTGGGGCTGAGGTTCCCTGAGGGCACAGAGAATGGAGGAGCTGTTAAAGTGGGCCTGATTCCTCTAGGAATTGGGGGACCAGGACTTTCTCTCCTGGGGGGGAAGAGGAGCTCTCATGACGAGGCAGCAGCAACTCATGTGAACTCACAGTTTGCTCTAAAGACTTACCTTTCCCGGATCTGTATTTATTTCCCCCAGATCACTTAAAAATTTTAAAAATATGCTACAGCTTGACAAACAGTGAGATTTACCAAGACAACTGAGGCCTTGTGTTAAAGCGGCCCTTAGTTGGTTCAAAAGAGATTCTTTGTCTATGATGTACCTCATTAGATGGATGACTGTGATGAATAGCCAATTTTGAAGTGTGCATGCATGTGCGCTTTTTTTTTCTTTAAGTAAAAAAATGTGTGTGTAGCTGCATGGGCTTTGGCTACAGAATACTGGGACCCTGAATCAAGAGAAATAAGCATGATTGTAATTGACAAATCTGTCAGGTACAGAAAGGAGGATGCGTGTGCCTAAGCCCCCCCTCCTGCTTCCCTTTGGTAGGAGGGCAGCTGTCCCTCCTTCTCTTATCTAAGGGCAGACTCTCCATCCTTGCTTCGGAGCCCGGCTTTTCCTGCCTTCTCAGGAATCCTTCCTGATTTTTCTCCTGCCTCTTGGACTGTTCTTCTCTGTCTTCTTTGCAAGGTCATCTGCATCTGACTATTAACTGTGAGTTTCCTGCCATTCCATCCTCTTCTTCTGTGGTCACATTCCAGTCCATACCTCTTCTTTATGCATAACCACCATGTGCTGGTGACCCACAGATTTGAATCTCCATCCTAGACTTCTCCTCTGAGCTCTATGCCACATACCTAACTATGGTCTTGCCATCTCAGAAGTGCTGCCAAATCGACATGTCCAAATCTGAACTCATCACCTCTTCCTCAGACTTGGTCTTCTTCCAGTGTTCCATATTTCAATGTATAGATCCTTCATTTGCCCAGGTAAGTAAGTTAGAAACCCAGGAGTCATCTTTGATTCCAACGCCTCTCTTTTTTTTTTTTTTTTTTTTTGAGGAAGATTAGCCTTGAGCTAACATCTGCTTCCAATCCTTCTCTTTTTGCTGAGGAAGGCTGGCCCTGAGCTAACATCCGTGCCCATCTTCCTCTACTTTATACATGGGACGCCTATCACAGCATGGCTTGTCAAGTGGTGCCATGTCCGCACCCAGGATCCGAACCGATGAACCCCAGGCTGCCGAAGCGGAACATGGGCACTTAACTGCTGCACCACCGGGCCGACCCCCCAATGCCTGTCTTGCTCACCCCTTTTGCTAATCTATTTTCAGATTCTCTTGGTTTTTACCTTTACAAGTCTGCCTACTTCGTTCATCTCCACGTCTACTCCCCTGGTCCTTTCCTGTGGCCTCCCGTCTGCTCTGCCTGTATCTACCCTTACTTCCTTCCAGTCTGTTTTCCCTACTGCAGACAGAATGATTTTTGAAATCATAAAGCTGATCTTGTCACACCTTGATTAAAAACCTTTAAGTATCATGCTGCTGCTCTTAGGATAGAGAAAAACTCTGCAACATGGTGGACCCACAAGGCATTATCTGCAATGTCTGGCCACTACCTACTCCTACACCATTTCCTACTCCATTTGGATCACATCTCGTTTCAGCCCTGTTATTCAGTTTCCTGAATGCATGCAGCTAATTGTGCCATAGGGCCTTTGCACATGGCATTTCCTCTGCCTGGAATGGTCATCCTCCCCACTCTACTCTACCCCCCAACCTGCTAGCTATCTGCCTGAAACTTCAGATCACAGTTGAGTTGTCAGTTCCTCAGGAAACTTTTCCTGATTTCCTGACCAGGCCAAATATCCAACGTTCATGGGACCATAGATCTCTTACATGAAATCTATTTCACAGTTGCAGCTTTGCATTTCTTTGTGAGATTTTTTAATTGCTTCTGTTTCTCCCACTTACTGATGAGGTTCCTGAAAGCAGAAACTATGTCTGTTTTCATTCTTCAATATAATTCAGCTTCTAGCACAGTTTCAGGCAGATGGTGGGTGCCCAGAAAATGCTTCTTGAATGAATGAACCAGAAAGAAAAAGAAAAGTTTATTAACTGCCTTCATAAAATGAAGCTATTTTCATTTTTAGAGGAGTTAATACAATTCCCAGTAGACCAGAACTTTAATTTAGAGATGATTAAGGCTGGACCCCCAGCAGCCGTACACACAGAAGAGGTTTCAAGGCCAAGGTAGATTGTTCCTTCCACCCTGTGTTCTGGGAAGACCCTGCCAAGGTGTGAGTGGTGGGGGCCAAGAGGACATGGGGTGAAGCAGAGTCAACACTGGTATCCCCAAGAATGCCAGTGTTTACAACCAGATGCTAGCTTGGTAGAAAAGACTTTCTCTTGTTAGACTCTGGCTAAGATTGGAAGCCAAGGAGACATTGTAACAGTAAATCCTGGAAGCCTCTGGCTTCCTTTACTGTGAAGGGAAGGTGAAAGAGCGTTCTCTTTAAGCCTGGGGTAGACTCCAGCCTGTGTGTGTCTGAATTACGGGGAACCAGGGAGTGGAACAGGGACTGTTTACTCTCTGCCCTTCTGGAATTTCCTCCGGTTCCGTTCCTCTGTGCACCAGTGTTTCACAGCTGTGTGTAGAATGAACACTGACCTGTTAATGAATGCCCTGCTTATTTTCACTTTCTTTTGATGGGCCTATGGGATTGAGGGCAGAGGGAGGCAAGAAGAAGGAGGTCTGTTTGTTCCACTAGTGCCTCTGTTAAGGCCAAATCAGTCAGATCTTCATCGGGCTTCTTTGACTCTTGACACAAGAGTACTTGGTCTCCCTTATAAGTATCCTACTTTTGTGCCCTGTTTGATTTTTCTCAAATTTCCAGGTAAATCCTTACATTTGTAGTCTGAGTTAGGAAACAAAAGAAAAAAAAGTTTTTTCTTTTTAAAATACGTAAGTGTGAAGGCTGGCCTGGTGGCTCAGTGGTTAAGTGCGCACGTTCCGCTTTGGTGGCCCAGGGTTCGCTGGTTCGGATCCTGGGTGCAGACATGGCACCACTTGGCAAGCCATGCTGTGGTAGGCATCCCACATATAAAGTAGAGGAAGATGGGCACGGATGTTAGCTCAGGGCCAGTCTCCCTCAGCAAGAAGAGGAGGATTGGCAGCAGATGTTAGCTCAGGGCTAATCATCCTCAAAAAAAAAAAAAGTAAATGTGTACATGCATGTACATCTTGGTGGTGTGGGAGCAGGGAGGGACAGTGGCGATCAAGGATTCTAACTAGAAAGTTCTTTCATATACTACAGTGAAACTGTCCAGGCAGGACTTCTGGGTTTCATAACTGAAGTGCATTATAGTGGCACAGTTTGGCAGTTCTCGTTTATGTAGTTTCTTCTTTTCCTGGAATAAGGAAGGCAACTTCCATGCGCTATTTATCTATACTGATTAGTACCATATGCAAAAAGCATATTCAAAAGGCAGAGTCAAGAAAGGGAAAAAGGAACTCTTAGAAAAATATTACTCATCCTTGTTGCACATAACAACTCTTCCCAATAGGAAATTATTAACCTGAAGCTACTTGCAAATCTGAGGCTTTGAAGTAAGGAAAAATAAGAGGAGGGGTTATTCCCTGAGCAGCTTGATTGGGTATTTCTACCTTTTTGTATTTCAAACTGTATGTGTAATGTTGAATTCTTGTAAGTTTTTTAGTTTATAGTCACTGTTTGTGCCTTAGGTATGCTGGCTTGAAAAGAAAGACTATTATAGAAAATGTCAAGCTCACAAAAAGATAGAAAGAATAGTCCATGAATCCCTGTGTGCCCATCACCCAGCTCCACAGCTATCTAAGAATGGCCATTTCTGTTTCATCTTAACTTCCCACCTGACCCTCCACTGGATTATTTTTATATAAATCTCAGTTGTATTTTTTCTTTCTTTTTTTTTCTGAGGAAGACTGGCCCTGTGCTAACATCTGTGTTCATCTTCCTCTACTTTATATGTGGGACTCCTACCACAGCATGGCTTGTCAAGCGGTGCTGTGTCCGCACCCGGGATCCGAACCGGTGAACCCCAAGCCGCCGAAGTGGAACGTGCGCACTTAACCGCTATGCCACCGGGCTGGCAATCTCAGTTGTATTTCATCTACAGATATTTCAGTTTGTGTCTCCAAAAGATAAAGCCTTTTAAAAACCATAATCATAACACCAATTTCATACCTAAAAAACCAAATGGTAATTATTTAATATCATCAGATATCCAGTCGGGTTTTATATTTCCCCAGTTGTCTTATAAAGTTTTTCTTTTTCCTACCATTGGTTTGTTTCCATGAGGATCCAAACAAGATTGATATGTCTCCTAAGTCTCTTTTAACCCATAGGTTCTCCTTCCTCTTTTTACGCCTTACAATTTGTTGTCGGAGAAACTGGACGTTTTGTCCCATAGTTTCCCATGTTTTGGGTTTTGCTGTTTGTGTCCCTGCACTGTGGTTTAACATGTTCCTCTGTCCCTCTGTTTTCTGTCACCTCATGGGTGGGTCTGATCTGATCTGGGTTCTGTTTTTTCCTTTTCGATGAGGTGGCATGTGCTTCCATCAGGAGGCACCTAATGCCTACTTGTCTCTCTTGGTGTGCTGGCTTTTGAGGGCTTCTCCTGGCACGGCCCTTGAGATTTTCCAAATTTTTTCCCCTGCATTCTAATATCCAGCCCTCCAGCTAACTGTAGACCTCCATAAAGTAGCATTACGAAGGATGGGTAATGAGTGGGTGCTTGGAACAGAAGGGCACAGTCCTGTAACTGAAGAAGTGTGCTGTTTGCTGAAGTTCACGTGAGCTCAAGACTGTGGCTTTCTCAGAGGAGCTAAAGTCTCTTGCTAGCGGAGTATTTTCATTCTATGTGTTCCATTTGGTTGCAGTTGAATCTCACTTCCTCCAGCCGTTCTCTAAGTTGGTGCTTTTTGCAGCCCCTGCCTATGATTTGCCCAAAGTTTTGGTTCCAAGAGGCTGGTGGGCCTGTAGGGCCTGGCCGATGTGCTCAGTGGGGAGTCATGGGTCTTTCCTAATACGTGCTGGGCGGAGGCCAACGTAGAGTCTCCCTTAGGCACTGTGTTGCCAGAAGACCCTGCCATTACAGTGGCCCAAGTCACCATCTGCTCCCACCTGGAATATTGCAGTGACCTCCTGTCTGATTTTGTCTGCTTCAGACCTTGCTTCTTCTGTAGCCAGAGTGATTGTGCTGCAACAGGAGTTGTGTCCCTTCCTTGCTCAAGATCTTGTAATGGTTGGGGCTTGCCCCATGGCCCAGTGGTTAAGTTCGGCACTTTCCACTTTGGTGGCCTGGTTTCTGTTCCTGTGTGCGGACCTACACCACTTGTGGGCAGCCATGCTGTAGTGGCAACCCACGTGCAAAATAGAGGAAGATTAGCACAGATATTAGCTCAGGGTGAATCTTCCTCAGCAAAAAAACACAAAAAAAACCCCTCTAATGTCTCCCAATCTCATGCAGAGTAAACGCCAGAGATCTTGCAAGAGCTCCAAGGCCTTTCTCATGAACTCTGGTTACCTGCTGCCCTCATCTCATGCTCCTCTGTCCCCTCATCCACTCTAGCCACATCGGCCTCTCTACTGTTCATCAGACATGCGAGGCATGCGCCCACCAGGGGCCACTGTGCTTCCTTTTCTCTCTGTCTAGAATATTCATCCTACAGATACTCCTGCCCCATCCTTCTTTCAGTCTTTGCTCAGTTGTCACCTTCCCAGTGAAACTTTCCCACCACCCCAGGACCTCGTCCCACCTCTGGTACTCTCCACCCCTTTCCTCGTTTCATTTTTTCCTACTGCATTTGCCACTTTCTAACAGATTATGCAATTTACTAAAAAAAAATTGTTCATTGTCTGTTTCACCCAACTAGAATACAAATACCCAGAGCACAGAGTTTTGTGTTTTGTTCCTGTTGCATCTCAGGGACTAAACTAGTGGGTGCTCACTACACATATGGAGTTGCGTGACCACAGATAGAGCAGGGCGTGACGACTCTGAGAGTAGCTTGTAAGCTTCCTATGCTAAACCTGACTAGTTATGCAAATTTACTCACTACACCCATTTTTTCATCATTTTCTTGAGTTTTGAGCAGTGCCTCAAAGCCAGTAAGAAGACATGCTGGAAGAGAAAGGCCCTTTGTAGAGTCGTCAGTGTGGCTGTACTGAAACCCGAGGGCCCCAGAGTTGAGGTGGCTAATGCTGCTATTTATAGCTAAGATTCCAGTATAAGTTTTCCAGCCATACTTACTCTTTTCAGCCTCCCCTGTATTCTCAAGTCTGTCACTCAATTAGCTAATGGTTTCTTTAGTCCTATTATGCATTGTAGGGCTCCCCTGGCTCAGGTATTTTTTTTTAAGAGAATAATGGGGTGTTCTGTTCTCAGAGGTTTAATTTTTTAATAGCCTTGCCAATTTAAGAAAATCTTTTCCAACTTTTTATTATGAAACTTTCAAACATACAAAAGATTGAAAGAATAACGTAATGAACACCCAAATGCCCTTTACCTAGATCCGCATTTGTTTTACCTATATGTGTGAGCCTGTGGGGCTGTGCATTTTTTTTCCTGAACCATTTGGAGGTAAATTTCAGATATCATAACTCCTAAAATCTTCAGCCTATCCTCCTCTAAAACCATTTGAGAATAAGTACAGATATCATCATAATCTTCTCTTGCATCTCCCAAGAATGAGAACGTTCTTATATAAAACCATAGTACCATTAATGAACCTAAGAAAATCAACAATAATTTCAGATATCATCTGATAGCCAGTCTGGATGCAAATTTCTCCAATTGTCCCAAGAATATTTTTTTCAAACCAAAGTTTAGTCAGAATTCACACATGGCATTTAGTGATTATGTTTCCTTAAATCCAGAAGAGTCTCCTTCCTTCCCCTTTTTAAAAAAAATAAGAAATGTAGAGCCAGTGCTGATGGCCTAGGGGTTAAAGTTTGGCATGCTCTGCTTCAGTAGCCTGGGTTCGGTTCCTTGGTGCGGAACCACATCACTTGTCTGTCAGTAGCCATGCTGTGGTGGTGGCTCACATAGAAAAACCAGAAGAACCTTCAAGTATACACAACTATGTACTGGGGCTTTGGGGGGAAAAGGGAAGAAAAAGAAAAGGAGGAAGATTGGCAACAGATGTTAGCTTAGGGCAAATCTTCCCCTGCAGAAAAAAACAAAAAACCAAGAAATGTATTTAGTAACATTGACTTTTTGAAGAGTCCAGGACCGTTACTATATAGATGTCACATATTCTGGATTTGTCTGATTGTTTCCTCTTGGTGTCATTGAGTTTGTTTCTCTATCCCTTATTTCACGTACACTGGGAAGGACATTTAAGAGGCTTGATTGGATTCAGGTTAAATCCTTTTAACGAGAAGGCTTTAAAAGAAGTGGTGTTGTGTACTTCATACTGCATCACATCAGGAACCATGTGGGTGTCTGGTTGTCTGGTTCTTAGCAATGCTCAATTTGATTACTTAGTTATGTTATGGTAGCGATGGCCAGATGTCTCTCTGGCTCTCTTTGTTTTTAGTAAATAGAACAGTGAAAGGTTGTGTTCTCAAGAGTTTCATTTAAAGAAAAACGACTTCCCCCGCTTTGGCTCTTTTTGAAGGTCAATGTGTCTCAGGGTTGCAAAGTAACTTCTGAGCCTGTAAGTATATAATCCTGTTGGACACAATTAGTGGGTAAACTAGATAGAAGAGCTAAGTTGGAGCCTTGAGATGAGACTATGGATAGAAAAATTCAGGTTATGCCTCTGGCTTCTGTTGCAGGACTGTGGCAGCGTGACTGTCAGGAGGTTGAAATTAGCAGTGAGTGGCCTTGGGTTCCTCTGCCTTCCTGTCGAACATTATCATCCCTTCAAGAAGGAGGGAAAAACCTGCCCACACTCCACTTATAAAATGATGATCTCTGAGATATCAAGAGAGGAATCAAGGAGCCCTTCTAGAATGCTTGTCCTAGCACATTTCCAACAGCACTGTACTGAATCCAAAAGGCTGAGTGTCTTTAGGAAGTGTCTGAGAAGCAACACGAGAAGATCATTCATCCTTGTGATGGTTATGTGGCTTCTTTTGGGAGATTTTGGGGAGTTTCTTGCCACAACCTGAAAAAGGCTTGGAAAGGTCAAGAGAAGAGCGACTAGACAATGAACAAGTTAGATCAAGAGAAACTGGGACTCTTCAGTCTGTAAAACAGGGATGTCAACAAGGAGATAAAGAAAATGACAGCTTCTTAGGAGCTTACTAGGTTCCATTTAATTCTGAAAAATATGCTCTTACTGCTCCTGTTTTGCAGGTAGGGGGACCGATGCTCAGATGTGCTGCATGGATACTAGGTAGTAGAACTGAGATTTGAACTCAATCTGTCTGGCTGGCACCCATCTCTGCTGTACTGCCTGCTAGGGACTGACATACTGGATCTCAGCATGATTCAGTAGGGAGACACTCCTTGACTTCTTTTAAAAACAATAATAAACATTTACTGTCTCATAGTCTCAGTGGGTCAAGATTTAGGAGCTGCTTAGCTGGGCAGTCTGGCCTGGGATCTCTCATGAGGTTGCAGTCAATCAGCTGGCTGGGCTGCACTCATCTGAAGGCTAGACTGGGACTGGAGGATCCACTTCCAAGATGGCTCGTTTGCATGGCTGGCAAGTGGTGCTGGTGGTCAAAAGGCCTCTGTTCTTTTCCCCACCCTGGACTTTCAAAGAACTAGTTTTCAGATTACGAGTCTTATTTTCTAGAAATATTTAGAACTCACCAAGCCCCTCAGTGAAACTGACTCAAAAGAGCAACAACAGACTCAAAAGGATTTGGAGAGCTCCCTTACAGGGAAGAGAGATTAAGGGAAGGTTGAAGAAAACTTGAAAACCTGAAAGTTAACTGATTTCCACCTTATTATAAGAGATCCTTGAATTGATTCAGACTTTTTTTTCTGCTAAATTTTTGAAGGACTATTTCTATTTCTTAGATTTGGGGCAGTCTTTGTTGGTGTGAGGAAGGGATTGTCTCTAGGAGGTATTCAGGGAGATAATTATTTATACATACTCCACATTGTTTAGAAAAGCTGTGAGATAGCTTATAATAAAACAGCAGCAATTAAGAGATAAAATGAGGGGGCTGGCCCCGTGGCCAAGTGGTTAAGTTGCGTGCTCTGCTTTGGCGGCCCAGGGTTTCGCTGGTTCGGATCCTGGGCGCACACGTGGCACTGCTCATCAGGCCATGTTGAGGCGGCGTCCCACATGCCACAACTAGAAGGACCCACAACTGAAAATACACAACTAGGTACCAGGGAATTTTGGGGAGAAAAAGGAAAAATAAAATCTTTAAAAAAAAAAAGAATAAGAGATAAAATGAAGTGGTGCTTTGATGGGGTGGGGAGGGAGGTTGGACTGTGGCACATTCGTGACCTGGCTTTGTAAGATGGGGGAGGCATGGAAGGACTGCCACACTTTGGAAATCCTTGTAAGACCTGGTATTCTCTTAGTAATTATCAAATGGACCTCAACTGGAGGTTGTAGTGCCTGACCAGTAACTGAGATGTTTGGCGTGGTCCAGCTTGGTGGGGGGGTGAGGGGGTGTGCGCAGCAGTTTCCAGCCCGCCTAGGATTTGGTGCTTCTGCCTCTTGTCAGTTCTGTTTTTCCGCTGCAGTTTCCCGACTTTTGCTGTTTGCCCACAGGGCTGAATTTGCCTAGTGTTCTAGGGGCTGGGTGACTCTGAGCTGCCTTCTCACCTCAGTCGTAGAGACAGGTGTTGACTGGTCTCTCCTTACGGGACTGATCCAGGGCCATGTGACTATGGAACCAACTTGCCTGCATTGAATTTTTATTGCTTTAAAATCTTTTCCTTATTTTAAACTGAAACAGTTTCAGGATTGCAAATTTAAAAAAACAGAACAAAACACTTTTTTTTTAATAGAGGTCATAATAGTTTATAACATTGTGAAATTTCAGCTGTACATTATTTGTCAGTCACCATACAAATGTGCCCCTTCACTCCTTGTGCCCACCCCCCAACACCCTACCCCCTAGTAACCATTAAAGTGTTCTCTTTGTCCATGTGTTTGTTTATCTTCCACATATGAGTGAAATCCTATGGTATTTGTCTTTCTCTGTCTGGCTTATTTCGCTTAACATAATACCCTCAAGGTCTGTACATGTTATTGCGAATGGAATGATTTTGTCCTTTTTATGGCTGAATAGTATTCCATTATGTATATATTATATGTATCTGTATTTATATGTATCTATCTATATGTATACACACACACACACACACACAGCATATCTTCTTTATCTGATCATCAGTCGATGAGCTCTTATGTTGCCTCCACGTCTTGGCTATTGTGAATAATGCTGCAATGAACATAGGGTTGCAGAAGTCTCTTTGTGTTGCTGATTTCACATTCTTCAGGTAAATACCCAGTAGTGGGATAACTGGGTCATATGGTACTTCTATTTTTAATTTTTTCAGAAGTCTCCATACTGTTTTCCATAATGGCTGCACCAGTTTGCATTCCCACCAGCAGTGTGTGAGGGTTCCCTTTTCTCCACACCCTCTCCAACATTTGTTATTTGTTGGCTTGGTGATTCTAGCCATTCTAACGTGTGTAAGGTGATATCTAAGTGATTTGCATTTCCTTGATGATTAGTGATGTTGAACATCTTTTCATGTGCCTATTGGCCATCTGTATATCTTCTTTGGAAAAATGTCTGTTCTTATCCTCTGCCCACTTTTTGATTGGGTTGTTTGTTTTTTTGTTGTTCAGTTGTGAGTTTTTTATATATTATGGAGATTAATCTCTTGTCAGTTATATGGTTTGCAAATATTTTCTCCCAGTTGGCGTGTTGTTTTTTCATTTTGATCCTGGTTTCCTTTGCCTTTCAGAAGCTCTTTAGTCTGATGAAGTCCCACTTATTTATTGTTTCTTTTGTTCCCCTTATCCGAGTAGACATTGTATTCGAAAAGATCCTTTTAAGACCAGTGTCAAAGAGTGTACTGCCTATATTTTCTTATAGAAGTTTTATGGTTTCAGGTCTTACCTTCAAGTCTTTGATCCATTTTGAGTTTATTTTTGTGTATGGCGAAAGATAATGGTCTTCTTTCATTCTTTTGCATGTGGCTGTCCAGATTTCCCAACACTGTTTATTGGAGAGACTTTCCTTTCTCCATTGTATGTTCTTAGCTCCTTTATCAAGGATCAGCTGTCCATAGATGTGTGGTTTTTATTTCTAGGCTTTCAATTCCAGGACAAAACACTTTTTAGCACAAATAAGGAATGAATAAGCCCCTATAGTCCCTTATCTAGAGATGCCCCTTGATAACATTTCCTTAGGGTCTCCTGACCTGTTTCTCTCCTTTTTGCCAGTGTTCTTTGTATGGGGAGGGAGGATGCTGCTTGGAACTACTTTCTTCCTCTGTATGCCATCCATATCTCTACTCCATTCTTACAGTCCTCAAGTATAGACAAACAAGTAAATAAGTAATGTAGAAATTATATAGCTATCCTAGTGATATAAAATGTTTAAAAGAGAAGGAGTACAGCCTTTCCCAGCAGCCTAATACAATGACGATGAAAATTAGACATGTTCCTTCCCATTCTTTTGTCCATGCCACAAGACAGATTTGAAGATGCAGAAAAATGTTGCCAAGGATGCCAGAGTAGGTGACATGGGAACTTATAACTTAGAGAATCTTAACTCAGGGTGCGTTTGCTTTAGTCCATCCGTGTTGCCTTTTGTGTTCAACAGTGGAGAACACGCAGCTGACCCTGAACCTGCAGACAGAGAACAAAGGCGGTGTTGTCTCGGGCGGTGAGCTGACAATTTTCCTGGACGGGCCGACTGTTGATCTGGGAAGTGTGCCTAATGGCAGTGCCGTGACAGACGGTGAGTGCTGCCCTGCTCCCCAGGGCTGTGCCGGGATGGGGTGGGGTGGGGCAGGGGTAGGAGGGGGTGCCCAGAGCTTGGTTCTCTCCTGGTATCTGGGTTTGGGTACTGCTCAGCCAGCCCTGGCCCATGCCTAGCCATGACTCTTCTTAGCATCCTGGACCAAAATCCTGACATGATTTTTCAAGGACTGCTTTCTGATAATGGACCAAAATAAATGTCAAGTCTTTGTAAGTGTGTTGTTGTTTGGTTTGAGAGCAGAGAAAAACATCTTTTCATCCCACATAGACTTGAAAAATAAAACATCTTTATGAAATGTCACTTGGGACAACTTTTCTTCTTTTCAATGCAGTTAAACTTCCTGGGGAGATTGAGGGTGACTTTTATGAGACAGTATTAGCTGAGAAAGAACTGTGTATCTTAGAGATCTACACTTGCAAGATACAGACAGAAGCAGGGAAATTGGAGAGTGTCTCCCACTCTGTCCTGAATGTGGGCATTTTGTTTCTTTTGATCTAGTCTGAAATTAGTCACTTTTGGATCTAGCAGGAAATTATTTCATGAAGTCTGAGTTCTGAAATGGGTTGGGTTTCTCCATAATTTTTCTCGTTAAATGTGATGTAACTATGGCGCGTTCCAGGCCCCAAACAGGCTTTCTGTAGCTTCAAGGGGGTGAAATTTGAATTCCAATTCAAGGGCAGTCGAGTGGAATCCTAGTGATTGGATGGGACTTGATTGCTGAGAATCCTCCCTCAGCTGGGCCGAGCGGTGCTTGGGTACTTTTGGTACATGGAGGAAAATGTGCCTCGCTCGCTCATTCAGCACCTGTATCCATAATTGAGCACCTGGAATGTACTAGATCTTGGACCAGATGCCGGCCAGATGGCAGTGGGCAAAATACATGTGGTCTCTGCTCCCTAGAGCTTATAATCCACTTTGCGGGGTGGGCAGAGGATGTTAGGTATCAAAGAAGTAAATGCACAGATAGTTATGTAACTATAATTGTAACAAAAGCTATGAAGGAAAAGTCCTGAGTGGTATGAGATTCCTGTACTTCAGGGGGATCTCATCTAAATTAGAGGGTTGGGAAGGTTTTTCTGAGGAAGCTGAGACCTGCCAGCATATGAGGAGTTTAGACAGGCCAAGGTGGGGGTGTGGGGTTAAAGGGATGGCTGAGTAGAAGGTGGAGGGGTTGCCTGTGCATAGGTTCTGAGGTGGGAGTTAGCTTGGCCTGCAGTGGGAACAGAGGTGGCCAGGGTGGCTGGATCATGGGGAGCAGCAAGGAGAGTGGTGGGAAGTGAGGCTGGAAAGGCAGGTTGCCTCAGGTCACACAGCCTCAAAAGCCTTGGTAAGAACCTCGTCCTAAGAAGCAGGGAGCTGCTAAAGGGTTTTTAGTAGAAGAGTATCATGATTTGATTTGAATTGAATCTTATTTGGCTTTTTAAACAGCTCTCTGGTTGTGATATGGAGAAATGCCCCAATTCCTTGCCCCTACTTTGTATGGTTAGCATGTGTTCTCTATCTCACGTTGGTGTGGCTCAAGTTCATTTAGTATATAAGGCAACATGCTTGTAAGTGCCTTAGATGTTCTTGAAGGTCCTGGAGAAGAAGAGCTGTTTCCCAAATTTGAGCCCCTCTGTTCCGTGGCCCCAGTCAGATCTCATCTGTCTGTCCCTATTTCTTCTCATGCTGGCAGCTGCAGCTTGCTAAACCATCCTTATCCCGCCGTGATGGGTAACTGTAAAACATGGAGCAAACTCTGTTCCCGTAGTCACATCTCAACCAAGGGCTGAGCTTCTCAACATTTCTGTCTTTTCCTGTGATGGATCCCCTTTCTAGGATCACAGCCACCTTCGAGAGAACCCAGTGGGACAGCTGTCGCTCCAGAAAACCGGCACCAGCCCCCCAGCACAAACTGCTTTGGTGGGAGATCACGGTAAGACCCCCCCTTGTGGATGAGGAGGAGCTGGGAAGATGCTAGAGCTGTTGAAAACACACTGGGAAGTGGCGAGGAAATTTCCAGAGAGCTTACAACTGACTCAGTATGTTAAGGAGGCCCAGAGGGGAGCACAAAACTCAGGATTCTCGGAAGGGTCAGGGATTCCTTGACAAAGATCAGGACTGGCTGAGTTGGTCATTTGGATAAGAGGAACTGCTGAACAGAACTTGACTGCTTTTTATATGTCAGGTGTGGTGGCCACGATTTCCTTCCAGGATACACATAGAAACGCTTAGAGCAATGGTTCTTTGTATATGAAATTTTCTGTCTGTGTATTTCTATTTTGGGGGGTGATTCATGGTTCCCTTTAGAGTGGTGGCTACACCTCCTGCACTTAGAGTCTGAGTTATATTATCCTTGTTATACATATCACAATGACTTAATTTTATTTACTGACATTCCCATCTCATACCTGTGTTAATGGTGCAAACTCATGTCCATGGCAACTGAATTCCCAGGCAGCAGGGCTGCTTGAAGTATATCAGAGAGATGGGGGAGGGGGTTGAGAACCTGCGTTTATTGTTTATTACAATGTACAAAATCCCTAGACATTTTAAGGAAATTTTCAGTAAAAGAATCATATGAATATAGTTTATAAATCTTTATTGTCTGCAGAAGTAGGCCAATAGTAAAAATCTTCCTAGAGTCAGGCCCTGTGGTGTAGTGTTTAAGTCTGGCACACTCCACTTTGGTCACCTAGGTTCACAGATTCGGATCTCAGGCACAGACCTACACTGCTCATCAGCCATGCTATGGCAGCGACCCATATACAAAGTAAAGGAAGGTTGGCACGGATGTTAGCTCAGGGCTAATCTTCCTCAAGCGAAAAAAAAGAGGAAGATTGGCAACGGATGTTAGCTCAGAGTGAATCTTCCTCACCAAAAAAAAAAAATCTTCCCAAACAAATCCCAAGGAGTGGGGAATAACGCTTTGAGAAGCAGAGTATGATTTCATTTCAGCCACTACCCTTAGTATCTTGAAAGATTCCCTCTGAGGACAGCTGTCAGCCTGTCCAAATTTGGTTGTTTTGCGAGTTCTGAGGTTTTGGTGCCTGGAAGGTGCCAGGAGCAGGAGAGGGTGGATGTTTAGATCTTTTGTCTACAGTGTCATTAGAAGCAGAGGTGCCGTTTCTTTCTCCTCTTTTCTCCAAACCTCTGCAAAAGTGTTACCTCACACCCTGAAGGCCAGTCACACTTTTCCATGACTTGTAAATTGGGATAAATTGTTGAGTCTCACAGAGTAAGGACTGACAGTGTGATTGGCAAAATCTTATGTCAACAGAGGCATGATACATACCCAGAACTAGAGAAAATGGAGTCTCTTCAGTGGCGACTAGCTGGCAGAGAGGACACCTGTGCATTTCACTCTCTGAGAATGATATGTTCTTAGCCTTGGCACCAGTAGCTGCCATCTTGGTCTTTTAGCTGACTTGGAAAGTTTGTATCAAACACAACTGATGTCACTTAATTTGGGGCTGGAAGGCAGAGTTCAGCTCTTAACAAGACTTAAGTTCTTGACCTGTTCATTGCTCTCTGAAGTTCTTTAGTTTATAGACCTTGAAATTCATATATTGCAGTATCCCTTCTTTGTTGTTTCTCTTGAGGGTTGTTGACTGTTACAGCAGCAGCCAGACATCAACCGAAAATAAAAAGCATTTTTGCCCATAACACGTGGTAGACATTCAATGCTAGTTAATTATGGGTGGGCAAAGTGCCTTCCAGATAGTTTAGACTGTGTGGGAGTCCTCCTCAGTCTGCCTGCTACTGCAGCATTTTCCATGCTGAGCATTTTCTCTGAGTTTTCATGGGGCTCTGCCATCTAAGTATTTATTCTGTGTTCACATGGAACCTGCTGCCATTCAGCAGCAAAAACTTTTGAAAGTATCACCCAGAGGCAGTATCTCCTGTGTCCCTAAGAACCCCTTTTCCCTTTTGCTGCTGCATTTATGAAGGTCAGTGTGCACACGCTGGTGTTAGCAGGGTAGTTGACTGGAAAAGAGTGTGGGGCTTGGGAATCAGATGTAGATTGAGTCCTGGCCTGTTATTTACTTGCTGTGTGATATTGGACAAGTCACTAAACCTCTTGGTGCCTCAGTTTTATCACTTGCCTCACAAGTTCATTGTAGGTATTAACTGAGGTAAGGTTTGTCATTCTGAGGGCCTTGTGCACTGGGAGTGCTCAGTGAAGGTGGTGGAGGATTTCTTTGCTCTGGAGACTGTCTATTTCGCCCCCTTCCCCACCCCCAAACCTGGGAAGTATGGCGTTACTGATAGATTCGCATCAGTGAAACTGTAGTTAGAAGGGTGATGAATCAAACCCTCAGGGTTCAAGGACAATCTTCTGCTGTCCTTGGTTTCCTGGAGCAGAGAGAATGATGGGCTTTTGCCTGCTGCCTCCCAGACTAAATATTTAGCTTTCGCTGTCTGGAGGGTAGGTTTTTCTTGGACTTAGGTGCTATTCACTATGATCAAAGGTGCTCTGACGTGCAAGGTGAAGATTGCAATGTCAAGCCTTTTCTTTTCCTTTCCCCTGCTTTATTAAGCCATAGAACCATGAGAGGGGTTTTTTTTTTGTAAGGGTTCATCTCCCTAAGTTCATCGAGCGAAGCTACCATTTGCTTTCTGAGCAAGGCCTCAAAGCTCCATCTCTTACTGGGATCTTGCCCACTCTTTAAGAATAATTGGGTGAAATGTCTCTGGTTGGTTTAGCATCTGATTTGCCGCATGGAAGCCAGCATGGGATCACCACCATCAATTCATGGGCATAAATTTATGTGCAGACAGACTGTGTTAGCATGCAGTCAGTGGGCCCGGTTGAGTAAAGAAAGAGTTTAATATCATAAATTGTTGTATAGTCCTACACTGAAATACTGTCCCATGGTAAAAATGAGTGAAAGATAGGTTACATCAATATGGTGGAATCTCAGAAACATAATGTTGAACAGGAGAAGCAGGTCACAGAAAAAAATATACAGTATGATGTAATTTATGTAAAGTTAAAAAATGTGAAACTAAACCCTATATTTTTTGTGGATACCTTCATAGGTGGTAAAACTGTAAAAAATAGAAGGGATTAATTAACCCTGAATTCAGGAGGATGGTTATCACTGGGGGGGAGGGAGATCGGTATAATGAGGAAAAGCACAAAGAAAGCTTCTAGGTCCTGGGAATGTTATTTCTTAGCCTGGGCGGTGGGTCCCTGGGTGTTCATTTTATTATGCTTTTTTAAACTGAATATATATATGTAATATATTCTTTTGTTTACATGGTATATTTCACGATAAAAAAGTGTCATCCACCAACCTAAGAAAACTGAACAGCAATGGTATTAGGTCAGAGAAATTGTTGTCTGCTATTGAGGCAGGCAGATTTCAGAACTTTTCCAGGTTCAATAATGACCACTTATGTGTATTCTGCCAAGTTAATCTATATAGCTGTCTAGCCAGCGATTCTAAGTTGATGTTCCACATTGGCCTTATAAGTTGCGCTCCTATCACTTAGAAATCTCAGGCCTGAGAATTTATTTTGGGAGTTGAGGGAAAGGGTTCCAGATGAAAGCTGGTCACTGCCAGACAAGGCGTCAGAACAGCACTAATCTTGGTGGCCTGAGAGGCCTGGCCTAACACCATTTGGTGTTTGATTGGAGCGGGGACGATGACGTGGTGTGCCCAGGATTCTGTCAGTGTGCCATCCTGCCCTGTGTCCTCAGCCAGTGTTCCTTATTCCAGAATAGTGGGGAGTGTCTGGTATGTTATGGCGCCCCCTGGGAGAGCATGTGCTAGTTGGCATAGGGAGTACCTACCACACCCTTTAATAATCCCCCAGTGCTTATTTTATTTTCTGGAATGAGGACTGGCTTTGGGAACTGTGCCTAAGTCAATTCAGGTTTTGAAGCTCTCGTATGTGCCTGGTATCGTGCGCACATTGCACAGGCCTTGCCAGAAGCATGGCCTCTACTTTCCACAGTGAGCTCGCAGTCTTTGTGACTTATGAGATGTATGTGAAACAGGCAAGTAAAACTGTGAGCGCCATGGGCAGCTCAGAGAGAGAAGAAATCAGTGTGTGGAAAGGGAAGGACCAAGGAGAGAGTGGAGCGGGAGTTTGCAGAGAGACTGTTGTCCGTTGTTCAGCAGTTCAGTACAGTATCTTAGGGACTAACCAGTTGAGGGGGCCAACTAGTGAACTAGAGAAGGAAACAGTGGGGTGTACGTGGAGGGAAAAAGAACCCAACAGAGGGGATCCGTGCTGGTCCTGGCAGCTCTCTTCAGAGTTACTGTTAGGTTAGAAATGGTTGTGAAATTCGAGACTGAAGAGTGGAAAGCCAGGCTGTCTGAGTTCCTCTGTGGCTTATTGATTCTTTGTCACCTGTCTTTCCCGCCACCATTACATGAAATCCTGGAATTAAGGTGAAATCAACTAACGGATGAAACCCTTAGGACTATCTGTGAGTGATGTTGCTGCTCCAAGCACAGACTTAAGATTTCTTCTGAGTTGAATAACTAGCTCCTCAGTCTAGAATCTCTGTAGATTTTCCATAGTCATACAGGAAAATGGTACCAAAAATGGGAGAATGCGTTGAATTTGCTTTTAGGTTTATAAAGTTTTTTATTAATAGTTCTGAAAACTGTGAAGGGGATCTTGGTGAAGAAGCTGTATATAGGGGCTTAAACAGTTAATTTTCCTATATTGTATATGTATGTATTTCAGTTATTTTCTTTAAGAGTATATGTGAACGTGCATGAATGTGTGTGTGTGTCTGTGTGTGCTCGTGCATGTGTGTGCACAGTTGGTGTGAAGAGCCAGAGGCCTTAAATTTGCCTGTGTGCCTCATCAGCTGTCAGTATTGGCCCATGTTGGTCAGAATCTGCAATTTAACAGGTTCCCCCTGTGGTTCTTTTATATGTACAAGTTTCAGAACCTCTTATGATAGAGTTTTCATCCACCCTCTTTTCCTCTTTCCGTTTTAGTCCTGCTTTGATGAAAACATATCAAATTTATTGACTCCCTTGCCTTGGCATTAATGACCTCTGAAGATTTAAAAGAGCTGTAATCTCAGAGACTTACAAAGCCCCAAGGTCTCTGGTGAGCTCTAAATAGCTCATCAGCTGTGTCTGCAGACAGCCTAGCCCAGAAAGGAAAGAAAAATAAACTCAGCTGGGCGTGAGGCTGCTGGGAACACTGCTGGGAACACTGCTGGGAGTCCTGCTGGGAGTCCTGCTGGGAGTCCTGGGAGGGCAGGGGGATTGGGAAGCAAAGCTAACAGGGAAAGAGGGGTGGGAGCGGAGCTTTCCGGCGTGGCCCCTTCTCTCAGTCATTGTTGGACACTGCCACGTCTCCATCAATTGAGATGACTAAAGGTTACTTGATTTGGAACTGTGGTTATTTGGAGATGTCACCTTGTCAGCATGAAACTGAATGAGCACCTTCACAGTTTCCGTTCAGGCTTCCCACCCAACAACTCTTACTTAAAATCTGGCCATAGACTCATTACAATTGCTGGGGAAGAGAAAGGAGTGAGAAAAAGAATAAATGTAATTCATTTATTCGTTCAGTGATAACTGAGACACAGTCCCTGCTCTCAAGGAGCTGGCAGGGCTCTCTTCCAAGCAGTTGGTATATCTAGAATAGGATTGAGACTGTGGACAAGAGCCCCACTACATCCTCAAAGCCAGACATCAAAAAGTAATTATGGAGATGAATTACACATTCATTTATACATCGATTTATTAATTTTGCAGTACTTAAATTTATGCGCTACACATTATTATACATTTGTTTGTTCAGATCTATTTCTTTCATAGGGTTTTATTGGGCTTTTCTTCTCTATGAGCCTAGAGAGGTGTGGTGTGTACCAGAGAGCTGGTTAGGGATGTCTCATGAACTAGGAGAAAGTAAGGCAAAAATGTGCTGTTAAGGCAATATTCGTTCCGCAAACATCGATAGCCGGCCCTGAGCTGTGTCGTGATGATAAAAAGATGAAAAATCATGGTTGCTGACATCAAAGACTGTGGCACCTAGTGGGATGGAGATATACAGGTGACGATTACTGTTCAGTGCAATGGACCCCATAGTAGTGATGAGTACAAATGCAAGAGGAAGATAGTGGAAAGTTTACCTAAATCCACCTGGAGGATCTAGGGGGAAACCTCACATGTTTGAGCTTTACTTTGAAGGAGTTTGCAGACGGATGAAGTCGGGGTAAGAAAGCGACTCCAGGCAGAGGGAACAGCACAGACAGAGGCAAGGGAGAATAAGAGAACTTGGCTTAATCGAGGAAATGTTAGTCATTTGGTAGTGTTGACATGTAAGATATTCAGGATGATGGTTGTAGCAAACTGTAGTTTGCAAGCCAAATCCAGGCTGCCACCTGTTTTGGGTTTTTTTACAGCAGTCTTAGCTTTACAGCAAAATGAAGCAGAAGGTACAGAGATTTCCCATATATCCCCTGCTCCTACATACATACAGCCTCTACTACTGTCAACATCCCACACTAGAGTGGTACATTTCTTACAACTGATGAACCTACATTTACACATCATTATCCTCCAAAGTCCATAGTTTACATTAGGGTTCACTCTTGGTGATGTACGCTGTAGGTTTTGACAAATGTATAATGACATATATCCACTATTATAGTACCACCCAGAGTGGTTTCACTGCCCTAAAAATCCTCTGTGCTCTGCCTGTTCGGTCCTCCCTCCTTCCTAATTCCTGGCAACCACTGATCCTTTTAATGTCTCCTTAATTTTACCCTTTCTATAATTGGAGTGATAAAGTTTATAGCTCAGATTGGCTTCTTTTGCTTAGTAATATGCATTTAAGTTTCCTCCATGTCTTTTCATGGCTTGATAGCTCATTTCTTTTTAGTGCTGAATAATTGTCCATTTTCTGGATGTACCACAGTTTATTTATCCATTCACCTACTGAAGGACATCTTAGTTACTTCCAAGTTTTGACAATTATGAATAAAGCTGCTATAAACAGTGTGCAGGTTTTTCTGTGGATGTGTTTTCAACTCCTTTGGGTAAATACCAAGGAGAGCAATTGCTGGGTCGTATGGTAAGAGGATGCTTGGTTTTCTAAGAAATTGCCAAACTATCTTCCAAAATGGCTGTACCATTTTACATCCCCACCAGCAATGAATGAGAGTTCCTGTTGCTCCACATCCTTACCAGCATTTGGTGTTGTCAGTGTTCCAGATTTTGGCCATTCTAAGAGGCATGTAGTGGTGTCTCATTGCTCTTTTAATTTGTAGTTCCCTGATGACGTATGATGTGGAGCACCTTTTCATATTCTCATTTGCCATGTGTATATCTTATTTGATGAAATGTCTATTCAGGTCTTTTGCTTATTTTTAATCAGGTTGTTCCTTTTCTTCTTGTTGAGTTTTAAGAGTTCTTCCTGTATTTTGGATAACAGTTTGCAAATATTTTCTCCCAGTGTGTGGCTTTTCTTCTTATTCTCTTGACCACCTGTTTTTGTAAATAAAATTTTATGTGAATACAGCTATATTCATTCATTTACATGTCATCTATGGCTACTTTCATGCTACAATGGCAGAGTTAAGTAGTTATGACAGAGACTGTATGGTCTGTAAAGCCTAAAATATTCACTATCTGGCCATTTACAGAAAGTTTGCTGATCCCTGCTATAGGAGATGGTAAGAAGGTAAGACCAGTTCACAAAGGGCCTTTTGTGCTTTACTGAGGACTTTAGATTTTATTCTTTGAAGATAGAGAACCACTGAATTTTGAGCAAGGGCATGATGTGCTGTTTCTGCGATAAATTATTCAGGAAAGTATCTGATGGATGCGTTTGAAGCTATCTCAGCTAGGGTTCGTTGCAGGAAACAGAAACCATTCCAGGTATTTTGAGCAGAAAGAGATTTAATATGGGAGTTGGACATTTATAAAAGTCATTGGATGGGCCAGAGGAATAGAAGTGAGGCCCTCCCCATCCTTGGTTTCAAGGTCACAGCCCTGCAGCTGCAATCCAGATGTCAGGAAACTGCCGCTGCCCCTACAATCGCCTCACATCCATGAGCTGGTGTCCCGGCACTGAAGCATGGAGTCTGCAGGAGCCCCTGCTGGTCATCACCACCACAAGAAGAATAGTCTCTCCCTCCTTTCTGCTTTCTAAATCTCCTGCAAGAGCTTCTCATTGGTGCAGCCTAAACACCTCCAGAACCTAGCTGCAATGGACTCTGAGAGTCTTTACTCCCTGCAGTGAGGGGGCAGGAGAAGGGAGGCATGTGGAATAGGAGAGGGTGGGAATGTCTGACACAGTGGAGGCTGAAACTAGACTCAGGAACCAATTAGAGGACTGTTGTAGGAACTTGTAAAATAGGAGTTGATGACTAGTCTTGGGCAGTGGCAGATTACAGAGGAGACGGGAGAAGTATCTAGAAGCACCCAGGAGGTGTAATCATTGAGCAGGACCGGTGACTGACAGGGTAGAGGATGAGGAGAAATAGAGGGGACTCCTAGGCTCTGGGTTTGTGATGTCACTCATGGAAATAAGAAATGCAGGAGAGGAGGAGCTTATGAAGCTGTCACTTTAAAATGGCATTCCCCGTAGTGGTTGGGATTGGTGTTTAGCAGACTTTATGGAACAGTGGTGCTGTGTGGCTCTGGGACAGAGTCCGTCCTCTGAAAGTGTATCCATAGGAGGAGGAATGCAAACCAAACTTAAGAGAAATAGCAAAACAAAATATATACGAAAAACAGGACCAATATAAGGGTCACCACAGTTTAGGGCACAGGGGTGAAATTTCTACTTTAACCAGATCTGTATCTAGATTCTAGGACTTCTCAGTCCTAGAAATTGTGATTGAAAGGGAGTTTTGAGAGAAGCCAATAGAAAGAATATGGGTCTTGGAGAAATGACTTTTTAGTCATGGGAGCTTAAGCAGCTTGGGTATGTGATGATGGAAGACCAGAATAGAACTGGCTGCAGATGCTTTGGACAGATGTGGATGGCAGGGAAAGGGGTTGCTTCAACTGTGGTGTTTGTGGCTGTGGTTTGGTGTGATGAGGTTAGACTTTTCCTTCAGGATGATTCTGTTGGCACTGGATGGCTCCTTTCGAAAGCACCAGAGTCTGTGGAGGTGGAGATTTGGGGTTTGGTTTAGTGACTGTCTTTATGATGACATACTCAACAGCCTAAATAGGGTGAGTCCTTTCAAACACTGAAACAATTCTATATTTAGGTTTTTCATTTTGCATTGGATAAAAATAGTCACAGAATGGAAACACAATTTATTGCTTTATGCTTTATATATCACAGGGTTTCCTGAAGTTATTATGTACCCTCAACTTTTTGAAAATATAGTGAAGATATTGGTCTCAATACTCTTTGGGACTCTCCTATTTCCACTTACGTGTTAGTTCACTTCATTCTGGCATCTGCCTCAGTCACTCTACCAAAATGACAGCCACGAAGGCCAACCTGAGCTGTCTCCAGGTTTAACTTTGTGGACTAGTCCTTTCTGGAAGCATTCTCTCCCATGGCTTCTATAATAATGCAGAATCCCAGAGTGTTCCTTTTTTTTCCGGTTTTCTTGATCTTTATTATTTAAAAAATAAATTTGATCCATGCAAAAATCTATATGAATATATTACATAAAGCAGGATGCAGTATTAAATAAGGCAGTGAAGAGAGGGGTTACTAAGAAGATGACCTTTAAGAGAACATTTGAAGAAGGTGAGAGAGTTAGCCATGAGGCTGCCTGGGGGAAAAATGCCTGGGTAGAGGAATGGCTGTTGTAAAGGAACAAAGATGGGAGTGTGCCTTTGGAGTTGAAGGAACGGTAGGGACGCCAGTGTGGCTGGAGTGGGCTGGAGTGGAGGGAGCCATGGGAAAACAGGAGGAGATGACAGCAGTCATGGGCAGGGCCAGATCATATCTGTGAATTTCTGCTTTATGTATTTCAAGGTTATTTTATTGGGTCCACAGTATGAATATGAAATATGTCTTATGGACAGATTGAACTTTTTATGCTTATCTTGTGAACCTCTCTTTTTTTAGTGCCTTTTCTCTTAAAATTTATCCTCTTAAAATTTATTTACTACAGCATGGATGACTCTCAAAAGCATTATGCTAAGCGCAAGGAGCCAGACACAAAAGGCTACATTCTGTATGATTCCTTCCATTTATCTAACATTCTGGAAGAGGCAAAATGATAGGGACAGAAATCCAATCAGCAGCTGCTGGGAGTGGAGGAGAGGGATTGACTGCAAAGGGGCACCAAGAAATGTTTGGGGGCAATGGAAACGTTCCATGTCTTGATTGTGATATTTGTTAGAACTCATTATCCTATAGCCTTAAAAAGGGTGAATTTTACTATATGTAAATTATGCCTGAATTTTAAAAATCCCTGAAAAAATCTGTTTGGTTTGACATTAGCATAGCTACCCGAACTTCCTTTTGTTTTGCATTTGCTCGGCATATTTTTTTCCCCATCCATTTAGTTTGCACTTCTTTGGTCCTTATATTTTCGGTGGTGTTACAACAGCAATTAACTGGATTTTTTAAATGCCAATATGATAACTTCTATCATTAAACTGTCACTATTAGTCCGTTTATGTTTCTTGTGATTCTTGATAGGTTTGGCGTTCTCATCCTCTTGCCTTCTAATTTCTGTCTGCTTTGCTTTCTTGGTTCCCCATCTCTAGACTAACTCTCCCGCAGGCCTGCATTTGGCCTGCCTTTTCTTTGTCTTGATGAGTTGAAGATGTCTTTGGCTGCTGAGTATTTGGTAACGGAGTATGAAATTCTGCAACTGTTGGTGTAAAGGGAACAAGAACTTATTCACTGGCTCCTGTCTGAAGATTTTCTGTGTAGCTTTACTTGGAGTTTTCTAGCATGTGTACATGCTGGGTCTTCTTTGTGTGCTTACACATGGCCTTTGAAGGTGCAACTTTGTGATAACGAAATGACGAAAAACTTTTAAAATGAGATTTGTGAAAACCCCAGAATAGGATATGGTGCAAATAATTGTTCTTTTGTGAAAGAGAAGGGGAGATTTGGATCAGGTGGGTTTTGTTCTTGTTTTTAAAAATTTTACCTTAAAAAAAGGTAAAAACAGTTTTATTTTAAATCAGATCATACAGTTGTGCTTTACACTTAGAAAAGAATGATGAGTTGGGAACTCCTGAGCAATTACTTCTTCCTCTCCCATCTACTTTTTTTTTTCCAGGAAGGGGTGCCACGGGGAGTGGTGCTGAGTTCTTGGCCAAACACCATGTCAAGGCGTCTGTGCCTCATTCATCTCTGTGCCCCTCGCAGGGCCTGGAATACTGCCTTGCTGCACGTAGCAGCAGCTCAATAAATATTTGTTGAGTTGAAAGAGTCTTGTGTTCCTCCTCCTCGTTTGCCAGAACTTCAGGGTGGGTCTGGCTACTGGTTACATTCCTTGGCGCCCCGACTCCTGAGAAGTGATGGTTTCAGGACGCAGGGTGCAGGGGAGGCTTTTTATCAGAACTGCCTTGTGCTTTCCTGGGCTTAGCCTGACTGCCAAGAGCGTGGGGGGTTCCCACTGCCTGCTCACTTTCTCCTGTTTCATCTGTTTTTTCCTCATAATTGATTTTTCCATATTGAATCCTTTTCATAGACTATTCTTTTCAAATCCTTGCAACTTTTAAGTTTAACATTGGAATAAGAGATAAGTTGATGCATAAATACGTCTTGAAAAAGAATGTGTGAAGTCCATGTACCTGAACTCTACCAAAAAAGAATGTTGCTTATTTGCCCTCTGAGAACATCTCACTTATGTAGAGCTGTCCAAATTCCCAAGTGGTTGTTGAATCTTAGAAATGCGTCTCAGAAAGGACATTTGGATCACTGAAATGCTGTCCCTTTGAGACAAGCACTGATTCCATAGAGCAGCACCATACTGTCTAAGGCCCTCTGATGTAAGATTGAGGTAGGGTGAGCAGCAAGAATTCGGTCTGAGGGGAGCCAGCCCGGTGCGCAGCGGTTAAGTGTGCATGTTCTGCTTCAGCAGCCTGGGGTTCGCCAGTTCAGATCCCGGGTGCGGACGTGGCACCGCTTGGCATGCCATGCTGTGGTGGGCATCACCCATATAAAGTAGAGGAAGATGGGCCTGGATGTTAGCTCAGGGCCAGTCTTCCTCAGCAAAAAGGGGAGGATTGGCAGCTGTTAGCTCAGGGCTAATCTTCCTCAAAAAAAAAAAAAAAAGAATTCGGTCTGAGGCTATTACCTAACCGTAATTTGAAAGTTAGTTTCTTCTTCTGTGGAAATTGATATATATTTGTATTGAGAGGATTTATTAGTTTTCTATGGCTGTTTGTAATAAATCCCCACAAACTTAGGACTTAAAACAACACCATTGATTAGCTCACAGTTCTGTAAGTCAGAAGTCCAGCACAGTGTAGCTGGCTGAATTGTCTACTCATCGTCTCACAAGGCCAAAATCAAGGCATCGGCAGGGCTGCGTGCTTATCTGCAAACTCTAAGGAAGAATCTGCTTCAAAGCTCATTCAGGTCATTGGCTAAATTCAGTTTCTTGCAATTGTAGGACTGAGGTCCCTAGTTCCTTACTGGCTGTCAATCAGGGCCTCTCTCAGCTCCTTAAGGCCACCCACATTCCTTCTCATGTGTCCCCCCTGCCCCCTGCCCCATCTTCAAGCCAGCAAGGGTATATCAAATCTCCCTTGTGCTTTGAATCTCTCTGATTTCCTCTTCTGCCCTCCACTTCTGACACTTGCTGGAGAAAGCGCTGTGCTTCTAGATCATGTGATTAGATCAGGCCCACCTGGGTGATCTCCCTTTCTTAAGGTCAGCTGTGCTATGTAACATAACATAATGAAGGTTGTGATGTCTTGTCATCTTCACTGGTTTTAGGCGTTAGGGTTGGGATTCTTTGGGAGGAGGGGTCATTTTAGAAATTCTGCCTACTGCAGAAGGTCTCTCTCTTAATTCTCATGTTTAATCACTTGTCTAGTCTTTACCTGTTGGAGTGTGCTTGAAAATTACAACTAGAATTAAAAAAAGCCTATGCCAAATAAAATCTGGTTGAATTTGGAGATTGTCTTGCAATTTTAATATATGTATGTGGGCATGAAATGAGTCTGATGAAAGAATTTTTATTTCTAGGCTCTGATGCTAGAGAATGTTTTCACATGGCGCTTAGGGCTAGTCTTTCTGGTAGACAGTAGCTCTGACCCTTCTTGATACCTGGTAGACCCTGGATTCCATCCTTTGGCATAGATTCCATTCTTTCAATGGGTGGCAGGAGATGGGGAGGTGATGAGTGACTGGATTGCAAAGAACATAGGAAGTACTAGAGAGTACAGGCCAAAGAGTGCTTTTGAACTTGATAACTTGCTTCTTTTATTCATTCAGCAAATATTTTTGTATGCTACAGTGGGGTCAGGCACATGCTGGGTATACACAAAAAAGACATGGTCCCTGCCTTCATGGACCTTATTGGAGACAGACATTAAACAAATAAACACACAAACAAATATATAATTACAAAAAGAAGTGTCATAAAGAGAAAGATTAGAATGCTATGCCAGAGAATACAAAGGAATTTGTTGTAGCTTGGGAGATGAGGGACATTCAGACCAAGATATGGATGAGGAGCCAGCTGGGGGAAGAGTCCGGAGAAGAGTATGCTAGGTGAGTAGATCAACAAAGTCTCTGAATCCTCATGAGGAGTTCAGAGAGATGTTTTGGGGAATGTCCATTGAACATACTCTTTTTGAAACTTAGCTCATTCCTGCTGATTTCCTGCCTTTGTGATTTGTTACGTCAGAACACTTAGAAATAATGCCCAAATATACTGTCATCCCCAGTGCCTTAGGGTCCCATGTAGTCCTTTCAGTTCTGGGGCTGTAGCATAGGGATGCTCTGGGCTGGGCCAGATTCATACAAGATGTGATACCAGTGGGAGAAGATGGAGACACTTTTCTGGTCGACGTGTACAAGTTGGAGCCCCGCTTTCTTTTCAGGGTCTGCCCCACGTGGATTCCTCCTCTAAGTCAGTGGAGGTTGTTGGCCCTCGTGCACGATGCTGTGAGAGCATCCTACCCCCTTGTAATTCAGGTTAGACGATCTCAGACCATGAGACAAATAAATCATGAGCTGCCTTTTATGTTCAAGGAACTTCAAGTCATTGACTGCTGCCCCGAGCTGGCGGTAGAATGCGACAGTGAAGATGTTCCCCAAGCTTCAGTCTCTTTCAAGTTTAGGAGGGTGTTTGAGCATTCTTTTCAGTTAAGCCCAGCACACAACCTGGAATTAGATTAGATGAGTGAAAATTTATTGTATCTTCTCTCTTAAGATGAGTTTTCCAGTCTCATAAAACTGTCACTGTTGAGAGGATTGCTGTGTACTCCAGGTTGGACAGAAATAAATCATTTGTCTTTCTGTAATGTAGAGTGGACTTTATTTTTACCTTTCCTGTCATTTCTGAGGCTGGCAGCAAGAGCTAGGGTGTGGAATGGAGCCGTAAATTACCCTTGGAATGACTAGAAGGATCCCATTTTAACTCTAATTGTGCCTTTCCCTTTTCACCTCTCCTTTTTATCCCCCTCATTTTTTTTTTTTTTTTTTTTTCTGATCCACAGTTGAATGAGGAGCAAGAATTGAGGAGGGTGGAGGTGGGAGTAGGTTTGCTTATTGATGCCTCTCTGAATGGTGGAAACCATTTCTTTTCCCATCACTGTTTCCCATTTTTTCTCCATGCTTCTATTTTAAGTGCCTGTTTTTTGCTGGTTCTGTCTTGCTGGAAACTGGCCAGCCTCACTCAGTTTTGTTTCCATGCTGCTATTAAAAGACAATGGCCAGCTAAGAGGACTCAGAGGAGGGGTGGGACAGCTGCCCTCTTGGTTCTGGTTCTCCAGGCAAATATTGATTCCCCGGATTGGAATGTGAGAAGTTTTAAGTTTATTAGGCAATTTTAATTTCTGTGCCTTTTTTTTTTTTTATGCAGGAAAACCCACTATCAGTTGTTATACCCTAAAACTCCTCTTCTGTTGAGCTCGAATACTAATGGGCCTGAATCTGAGGTCAAAGAACCTCCCTTTAATATTCTGGAGATAGAAAACTATGCCTGGCACCGAGTGTCTGGTCACCCATGAATTGCTGACACTTGGGAGAGACGCATCCCTTTGAAGAATCCCCACATTGATACAGTGTTTGGCGAGTCCTGAGTATTTTCTAAATCACATTGCAATCAAGGCTCTTGTTTTCTGTTGTTTTTGAGCACATCCTCACACCATAAGTTACCTGCCTTTTAAAACTTTTACTCACTTTATTTTTTCTTACTTGATGAGCCTTTTTTGCAGTGGCTGAAACACACAAATTGCTTTTTAAAATTCTTAGGTTTATTGAGATGTAATTACATACAGTAAAATTCACCCTTTGCAGTGTGCGGTTCTGTGAATTTTGACAAAAGGATACAGAGTCATGTGTCACTTAATGATGGGGATACAGTCTGAGAAATGCGTTGTTAGGTGATTTTGTTATTGTGCGAACATCAAAAAGGATACTTACACAAACCTAGATGGTATAGCTTACCACACACCTAGGCTGTATCGTACTAATCTTATGGGACCACAGTTGTTGACCAAAACATCATTATGCAATGCATAACTGTAGTCTGGTAACCACTACCATAATCAAGATAGAAAAGGTTTTATCTTATGTCCCTCTGTAGTCAACTCCTCCTTCTACCCCCAGTCACTGGTACACACTGATCTGTATTTTTTCCCTACAGTTTTACCACTTCCCGAATGTCATAAAAATGGAATAGCACGCTATGCTATTTGAATCTGTCTTCTTCCACTTTGCGTAATGCATTTGTGAATCAGCTATGTTGTTGCATGTGTCACTAGCTTGTTCCTTTTATTTGCTGAGTAGTATTCCACTGAATGGATATACTACAGTCTGTTCATCCAGTTGAAGGACTTTGGGTTGTTTTCAGTTTGGGAAATTATGCATAAAATCACTATAAACATTTGCCTACAGGTTTTGTGTAAATATACCTTTCCATTTCTCTTGGGTAAATAGTTAGAAGTAGGATTGCTGGTTTGTATGCTAAGTGCGTGTTTAACTTTATAGGAAACTGGCAAACTGTTTTCCGAAGTGGCTGTACCATGTTACCTTCCCTCCAGCAAGTTTTGAGAGTTCCAGTTGCTTTATTTATCTGCCAGCACTTGTTACTGTCAGGTTTTTTTTGTTTGTTTTTACTTTATCCATTCTAATGGGTATGTAATGATATCTCATTGTGGTTTTAATTTGCCTTTCACTAATGACTAATGATGTTGAACATCTTTCATGTGCTTATTTGCCATCTGTAGATCTTCTCTGGTGAAGTGTCTGTTAAAATCTTTTGATTACTTTTTATATTGATTTGTTGTTTTCTTATTGAGTTTTGAGAGTCCTGTATATATTCTGGATATAAGTCCTTTGTCAGATATGTAGTTTACAGATTTGTTTCCCAGTCTGTGGATTGTCTTCATTTTCTTGACAGTGTCTTTGGAAGAGCAGGAGTTTTGAATTTTGATGAAGCCACCAACTGCTTTTTAAAATCAGTTGCCACATAAAGGATATGATAGACTTATCAATGTCAAGTTCTGAGTCACCACCAAATTTTGAATTCTACTTTTTAATTTTGCAAAACGTTTTCTGCTCTGGCTTGTGAGCCGTCACTTTTCTGGACTCTTTGTTTTGTTTTCATTTACTTTACCAATGCTAGCGCTGGCTTCCTTTTTTTTTTTTAAACCAAAGAAAGTTTTGTTTTGTTTAGTTACTCCACATAAACTACTGCATATGTAATGGTGGTCAACAACAAAGCTTCACTGAGTGACAATGCCAGCTTGTCAGCCAGGCTCACTCGCTGGCCAAGTAGCTCCCACATGTCAGCATTGTAGGGCGTGATGCAAATGTGTCTGAGCAAGATCATTGCATTTCCACCAAGATGTAAGCTCCTTGAGGTCAGGACTCTTTCTGTTCTGTTGCTAGCCCTAGAACAGGGCCTAGTGCTCAGAAAATAATGATTGAATGCAATTCAGTGGCCTTCATGAAGGGTGACGCAAGGTGTCCCAAGGCATCCAAGGCTCTGGCTCTCAGGGTGCAGGTGATGACTGAGGCCAGCGTTGTAAATGGCAAAGCTTGAATGGCAAGGAATAGGCGAGAGCCCCCTCCTGGGGACCTCACCTGCAGCAGATCTGCCTTCAGGAGCATGGTGAGAGAATCTCAAGGTCCTGGCCTCCATTGGCTTTCCTCAGGGAGGCCTCAGTGTCTGAGGGAGGAACTGAGGTGAGGACATGCCAGCATTCTGAGAAGCGTGTGCTGTAACGAGAGCTGACTTGTCTAACTAGGTGACTTGAAACCGTTTGTTGAGTTTAGCTGTTCCGCCTTCTTCTGACTGCCCCAGGGGCTGCATAACTCTCCCCGCCCCCCCAAAATGGTGGAGGGATCAGGCCAAGGTTGAAGTCATTGGCGGAGCTGAAGCCAGGCTGTCTGTGGTGGAGCCCAGCTCATCCCCACCCCATTGCCCCACTTTTATCCTGATACTATTTTGGCTTCTGGTGCATGGTTTCAGCATTTCGGCCAGCTTTTAATCACGACACAATCCCGTCTTTTAAGGGTTGAGTGAGTCCTCCAAGAGAGGAAACTGCTGGAGAGATTTTCCTCAAACGCTGAGGCCTTCTCTTCCTTCTGAGAGTCTTATTTTAAAGGTAATTCAAGAGGAAAAAAGTGGAAGCTCCAGATTTAAGGCAAGGGCAGAATCTAGGGGAAGGGTATTTATGTGTGTGTGGCAGGGGGGAGGGAGTGGAGGTGGAGGGGAGCGGGGGTGGCAGTGGGCCACAGGCAGGGAGGTGGCAATTCAGGCAAAGTGGTCCCAGCTGCCCCTGGTTTAAGGACTAATCCCGGCTCTGCTCCAGCCTGTCATTCAGGGTAAGCTACTATCATTAGTGGTTAAACATTTCTGAAAGTATTCTCTCTCAACTCTGACCACATGCCCTTTCGGGGAAGGGAGGGAGGAGCCTGGAGAGTAATGAGACCCACCCTGTTGTCATGCCCAGCTGCTCAGCAGAGGGACAAGGAGCCCAGGCCCCTGGAAGAAATCATGGGCTTGTCAGAGCCCGTGTGTGTGACAGGACTGATGTCACATTTTCTGTGCTGCCCACGTGGCCGCGTCCTCCTGAGGGATCCAGCCCTCTGCTGTGGGCTGCGAGTACCAAATCAGAGAGGCTTTTTTTGTCCTTTTAAGGGGATTCTTGACTGAAATAAACCTTCTCTTAACCAGTTTTATCTCTCTCAAGCTTTCTGCCCTCAACACATATCCATACATTCACCAGTGGCTAGAGACTGTCTTTCCCTTTGGAACTAGTCCGCACTCACTCTGCTTTCGATGAGGAGCTGTGGTAAAATGCTCAATACTGACATTTCTTCCCATGAAGTGGGGACTTTGAAATATTTTTCTGCACTGAGGTGTGGTTGACAGCTTTTGATTTATGAAATTAGCTCAGGGAAAAATAAGGTGGAAAAAGAGCGTCCAAATTAAATCTTTATTTCCATAGCTCAGTGGTGCCCTCTCCATCCATTTTTAACTGCCACGCAGTCTGTAGGTATGAGGGACTCCAGAGTTTGCTAGATTTCTTTTGTTGTTGTTGTTGTAGTTTTGGCCCAAGAAAACCCACTTTTTTCTCCTTTAAAAAAAAAATGTGTTTTTTCCTTACTCAAAAGTATACAAGAATAAAGGTGATTTATATATCTTCATTTTTTTCAATGAAGGAAACTAGAAAAATCTAACTAAACATAGAAGGAAAAGCTAAAGGCATCCGTCTTCCCGATGTCCAAAGGTAATCACTATAAACGTTTTGGTTTATGCCCATCTTGTTGGAAAAATCCGTTCCTTGTGCTGGAGAAGGTAGTTGGTGGGGCGCTTCTTATTCCCGGAGGAACCTCTGAGTTTGCTGTGCTGCAGGCTTGTCCCAACACACTAGCCTGGAGAGTCTTACAAACAGAGGTGTTCTGGGGGGTGTGCAGCCTCCCAGTGGGAAACTTTCTATTCGACCTCGTCATCTCTCCATTGGCCAGGTGACCAGTGAAAGAATAGGCCAGGAGGGATTTAGTTTAAGTCCAGGCTTCCCACCCCCTCCTCCAACCCAACAGTGTGGGCTCTTGACCTTAGACCGCCTGGATTTGAGTGTTTGCTCCATTGCTTATTTTCTCTGTGTCTGTTTTCTTATCTATAAAATGGGCATCATAATCTAGTTCTCGCTGCCCCATATCACATGGTATGGATTGTTCTCTGGACCTCTGCTTCTCTGCCTGGACAGGGTTGGTCTTTTCTTCACTGGCTGGTATTTAAATCCTCTCACTCTTGAAAGTAGTATATAATGACTAGGTAGTAGAATAATTTCCTTTGACAAAACAGCTGAAGGGCAGGGAGGATTAGACATTTTCATGAAGTGGACGAAGTCACGCTACAACAGAACCCTGAGAATGCGTGCTGCCTATGGCCTCGTGTTTTCTGAAGATGTCAGATTGCTCCTCTGCTGCCCGATCTTACTGTTGTCCTTGTGATATAGAGCCCTGTCTGTATTGTTCCTCGTTTACTTGCATGGACCACTGAGTCGTCTTTTCTAGATAAAACATGTCAACATAAGCTTTGGCTGAAGTTGTCTAATGCTCCTTGACTTCTGTTCCCAAGGGAAGCCTGTTTCTAGCTATAGAGAAAATGGATTTGCATAAGTTTGGGGCTCTTTTTGCCTAATGGGAGAAATATGTCATCTGTAGCCTATCCAATGATTCTTGTTTATTTCTTACATTCGAGCCCAATAAAAATAATATGATGGTCACAGGATATTTTGCCAGTTATTTCAGATGTGGGGGCAATTCACTCTGGATGTGTTTACTTCAAGTGGAAAAGTTTACCCAAAGTTGCCTTTTGGGCTTTTACCAGGAAGGAAGCTTACCTGCGTCTCTCTGTTTGGAGCCAGCTTCTGTTGAGTCAAAGACTAGAGGGGCTATTAAAGGTGTTATTTCCAATAAATAGTGAAAGAGGGAATACGATGAATTAGGTGGGATCCACTTCTTTCTTTTTCACAGTGACTTATATCTGCCTGCTTTATACTTTGAATCCCCAGGACGCACAGACATTCAGGTGGTTCAGCCAGAACAACCACAGCAGCCGGCGAGCAGAGCCCTGGTACTAGCACCCGGCACCGCCAGCCCATCAAGAACCCAAGCCACAGTGGCTTGGCCAATGGCACAGGTGAGTGACAGCCTAGAATGCCAGACCAGACTAAAGCAGTGGCCTCTAACCTGTTTTTCCACGGAGTCGGGACTCTGCCTACTTGTCATAGTATAGGGTGGGCGGAAGAAGACTCTAATTCTAAGATGAATTTGAATCCTTCAGTCTTTCCATTGACCTGTCTTCTTTTATATCTGGTATAGTCTGTATAGCTGAGGTTATTCTCCATATCACTGTTCTCTTCTAAGATATTCCTTTGCAGAGAAATAAAAAGCATTGATTTTTCTCTTCATTTCTTATCAACATTGGATTTCATTGGTGGGGCAATATCTTAATTATACATGACACATTTTTTATTTCTTGAATTTAAGGAAATGATCAGATTAGGGAGAAAGAGGACTGAATATTGATGCTAAGAGCTGGGTGAGAGAAGATGGTAGCACTGTTGCACGGGTTTGGATGCTGACCAGGGGCAAAGCCAGGATGCCCCTGCAGGAGCATTATGTGGCTGTTCCAGTAAGAGTGTTTGTTCCATTTGAGAGTAGACAGCCCTTCCACATCTGCACAGGACATCTCTGCACAGGACATCTCTGCACTTGGCTTACTTCCCTGTAAGTGGAAAGAGAAGGTACCTGTTTCAGAACAAATCAGTTTTTGTCATGTTTTCCTTCTGTCTCATTGGGACAGTGTTGAAATTAAAAAGGAAAAAGAGAAAAAACGTTAATTTTTCTAAACTTCTTGAAGATCAAATCTTTAGTGACTGCTGGTCATTTGGTAATTTGTCTTAATTTGGGGCAGTTGGGAAGGGACATGGACATTTACTTTGATAAACTGTAGCTGGGGGAAATGCAGGTGTTTAAATCGGTAAGCGTCACTGAAATCATTTTGTAGATGCTTATGATAGCAGAAGTGTGGCATGGAGGGCAGGGGATCTGGAGCAGCACAGCTTCTTCACATGAGTGTTGTCATGGCATTATTACTGCCCTTTGTGTGACAAACTTATTAAGTAGAAATCAATTTGGGTTACTTTCTAATGACTTTGAGTTTTCTGGCAGCACTGTATGAAGGCTGCAGAGTCCCTCGGATAACTTATGTTGTTTGGTTATGTTGGGTGTTGGCAATGGACTGCGAGGTGGAGTGGCCTGTGTCCCGTAGGGCTCAATGTGTGTGTGGTGGCCTGACATTCTCCCTGGAGTCTAGGACCTGACTGAAGGAATCGAGTTAGCTAACTTGCCCTTAGCCTTGAGGACGAGGATGAGGTGGAGGTGAGGAGTATGAGCAGCTGCCATCTCAGCCCACTTGGCAGTCCCATGCCAAGCACCCTGTCTGAGCACTGGAACATCCAGTCATAGAAGTCAAGAGTGGCCTGGGTTCCCATCTGTATGAAGGGGATGGCAAAGTGGCAGCTGTGGACTGTGTTATAGAAAGCCATATGCAGCTCCATGAGCACCAGTAAACATGCTTCTCTTGGAAAAACAAGTACCGTAGACGAGGACCAGCATTTGCAAATGGGAAAAGGGAACTGGCTTTTAGGAACCAGTTGCTTCCTGGAGGCCATGGCCCTGCTACCAACCACTTTGTTTTTCAGGGCCCTGCATTATTGTGATACTGATTTCCCTCAGCCACCTCTGCTTTTCTTAAGAAAACTATTTGTAAATAGCTTTATGTAGTGATGGTCTTTGAGTCACTCTTCTCGGACATTTAAACAGATCTGTATTTCCCCTACATTTACTTTTAGGTACCTTGCATGTTGTCCTTATCTCCAGAACGTTATGTTTCAGCAGACGAGGCAGGTGCCAGCCATGTCTTCATAAAGCCAAATATCTGTAACTGCAAACTGCCTTGGAAATGTTTTATGGTGGTGCATCTGATGCCTGAACTATTCCCAAAGCTCATCTGAAGGACAGTTGTTGCATTTTAGGGATTTCTGCCTGTTAAAGTACTAAGGCCTTGGCCTCCGTCTCGTCTCTCTCCTTTTTGCTGGGCTGACGGTTCACCTTTGCCTCACAGCCAACCTGGACTTTGTAAGCTCTTTAATGTCTATCCAAGGGGTACAGAAAGATCTCCTTTCCTTTGGGGAGCAGACAGAAGCCCCTCTCTTTGGCAGCACAAGACTAGAAAGGGGTTTGATTCATATCCTCAATATGAGTGAGAACATCTCCATCTTTCAATATGCTGCTGTTAGAACTGTGAGGACCAGTTCCAAAATGGTGGTGGTAGTGAGCCATGCCTCCAGGAAATGTTTCCACAGACACACAAGATTTATTTAGCAAGTCTTTTTGGCTGTGCTCTGCAGTTATGCATGAAAAAGACATTTGGGGCAAAAACGGAGCCGAGTTCCAGGTGGTTTTCTCATGTTGTCACAACTCTAAAGTATCCATTTTTATAAAATGAAAGTGAATGGCAGCCTGTCTATATGAATATTATATTTCTAAGTTTTAGAAGTGGTGGAATCGAGAAGTAGACTAACGGTATAGCACTTCATTGAGATTTATGTGGAATAGTTTACTTTCTAATTTGTTATTGAAGATTTTACCCCCAAAAATTACATCTCTCACTCCTCCTTAAATGGGATTTCCGTGCACGTAGGTCAGAGTCCCACTGGCTGTGGTCAGATTCTGATGCCGTGCGCGTAGTGTGTGTATAAGGCCCAGTGACTCGCATGGCAGGGTGTCTTTAGAGTGGAGTACCTGGCATGGTGCCTGGGACACAGTAAGCTCCTAATCAAAGTCAGCTTTCATCTTTATGAATAATTTCATATAGATATAATTATGCAGCATGGCTGGATTTTCTGTTTTTCACTTCATTTTTTTTCCCTACACGCTTCCATGTGTCTTTCTGGTCTTCTTGTTGACCTTTTTTGGTGGCCTCATACTGTTTCACAGTTAACACACCATAATTCATTTAACCATTCCTCAATTCTTGTGTATTTCCCTCTTGTGAAACAAAATCCCGATGTAAACATCTTTGCACACAGCTTTGTTTCTTCTCCAATGAAGTTCTTGAGTCAAAGGATCTGAATTTTTAAAAATGAGATCTAACATATATTACTGGATTGCCTTCCAAAAGGTTTGAAGTAATCAGGTCCCAAGACAGTGTAAAATTTTCCTCAAGTGGTGTATGAGGTTTGTTGTTTCCTGCGGCCTTGTAAATACCGGTTTATCATTTTGTTAATAGGTATTTAGTGTCACCTCATTGTTCAACCCGATTGCATTTCTTCAATTATTAGTTGCTCAACTCTTTCTTGTCTCTTATGTGAGTTTTTTCAGAGCGTTTGATTATTTATCCTTTGGAGATTTGGAAGTTTATTTTAGAGATTTATATATTCTAGGTACAAGTATTTTTTAATTGTGTAAAATTTACGTAACATAAAATTTACATTTAAACCGTTCTTAGGTGTATAATTCAGTGACATTAAGCACATTCGCAGTGTTGTGCAACTATCCCACTGTCCACTTCCAGAACTTTTTCTTCATGCCAGACTGAAACTACGCTTTAAACGGTAACATTCTCTTCTCCTCACCCCCCCAGCCCCTGCCCCTGGTAACCGCTATTCTACTTTATGTCTCCACGAATTTGCTGATTGTAGGTACCTCGTATTATGAGTGGAATAATTTGTCCTTTTGTATCTGGCTTATTTCACTTAGCATAATGTTTTCAAGATTCTTCTATGTTGTAGCATGTATCAGGATTTCGCGGGCTGGCCCTGTGGCCGAGTGGTTAAGTTTGTGTGCTCTGGGCACTGACATGGCACCGCTCATCAGGCCATGCCGAGGCAGTGTCCCACATAGCACAACCAGAGGCACTCACAACTAAAGTATACAACTATGTACTGGGGAGCTTTGCGGAGAAGAAGAAGGAAAAATAAAGGAAGATTGGCAACAGTTGTTAGCTCAGGAGCCAATCTTGGGGGAAACAAAAAAGAATTTCGTTCCTTTTTAATGCTGAATAATATTCCATTGTATGTGTATATGCAACATTTTATTTATCCACTCATCTGTTAGTAGACATTTGGGTTGTGTCTACCTCTTGGCCATTGTTAATAATGTTGCTGTTAACATGAGTGTACAAGTATCTGTTTGAGTCCCTGTTTTCAATTCTTTGGGCTGTGTACCTAGGAGCAGAGTTGATGGGTCATATGGTAATTCTATGTTTAATTTTTTGAGGAATCCTCAAACTGTTTTCTAGAGCAGCTGCACTGTTTTACATTCCCACCAGCAATGAATGAGGGTTTCAATTTTTCCACATCCTGGCCAACACTTGCTTTTTTTCCTTTTTTTTTTTGATAGTAGCCGTGCTAGTGTTTATAATTTCACCTTTTGCTTCAGTAGTAAAAAGATCTCTCTTGTCTTTAGATGGAATAAATACTTTATTCTGTTTTACTTTTTTTTATGATGTTATGTTAAAAAATAACTATCCCACTGGAATTTATAGTGGTATATCTATACTATACATATATAAGTATAACAAGGGCTGAGTCTAAATTAATTTTTCCCTATATTGGGGTCCTGTTATCCTATAAACATTAATCAACTAGTTTTTTTCTCACTATGGTTTTACTTAGTGTTTGTCACTTACCACATTATTATATGTGGTGAGAATTCCTTTCTGGACTCTTTACTCATTCCATTAATTTATTTCCAGTTTTGAGCCAGTCTCATGTGATTTTGATTATTGACATCTTGTAGTATGTTTTTATAATGTTTGGAAGGGCTAGTCGTGCCTTATTGCTTTTTTTCCATGATATTCTTTGATAGCTTGTACATTTTCAAAACAGATTTCCTTTTTTTTTTCCTCCCCAAATGCCCCCAGCACATAGCTGCATATTTTTAGTTGTGGGTCCTTCTAGTTACAGCATGTGGGACGCCGCCTCAATGTGGCCTAATGAGTGGTGCCATTCCCATGCCCAGGATTCAAACCGGCGAAACCCTGGGCCACCGCAGCAGAGCACACAAACTTAACCACTCAGCCACGGGGCCAGCCCCTCAAAACAGATTTCATACTGAATTCTTAGAAACATGGTAGAACGTAAATGGACATTGAGTGAATCTATATGTGTATTAGCCAGGGAAGGATTGAATTTTCCTATCAGGTAATGTGGTATGGCTTTGTCCATTTTTAAGTTTTTCTTCTTTTTTTCCATCTAATTTAAGTGTATTTCCCTGTATAAGCCTCACCCGCCATGTGTCATGCTAATCATGAAATATTTTTCTAGTTTCGGTTGCTTTTGTGAAGAGCTGAGTGATCATTGTATTGAAAGTGCATTACTTGTGTTTCACAGAGAGATATTGACTGCTTTACTATGGAACATGTTAGGACCTCTTCAGTTTCAAAAGCTTCCATTGTTGGTGATCACTTTCTCCATGCCCAAGTGTGAGGGCTGAAAAGACTGTGTAAACCGAGAGCCTGTGCTACACCACACACACCTAAAGATCTTGGAACACACAGTGAGCTGGCAGTGTGTCTAGGATTAAGAAGGATTTCCAATTCCCGATCTTTTTTTGGCTAACTGTGACTAGAGTATGTCTTAGTCCTGAATGAATATCTGATTCATAAAGTTAGAATGTTTAACATCACAGAGGAACCTTGTGAAATATCCACAAGTTGCAGAAACCGGAGGCCATTCAACTGCCATTTTACCTACTTACCCATTTAGCCTCTCATCTTGGTACCCAGCTTTCTTCCCATACAGGAAAGGCATCTAAGCCATCTTCATTGCTCCTCTCCCCACCCCCTACCATTGTTTTTACTTAATGGTGTTCTGGATTTGAGTACTGGTTCTGCTGCTACTGACTGCATGGCACTTCTCTGAATGGTACCTCTGTGAGCCTCAGTTTTGTCTTCAGTAAAATGAGAATAATAATATCTTCCTCATGGGACTGTTGGGAGGATAAATGATCTAATGAAAGTGAACTGGCTAAAAGCAACGCAGGATCCTGGATTGGATCTTGGATGTTAAAAGGATGTTAGTGGAAAAGCTGGTGAAATCCAAATAAAGTCTAGAGTTAATAGTAATGTACTGATGTCAATTTTTTAGCTTTGACAAATGTGCTGTGGTTAAGTAAGGTAGTAATATTAGAGGAAACTGTAACTTTTCTGTAAATCTAAAATTATTCCAAAATTAAAAACTTTTAAGAAGAACCTGCTTTGCAAATGATAGTGTTACCCAAATATGAGGTGGTTTTATTTCAGATATCTTTTGCTAGATTGTTAGGTTTATTGAACAGGTATTTCTTCAACAAATATTTATTGAATGCCATTTTGCTAAGCACTATGGACAATGGAAAAAAGTATAAAATAAGGCCATGCCCCACAATCTGTTTCAGGAGAAGAAGCTGAAAATACACCGTCAACCGAGTTCCAACACAGCAGACGTCGCAGGGACTGTGTGGTTGAGTAGCTGAGGCCACAGGTGCTGTGGGCTCCGCAAGGGGGATCAGTCTGGGCTGAAGCGGGCAGAGCCTCCAGCTGTGGGGCTGAGGCAAGCAAAGAGCTGGAGGTGAGGACATAGGAGGAAGAGAGTGGAAGGAGTGAAAAGTGAAAGAAACACATTTGCCCTCATTCTTCAGAAGGGTTCCTCCTTTTGGGGAGAGATAAGTTGTATACATGAAATAATTAAGATTAATAGAGAACATTAGCTATATTGAATAGAGCTAAAATGTAAAACACAGCAGTTCTCTAAGGCATGACAAAATTTTAACTCCTTGTCTTGAAAATCCAGTTTTTCTTTCTCCTTGAAGCCACATCATGCTTCGAGTATGGTGCTCCGTCACTGTTTTACCAGGGTGACCGTAGGCCAGTAAGTTAATTATCTGAGCTTTATTTTTTCTGACTGTAAGCTGAGGTGGGGCGGATTTACCTCTGAGGTTCTTTCAAGTTCTCACGTTCTAGGAATGTACGTATGTATACATACACACACATTCTGAGAGCAGAAGTATATCAGCGTGGACACAGAAAGTTTGTCAACACTAGGGTATTTGGCTTTCATGTTCTCTTTCCAAATCTGAACTCGAGGTGTAGCACAAAAGTCTTACCCACATGAGCTACTCTGGTGAATCAGAGGCTCTTGGAGGGATCTGTGGACAGTTGCAGTCCTGGTGGGAACCCTTCTAACTAGATTTGCAGCTGTGTGAACAGTCAGATCCAGATAGTGTTGACCGGAGGGTCTTTTCCATGGGCATGCCAAGGGCTCTGCTTTGGTTCTTTTCCTGGTCAATAACTTCATAATAATTATTTTTAATGGGTAGTACATATACATTATCAACACTTGAAAAGTATAAAAGCTTAAACAATGTAACGAAAGTCCCCTTCCTATTCCAGTCCTTCAGGCTCCACTTCCTCCCCAGAGGCAGTCACTGTTGTGTTTCTTATGATTCTTTCCGAGATAGTCTTTGAATATACAAGCATATGCATATGTATTCTTTAACCCACAGATGGTAGCACAATATATACACTGTTCTGCACTTTCCCACTTAATAATTATCTTGGAAATTTTCCATAGAACTTGAAGCTAATGTGAAGAGCTTTGCCACTTCCCTCTCCTGCTAACCCCAGCCAAAGATGGGGACTCTTAGTATCTATGAGAACAATAATCACAGTGGATTGAAATATTTTAAATATGTTTAAGTCCAAGTGGTCATAATGATTTTTAAACAAAATAAAATTTCATTGTTCATTTTTGGAGGATGCGAGGAAATCAACTCATTATTCTGAAAACTGGTAAAGACAGCCATGTGTCGCTCAACAGCGGGGATACATTCTGAGAAATGCATCATTAGGCAATCTTGTCACTGTGCGAACATCAGAGTGTACGTACACAAGCCTGGATGGTACAGCCTACTACACACCTAGGCTATATGGTACTGATCTTACGGGACCACCGTCAGATATGCAGTCCGTCATTTTATGCAGCACATGGCTATAAAAGGAAAGACTCCTATCTTTTCTTTACAAACTGAACTTCAAGGTAGCCAAATAGTTCCTAAGGGAAAGTTTCTCTTTATAGGCATGATAGAATAAGAATATTACTACTTTGCAGAATTAGAATATTACTGTTTTGCAGTATTATTATGTAGCTCCTGATGGGAGTATACTACTCCATCTGTGCCACAAGCATTGAATATTTACAAAAGTAAAAACAATATTATAGTGAACCCGTCACCCAGCTTCAACTGTTATTGACTTGTGGCCATTTTAATTTCATATATAGCACCCCCACCTCTCTTTTCTGCACTCACTCCCACTCAGCACCCCTACCCACCTACCAATGATTGCATTTAAATTTTTCTTTTCCAACTGCACCCATAGAGGTTCTAGCAATTTCTACTCCTACCAGCAGTATGTGAAAATACCAGTTTTTCCTAATTCTCTCTCTTTTTTTTTTTTGCTGAGGAAGATTTGCCCTGAACTAACATCCACTGCCAGTCTTCTTCTTTCTGTATATGAGCTGCCAGCACAGCATGGCCACTCATAGGCAAGTGGTGTAGATCTGTGCCCAGAACCGAACCTGAACCTGGGCTGCCGAACTTAACCACTAGGCCACCAGGGATGGCCTATCTTAATACTCTTATCAGTGTGTGATTAAATATTTTCACTCTTGCCAATCTGATGGGTTAAAAAATGGTATTTCATTATAGTCTTGCATTTCTTGTCTCATAATTGAGATTGAGCATCTTTTTGTATGTTTCGGGGTAATTTGTATTTCCTTAATTGTGAAGTGTGTCTGTATATCTTTGGTCTTTTTCTTATTGATTTGTAGAGGTTCTTTTCATACCAAAGAAATTAGTCATTGGTCTGTAATATGAGTTGATGATAATTTTTCCCAGTCTGTTGTTTTTCTTTTGATTTTAATTTTGCTTATGATTTTTTTTTGCCATTTAGATTTTTAAAAATTTAATGTAGTTGAATTCATCGATCTTTTATGACTTCTAGGTTTTGTGTGATACTTCAAAAAAGTCTTTTCCACTTTGAGCTTATAAAAATATTCTCCTCTGTTTTCTTTAGTTCCTCTGTTGTTTCATTTTTATTGCAAAATCTGTCATCCATCTGGAATTTTTTTTTTGATAGAAGGAGTCAGGTAGGGATGTAACTCAGTTTTTGTCCAGTACACTACCCAGTTGTCACAGCACCGTTTATTGAATAATCTGTCTTTTCTGCAGTCATTTAAATGCTACCTTTATCACATACTAAATTCCAATGTGTATTTAATTCTGTTTCTTGTTTATTTAATTGACGTCTGTCTATTCATGTATCAGTGCCCCATTGTTTTAATTGTTGTAGTTTCATAATATGCGTTAATGCTTTAGAGAACCAACTCCCCCTTACACATACACAGAATACTTTTTGTCTTTAGAGTTGTCATGGCTATTCTTCTGTATTTGGTTTTCCTGATAAATTTTAGAATGAATTTATTTAGTTCTCAAAAAAGTAATGATGGTTTTTTTTCTTGGAATTGAGTAAAATTTATAGATTTGCCTAAAGAGAATTGCCATCTGTTGTGTTTTACTAACTCCTCTGAGATAGTATAAGAATATAAATAAAAAGTCTTGCATTTATGTTGGGGAAACATCAGTTGCACAAGATGTAGTCATTTATTAAACAGCTAATTTAGTCCATGTGCCAGACAGTATTTCGTATACTGGGGAGAAAGCAAATGAATTAATCATGGGTGGTCCCTAGGCTCTTATCCATAAGTTAAGATCAAGCTTAGCATCACATCATGTTGGAAGAAATTTTAGTTTCTGCTGACCACCAGTCTCATGTTAGCCAATAGGCATGTGGTTGCTTCAGAGTCATTTTAATCCTGGGTCACATTAGAGGATGTGTGGAGAGGGAGAAGCAGAACATAGGTAGTGGTTCCGGCTCTGGAGGCAGACAGCAGGGGTGTGAATTAGGTGCCCTGTGACCCTGGCGGGTTATTTAACCTCTTTGAGTCTCAGTTTCCTCAGCTGTAAAATGGGAGGAAATTAATTGTACCTAACTCATGGGGTTGCATGTGAGGCTTAAATGAGATAATCCAAAATGCATTGCACTTTGCCTGGAGCATATTGGTGTTCTGTAAATGTTAACTAAGATCATTTATATTGGCAATCTGACTCTGCTGGTCTGATGGTATCTGATTTATTAGGTTCAGTTCCTGATATCATTATTTAGGAGAGGCAGTAGACGAAGATGCCTAGAAGAGGGCAACCAGGTTGTAAGAAGGGGATCACCTAGAAACGTTAAAGAAATAGTAGCCCTTTTTACTGGAAAAGAGAAAGTGAATGAGAACAGGGTGGCCAGATAATAATTTTGTATTGAGTGGGGGTGGGGGCTGGGGTAGGGACTAAGACCAGCTAGTGGAATTCATCTTAACATAAAGAAAACCTTTCTGGTGGGTGCATCTGTTCAACAGTGGAATGGCTCTGCAGTGAGCTCCTTGTCGGAAGAAATGTTCAAGAATCTGCATAGCTCTTTTTTAGGGAAACTGCAAAAAGAATTTTCAAATTAGAAAGATGAGGCTAAATGACAACTGTGGGGTCTTGTTATGAAATTCTAGTATAAATGTACACATGCAGTCACATATGTAGAAAATTCTCTGCATATGGCTTATCTGTTTTCAAAGAATTCCAATTCTTTGAAACCTTGTTTGATCCCTTTTTGAGTGAGAGGATATTGTATTGCCTTGGGGTTCTTGTGAACATGAGTGATCATCAAAGAAATGAAGAGATGGAGAAATAAGGAGACTCGAGAACCAGCTTATTTCACTTCTGTCTTTGTCTATTGTTACCTTGGAGACAAGTCCCTTATCTCCAGAGCCCCATCTTTTTCATCTAGAGTGTTAATCCTTGCTCCCTACTTTGAGCATGAGTCTTTAAAAGAACAGGCACATTATTGGAAGTTTCCTGCCTCTAAGAGTATGTGGAGCTTTTTGAAGGAAGGTGCTATTCGTGCCTAGCAGACAAATGACACATTTGAAGAAAAGTATATGACCCTATAGACTTGGCATTGGCCTTGCTTCATTTAGCAGCACACTTCCCTGTTATCTTCCTCTTTCCTGCTACTCTTTTATTGCAATACATGTAACCACAGTATGTTAGAAAAATTTAATAAAGTTATATAAAAGAGGTAATATTCAATCTATTTACTTCAGATCCGTCTCCCAGTTTTCTTCAAACAGGCTGTTACTGACTTGATGCAATTTCCAAAGTTATGTTTTGTAAAACTTTTTTGCTGTTGCAGAGACATGCATGGCAACATTGTAGGTACTGTGTTATTACATTAGTGAAAAACCTAGTAAATGCGCACACAAGTCTGAGTGGATCTTTAAAATAGGATTTCTGTATTTTCAGTGAATGATGAACCTGCTGCAGCCACAGATCCCGAAGAACCCTCTGTTGTTGGTGTGACATCCCCACCTGCTGCAACGTCTAGTGTGACCCCGAACTCCACTGCAGCGCCTCTCCCTACCCCAGCCACACCGGCTGAAGGAGAGGAGCCCAGCACTTCGGGCACACAGCAGCTACCAGCGGCTGCCCAGGCGCCTGATGCTCTGCCTGCTGGGTAAGTAGCTTTCTGTCCCACAACAGTGCTTCCTGTACCAAAGACTGAGGCTCCTTCACCAGGGCAGGAACAACATGGCTATTTATTACCTAGTGGTAGTCTCTGGGGAGGCTGACGTGCATAGGACGAGGGAGGTGTGGAAGAACTGCTTGTTCTGCATAAATCTTAAAGAGAATCGAAATCATCTGGGACAGAATCAATGCTACCTTATACCGTGCCTTGAAGTGAACAGCTTGACTCAAAGAGTACAGCTTTTAGGGAACAAGGAGCTCATTTTGTCTTCCTAAGTCTTTGGAAGGTGTTCGCCTAGATCCTGCTTAGAAAACAACTTTTCTCTCTTGAATTTTATTTTAAGAGCCTATGGAGGACTTTAGGCTCTGAATATTACTGTATGTTGTTCCCTTTGCCAGGGCTGATAGTAACATGGGCTACTAGTTTTCTTGCTATCCTTTAAGTTCGGAATTAAATCTGATGGTAAAGACCTTGGATGATAAGAAGATGGCCCCAATAAGCCAAAGGGAAGTTCAAATTTGGCTATATAGTGAGTAGAGATTAAGAGCATGGACCTGGGAATCAAATAGATCTGGGTTTGAATCCCTGCCCCACCCCATGTGACCTTGCTTTGGTGACTTACTGTCTCAGTAAGGTGTAAGGTAATAATCATGCATATCTCCCCAGGCAGTTAAGGGGCTCAAATAAGATGGCTTTGAAGCACTCATCCATTGGTGGGTGTTACACCTGGTGAATGATATTTTTGAAGTGGTTGTGAAGGACCCATAAAAGAAGGGAATGGTTCCGAACTGGGAAATGAAGTCTTATCTCAGGACTACCATTATAGTCAGGGCCAGTCCTGTTGTGGTCCCACTGTCCATCCTGGTTATCAGTTTGGTACCAAGGAAATCAATGTCCATGTTGCCACAGTCACTGTGATCTCGCCAGTGGTGGCGGTGGTGCTGGGTATGGGTAGGTCCTCTGAGCCTGTGTAATTCGTAAAGGAAAAGGGAAGGATGGATGATTTCTTGCTTGATATATAATATGCTGTATTGTTCTTAAGCCACTTTGAAAAACCCAGGTGTTAAAACAAAAATCCTAAATCTGAAGGCATATACGATTTTTACCGCATACATATTACATTCTTAGCATTTGGCACACTACCTAACTCATTTCTTAATAAGGTATGATGAACAAATGAAAAGTGTTGCAAATAGTTCTTAATACCTCAAACCTGGAGAGAACTGGGGGTATTGAGAAGCAGCTCTGAAAAGTTTTTTTGTGAAGTTTTTGATTTTGTGAAAAGATTAATAACCAAGTCCAGCTCGTCTCTACAGAGATTTCTTTCCTCTTTCGTATGTGGTAAGGAATACTCGAAAGACCTTTTTTGGTTTATAATTTCAAATCTGTATGCTGTAATTTGGGGGGAACAGAACAGAATCATTTTGGCAGGAAGGAGAGAAAATGGCCGCCTGTTTCCCCTGTGAGCTGTTTGTTTTCTTTCCACTGAGCAAATGCCTGGAAGGCCGGCCTCACTCCTGTGTCAGTCACAGGCAATTAGGGCTAATGGCTCAACGTGTCTTTATGTAGGGCGTGTGTGAGGGTTACTGTTCTCTGGGATTGGGCTCTTCCTGTTTCCAGGCAGCTGGAAAACTCCAGGCCCTGAAAACGCTCTTTATTCTCAGTTTGGCAGAGGGAGCAGCAGGGAAGCCGATTCTCCTCCCCCACCCCGCCAGAGGCTCAAACACTTTTTTGAGGTAGAGTTTGAACAGCATCTTTTCCTTGGAGCATTTAGAACGTGATGAGGCCCGTGTGCGGGCCTGGGGAGGCCGCTCCCCACTTTAACACACATGATGGTCCAGAGAAGGGTACTGGGATCCAGTTTTCCAGCCCGGACAGGCTTCCAGGTGCCCATCCCTAAGACAGCTGGAAGCTCTGGTACTTCTCGGGCTGTCTCAGGGCCTGGAGATCATCAGCTGCCTAACAGGCAATTGCCACCAGCACTGCTGAGTGTGTGGCAGTGAGGACGGCAGGCTTTCAGTTAGTGATGCGGGGTCGGTGAGCCGAGGAGTCGAAAGAAAGATTTCTTAGACTCTTAAGATCTGGCAGTAGTGCTCTTTTATTTAGAGAATAGTGTAGCATGGGGACAGGACCCATGGGCAGTCAGAGCTTCTGCTGCCGCTGCTTCTGCTGCCCCCGCTGGCATGGGGACAGGGCCCATGGGCAGGCAGGGCCGCTGCTGCTGCCCCCGCTGGCATGGGGATAGGACCCATGGGCAGGCAGAGCTGGTGCATGGGGACAGGGCCCACGGGCAGTCAGACCTCCTGCTGCTGCCCCGAGTTGAGGGTTAGGGCTAAATTTAAGGCATAGGTCTGTGAGTCATCTCTTTACGAAGACAAAGGAAAGAACATGAAAAAAAGTTAAAATGATATCAGTGCAGGTGGGGTCTGGTCGTTGGGTGATCCCATGACTTTTAGACAAGAATCAAATCGGATTAAGTAAAGGTCAGAAGCCACCATCCTAAATCAGTTACATGAGATTGCCAGACAGCAACCAACTTAAGTTCTTGCCTTCTCCATTAAGAGTTTCTAGGGATAAGGTCATCTCTCTTCTTCTTCCTGGTACAGAGAAGGAGGTACCTTTTACAGATAGAGATTTACCTTACAAATGTAAATGTGTCCCAACAAGGGCAAGTTCCATTCCCCAGAGCCTCCTTCCCTGTCCCAGTTTATCAGAAGCAATCAGCCCAAAACAATCCCGATGCCAAAGAGTCATACCTTGGGGTAGCCAATTTCAGGTCCCTACAAGCTCATCCCCCCCTTCCTTCACAAACGCAAATGTCTCTCCAAAGGGCAAGCAAAATTCCAGTCCTCGGAGCCTGCTTCTCATCTGTAGTTTTAAAAGTAACCAGCCTAAAAATCCTCATCATAAACCATTTTAAAATTAAGCAGCCTAAAAATCCTCATCATTAGCTCCTCTGTGATGGCAGCCCAGACAGGGCACACTTTCTACAGCAACCCTTCCAATTCGTAGACTCACCATCCCCATCCCAGCTTATTTACAAGTTTAGCAGATCCAGACAAGATGGGATATTCTTGGTATCTTGGCTTCAGGAGTCAGGGGACCGTGTTTAATCTTTTTAAATAAAACTCTGAGCTTGACATTTCACCACTTAGAATGCCGCAGTCACTACCTATTGTCTACAGCGATAAATTCTCAATTCCTTAGTAAGGCCAAAAAAAGCCCTGCATGATATGACCACACCTACCCCTCAAGCCTTCCATGGAAGACACTTCTCTGCTTTGCTATCTAAGCTCTAGCCAAAGTAACTTATTTTAGTTTGACAAACGTACCACCCTTTCTCTGGACTTGGGACCCTCTACCATGCTGGTCGCTCTTTCTGAAACCTTCTTCACACTTTGTCCATTAGTTCTTATCCATTTTCAAGTTTCAGCTTAATCTGCCCTTCCTGGTACACTAGGTTAAACCACCTGTGTACTGTAACTCTTCTCCCCCAGTTGCTTGTTTCGTGTCTCTCTGCCCTGCTAGGCTATAAACATCAAGATGGCAGGGAGCCTGGCACAGTGTGGGACCGTGAGATGGATTTGTAATGGATAAATTTACATGCTATCTTTTTTTTTTTTCGCCACCTGGACGAACGTTTTCTGCTGCTTTGAGGCCTCAAATAAAGAGCAACTATGACAGGAATATTATATTTTCTTCCCAAGAGTAAGAGCCTAATGCTGTCATTCACTGGGTTGACTGGCTTTGGGTTCAAATATACGTCTCTCATAGGATCGAAGATGCTCTTCCCTGCTCACTAGGGGTCCTCATGTACTGGGAGATATACTGTGGAGCATGTCTCCTCTTTGCTGAGGCATTTCTGAGCTACACTAGATTGCTTTTTCAAGGATCCGGCTGACTTTGTCTCTTTCCGACTTCATCGTCTCAACTCCTTCAGCCTCCTTTATGGAGCAATCGAGCAGGGTTCACTTGGGGATCCCAAGGGCCTATTTGTCCAGTTGCTGCATTGCCTTTCCGAAATTTGCAGCAGGTGAGACTGGTCATAAATATGTCACATGCAGCTGTACATTTTAAGGAGTGAGGGCTACCACAAGCTAGGCTGCAAGAGGTCCAAATAGAACACCCCTCAGCCCTTTTCTCTTTCTCCGTCTCCAAACCCTCCTGCTTTCGGTACCTTTTAGTTTAATTAACACGAAAGAAAACAGCTGGAAGGGTGTGGCGTTTTCAGTTTGCAAATACCCATTAAAGGAGGGGTTCCCGGAAGGCTCGGGAGACATGGTAGATAGCGGTCCAGGCAGTGGGGAGTGAGGCCACTTTGATCGCTGGCCCTACATCTGGTTTTTATCAGCACCGAGCCCACTTTGGGGACCGAATGCTCATTAACAGACTGTGTGTACATGGCTTAGATAAACTCCCAGCGTGTCCCCGGCTCTGCAGCTCACTCAGTCCCTCACACACAGAGGCACATTATTTCACCCTGGCAGCCCGCGCTCTGCTGTGGTTTCTTACATAAGGGAGGCCGTTGTGTTTGGACTGCCGACTTACCTCAGCACTGCCGGTTCACACCATCCTTTTTCTCCCGCAGTCATTGGCTGCCCTGCCCGTTTCCTGCCTCAGAGTAGGATTAATTGAGGAGGGGTGTTCTCTAGATTTTTCAGATCTGCATCTCCCCTACCCCCCGCCCAATTGTGGAGATCCAGAGACCCTTTCTCCAGGTGGTCTTTGAGACACTGTCAAGGATGACAACCTTCTAAGAGTTCTCTGATGTTTTGTTTATAGAGACACTTTAAGAGACGGTGGAAGTTGGAGCTTCTCTGCTAAGTTATAAACCAGCCGCTGCCATTGAATTTCATTCCAAACTCATTTTTGGCACTGGCCAAATATCTTTACCCAAGGAGTTTTAAAACAGCGTTTCTCAAACTATCTGTGGAGAACCAATCCTTTTTTTCCTATTGGTTTGTTTTAATTTTTTAATTTTCCATCTGTTACAAATCCTTACTTTTGTTCTTTACTGTATTCAATGAGATGAATCTGCTGATCACATATTTGGATGTCGTGGCAATGTTAAATTGGTACAAAAGTTTCCAAATGCTTTGAAACTTCTGTACTTTTCTGGTCTCTGAGCAGTAACAAACAGGTTGGGTCGTGGACCATACTTTGATCAGCACTGGATTAGAGGATTGTATTGGCAGAATCTGTGTCTTTTTGCAAAATACGGTTTAGTTCTTGACTCTGCAAGGATTATTACACACTTAGGTTATACCGATTAGTACGTATGCTGGCTTCCTCCTCTTCCTCTCAGAATGAAAGCCTCATTTCCAAATTCTACTGTTGTTAGAGGCCCATGAGACGTTCTTACCCTACCATATGTATGTATTCCTGTGTAGTTATGAATTTTCATTTTTACTTCACCTTCTTGAGAGCTCCTCAAGAGCAGGGTTACTGTGTCTGTGTCTGTATCTCCAGCACCCAGCATGGTACTTGGCTTCTAGGGAGATGGAGTGAGAAGTGTTTGTCAAAGAACTGGAAAAATAAATGATTTCATTCTCAGTAGCACTTAGAAGTTTTTAAAGTTTTGTTTTTAATTAGAAAAAAATAGGAGAGGAGAGAAGAAGAAAAACAACAATAACAAATAAACACCCAGATTTAACTATTGGTGCTTTTCATGCACCTTGGGTCTTTTTTTTTCCTGACCATTAATAACAGCTAACGTGTGTTAAACGTTTCCAGTGTGTTGGAGAGGGAGAAGTTTCCTACGTGGATTATTTCACGCAGTCTTCACAACACTGTGTGGGAGCCACTCATTTGGCAAATGAGGAAACCTTAAACAATTTGCCGGAGACCACGTGTACAGACGCACTCCCATAAAAACGCATCTACCAAAATTTGATAATCTTATAGTATGTGCTTTTAAAATTTACTGTTTTGTTGTAAAATATTTAAGCTTGCAGACAAGAATGGAGACTAACATAAGAAATACCCAGCTTTGTCAAACTTTAGCATTATGCTGTACACCTCCCCTTTTTTTAACTTCTTGATGAAGAAGATCTTATCAATATGGTTGAAAGTCCCTGTGCACCCCTCCCTCATCCCTTTCCTTATACGCAGAGATCCATGGAATTGGGTACATTCATTAAAACTGCCATATGGTGTTTTGTTGTATGAACAGGTTAAAATTCATTTATGTTATAATTAAAATTTATATTTACTATATTTATATATTATATATCATATATAGATATAAAATAAAAAATATATCTTATATTTATTTATGTTATAATTATCTCTTTACAATGATAAACAGTGCTACAATGAAGTTTTTCTGTGCATGACTTTTTGGGTAAATGTTTCTTTAAGGCATGTGCTGGAACTGGAATTTCTGCATTGTAGGGGATGAAGATCTTCAGTTTTAGTAGATACTGTCAAATTGCTTTTTGGAGTCAGCTCACCAGTTCACACTCCCGTGAACATGCGTAAGCATTCCTGCTGAAACTTAGTATTGTCAGATTTTTTTTCACTTTGGCCAGTCTGATGGGTGTGAATGGTATCTCTTTGTGATTTTAATTTGAATTTCCTTAATAACTATCGATATTGAACCTCCTAATACATGTGTTTTATTTGGTTCTTTGGTTTCCTTTTTTGTGAATTGGCTATTCATGTATTTTTGTTCATTTTTCTGTTTGGCTGTTTGTCTTTTTCTCTTGAATCTGCAGGATTTCTTAACATATGCTGGATACTAATCACTTGTCAATTATGTGTGTTGCAAATATTTTCTCCTGGCCTGTGGTTTTTCTTTTCACTTTTTTATGTTGCCTTTTATTGTACAGGAGTTCAAAATTTTAAATAGTCAAATTTGTTAATCTTCTTCATGTGCCTTTTGTCTCTTGTCTAAAATTCTGAAATTGTTAAAATTTAGTACACATACACCCCCACGTTTTGTTGATTTTGATATTTTATGTTATTTCATGTTTTAACTCAGAGTGTCATAGTTTAATTGGCAGTGTCTTTTTCTTTCTTAGTGGTATGTTACATCATCTTACAATCGATGGCACTTTAGGTTTATGAAGAACAGTGCATTTATATAATTTTTAAACAAAATTTTGATTCTTATGTATGTTATTTTTTAACTTGCTTTTTCCACCCAATACATTGTAATCGTGAGAGCAAGTCAATATTATCTACAATGTTAATTTCAATGACTGAATACTCATTATAGAAATAATATGATTTATTTTACTAATCCTCCATTTTTGGGCATTTAGGTTGTTTCCAGTTTTCCTTTAACATGCTGTTGCATACTGTGACAGATGCACTTACAGCTAAGTCTTTGACACATAATTATTTCTTCAGGATCTGTCCTAGAAGCAGAGTTGCTGAGTTAAAGGGTATTCACGTAGGAAAGGTTTTTGACTAAGGTGCCAAATTGCCCTTTAAAAGAGTATGCCCATTTTTGCTCCCACCAGCTATTTTTTAAAGAGCGACTATTTCTTTACATTGCCAAATTTGTCTGCAAAATCTTTTATCTGCAAAAATGTTAAAAAAAATTTTTTTGTAGACAGCATCTCCAGGAATTATTTTGCCTCTCGGTGAAAGCATATGTTTTAATGTCATGAACTTCCATTGAAGAGCTTTGGAGACTTTTCCAAGGCAAAGAAAATGGAATGGTTGAAGAAGAAGAAAAACAGACTAATTCAGAAGCCCCGGTAGCTGCTTTGAGCCGTCCTCTGCTTAAAGGACATAAAGTGCTGGTCGTCAATAGTTTTTAAAATGGGATTAGTGTGCTCAGATTTAAAAGAAAGCTTAGTATTTCAAGAAGGGTTCTTGGGGGGAAGGACTGGGTTTAACACATTTCCTACCCAGTTGACAAAGGACCTACTGAAGCAATGAAAACAGTCAGCAGGAGATGTGTTCCATTGCGCACAGATTTCTGACTCACAAAACAGTCTGAAGACGTCCCTACAGAGGAAATAAATCTTATGGTTCACCTAGGAAGTGGCCAAAGCTTGGGGAATAGGATTTGGTTCAGAGTCACTTATTACAGGAGCCTAAAATAAGAAAATATGAATTCCGTGTAGCTTTTGCCTGTGGGGAGTTGAACCTCTATGTAGGCAGCTTTAAGAATACTTGAGTACTTACTGTGTAATTTTCTGAAGTTTAGTTTTGTCTAAGTAACCAGCAAAGCATCTTTTCTTTGAGATGGGTAAGGGTTCTGGCCTTTATTTTCTAATGGAGAGAGTGAATTTTGATTGAGAGTCAGCTGTATTTATGACCAGTGCCTGTGTTAATAAAAGAGAGCAAATTAATAAAACAAATTAATATTGTTCTTACTAAGCATTTTTGAGCATGTTGATATCATCTCTGATTCTAACCTGAAATCCTCATCTAGCTTTAATCTTTTTCAAATTTAATCCTACTTTTGGTGAAACTGTGATTCTGTTCAAACACAAGGGAACCTGACCAAGAAGGATGTTGATCAGGATGGTTGAATCTAAACTGTAGTGGCAGGTAATTGAGAAGTAATTTCCTGAAGACGTTTTATAAAACCTTCCACAAGAAAATGTGGTTCAGGTGACAAGACACTTTCCTTTCAGATAACACAGGAGAGAAATGATTGGATGTCATCCTAATAATGGAATTTTTAGCCTTTATCCTTTTAATGATGGTGATGGTGGGGGCTTTGGGGCATGGATGTGGAAGATATACAACTGAATAAAAGGCAGTTAAAACCCGTAGGAGCAAAGGTAATTTAGGTTAAAAAAAAGTACCTAAAATTAATTGAAATTGGAGACTACTTTTTAAGTACTTTCAAATACAGAGACCCTGTGTAGTCTGTGGTCCAACTGAATGTTACTCATTGAAGGCCAAGGAGCAATGTGTTGGGAAGGGACCTGAAACAAGCTTGCTGCTTTGAACACTGTTCCTGAGAGCATCAAAGAAAGCTATTCAATGGGAGAGGATATGACCCACGTGACCAGGATGCCGTATTGAGACCCATGGGTAGTTTGATTGAAAAGGCTTTTAATCTCAGCATAAAGAAGATGCTTATAAGGGACAAAAACCTAACCCCTGACAGGGATATGCTGATGAAAGGTTGCTACCAGCATCACTTTCTTGGCATGGGGAGACCGAGCCAAGACAGTCGGAAGGCTTAATCTATGCGGGTCAGCAGCTCCTGAGGAGAAATGAAAATCGGGAGGCTCGTTTGACGACAGAATTGACCGACTGTGCTGCACAAGTGCAGGGAAGAGATATGTATGAATTCTGAGGAGCCATGCAGGTAAGGGAGGAGTTGAGAGTTCTCTAAGAAAAGCAGCTAGGCCAGGTCATGGATCAGGGAGGACCCACATGGACATTTAATCTGAGCAGGAGTTCAATTTTATAAAAGGCAAAATGTAGATATCAAGAAAGGTAATGGAAGAAAGGTCTTGTTCCTCTGGAAACTATTTTTCTAGCTAAGCCTGTTGAGAGGGTTCACAGAAGGACGTTGAGATTTGCTGGACAATAACAGTCCCTGAAAGAGAGACTTTCATTTCTAGGATCAGCTGGGATCAGAGATAGGATGGACAGGTCTTGTCTAGGCTGGGAAAGAGCCAGCGTAACTCTTGAATATAAACAAAGAGCACTTCACACTGCTTTCCTTTCTGGCAGTGTGTGGGAACACCACTGTGACGATTATAGGCATTTACTTTATGGAATTTTAAGTATTACCTCATCTTCAAATTAAAATATTAGCCAAAGTATAATAAAACCAGTTTTCTCCTTACCTCAAATGAAATATAGAAGAAGTCAAAAGTAGAGACTACTTATAATAAAGATGAAAATTGTAACAAAAAATTATTGGAATACAGAAAAATGTGTATAAGCACCTTTTATCTCTAATTGCTACAACAAATATTTTGTCTTTATTAAAGAGGTAGCCCCACCCACATGTTATGGACAGTTTCCCAAATAGCAACTGCAACAGGAGCAAACTAATTTTGTTAGTGCTTTTGTGCCACAAAATTGTCAAGGGAGGGAAGGATATAGCTAACTTCTTAGGGATTGCTGGGGAGCCCTCAGCTACATAAGTCTCTGTAGGAACAAAGGTTATAAAAGAGTGGTTTGCTGCCATTGCCTCGAGGAGCTTCCATATTTCAGTCCTTATCTTTCAGCCAAGTAACTTTCTCAAGACTTTCCTCATTTCCAAATTCAGATGAATACAGAGGGTATCAGATTAGCTGCTCTATTGCCCAGTGAGCAGCCAGGAGGAATTTGGAGAGCTGGTGTGAAGCCACAGTATGTCATCCTGCCTTTCCTGCTGAAAGGTCCCAACCAGATCCCTGCAGATGGGACAGCAGCCTCTTGAGCTGGCAGTGTTTGTTACTCTTTTTGTCTTTAATTCAGAAAGGCATCCAGAAGGAGATCTATAACTTTACCCAGCGTGCATTTTCATCTTGCCACTTTTGCCAGAAGATTCTGCCCTTTTAATAAAATAGTGGATGAAGTGCAAGGATCTTCCTTTTGCAGTGGGAGGAGTCAGACCTGGGTTAAATCACCAGTATCCGCTTCAGCCAGAACCAGAGCAAAAATGGCCAGGACAGAAAATGTTCTCGAGCGCCTTTTAATGGTGTTTATAGCACTCTAGTCCTCAACCCAGTAGTTGATCCCTTTTGAAGAGTGGGAGTGTGGAACCACCGGTCCTTGCTGCTCCCAGGGTTAACCCTCCCAGTAGTGCAAAATGTGCAGCCTCTTCTGGTAGATTGGATCTGAGCAGAGGGTTGTGATGAAAATGGAGCCTAGAAATGAACATGGTGGGCCCATTATAATTCCTTCCCAGTCGTCTTGATTCTTCAGGGCCCCCTGCCAGGACTCCAGTGCTAGTGAAAGCTGTTCACTTCAAGATGGGGATTGGGATGGCACCTGGTACCTTGTCTGCTGGGTAGTAGGTTCCCTATAAATTCTAGTTGACTTTTATTGTCCTCCTTTCTTCCTTTCAGCATGACGTGGTAAAACTCATGGGCTAGGAAGTCAGAGCTGAGTTTGAATGCCATGTAAGAGTTACTTAGCTTCTCTGAACCTCATTTTCCTCATGGTGATGGCTTTTCTCACTTTAAAAGATGGAGACAAGGACTACATGAGTTAAAACATGAGCTCATTGTAGATGCTCAGTGGGTGATGGTCCACCTTCCCTTCCTTGCCTTAAAAACTTCATGTATATCTGTATCTGAACCAGCCTTGGAAGGGCTGATCAATGCAGTCCACTGATCAGACATCCTGATTTAAATGAGAAATGGTATTGAATAAAGCTGGTGTCTATTGGAGTAGACACATCTGGCTTAGTAATAGAAGTTAGGACATTTATTTCAGAATACAGTCAGATCTGCTGTAACATATGTGTTCCTAAAAGTCACCACGCTATGCAAAATCATACAATAAAAACCACAGAGCTTATGGGGAAAAATGGGTTAGGAGCATAACACTGACAAATGTGGCAGTGACACCCACAAAAAATAGGAACCTAATAAAAATGGTAGCAGTTTTACACATTAAATGGTTGACATACCTAACACTGCAATAAATATGGCACATTTCCACGAGAAGACCTGACATTTGCTTGTGGAAGCAGGTGTCAGAAGGGTTGGAGTTTGTGAGTGTTGTTGTGGAGTAGTGCAAGGAGGCTTATCTGAAACCAGACAGGAGTTGTAACACCACATGTCTTTGGGTGTGGTGTATACCATGCAGTCAACTGAGGTAGCTGGTAGATGTATGTGGGTTTTGTGTATTCCTACTGACTGGGTTCAGCTAGGGGAAATCTTCCGTGCTCATCTAGTGTTTCTCAAAGGCAAAATCATGCATAAGAAAACACAAAGTTCACATTATGCTCACATTGTTCTCTCATGTATCAATCACATTGAAATAGATTTGTCTTTTCAAAACAAGCATTTCAGCAGAACTGATTTTACTAGCTTCCTGGAAAAGGTCACCTTCCCTAGGCAGTATTCAAAAGTAGAAGTCAATAAAATCAGTGTAAAACATAAAGGCTAATGGGACTATTAACATTCTTTATAAAGTGGTAATCATTTTATAGATATAAATTTTGCATCCTTTATGCATATATATAGGTTACTGTATTCTGAGTAAGTAGAGTTATTGTCAGATCACATTAAGCGTGGGAATAATGGGAATGTGGGGGTGGGTGGTCCTTGGCTGTATTTTGTAGTGATTTTGCTTGTGGATTATATTCCTTTGGGTCATCTGCTACCTTGTCGTTCTTCCGTTAGCACAGATGAACCACCCTCAGCACCCCAGTCTCATATTACTTACATACAGACTTAGGGGTAGAGCAGTCAATAAGTAACAGTATGCTGTGTTTCTTGATTCACCCGTATCTCTTTTAAAGATCCTCTGTAAATGAATCCTGTATTTTAAAAAGAAATGTGATCATGAATATATATGATGCTAGGAGAACAGGGATAGTCCTATCATTTGTGACTTTAAGAGGTCATGTAGGCTAAAAAGGCTGGAGGGTCCACAGATAAGTGTTAGGTGAGGCCCATGAGCCCCGGAAATTGCATATAAATTTTTGTTGGCAAGTGCATTTTGGAAGGAAAAAGGAAAGGAAATTACATTCCTAAAGAGATCTTTGATTCCAAAATGGCCAAGGAACACTGATTTAGAAAAATCCATGAAATGTAGATTCATATGGGTTGTTTAGGGGACTTTAGAGCAATCTATAGCATATCCTAGTACCTTGAGTCCATAAAGGGGAGCTATTATAGTTTTCTCAAGAAGACTCCTGGGTGCCACTGTCAGCAGTGGACTAGCACTGGAGCTAGTCTGATGCTGTGTTGATCTTGCATGTCATCTTTGATGTTTCCTCTCAAATTAGCCACATCAGCAGTGAAGGACTCCCTTTCCAATAAGGGCTTATGCCTTTCAACTGTGTATCTCGTGTTTCCTTTGACTGTATTTTTCAGATGGGAGCAGCGAGAGCTGCCCAATGGGCGTGTCTATTATGTTGACCATAATACCAAGACCACCACCTGGGAGCGGCCTCTTCCTCCAGGGTAAGGCATTGACTGACCAGCCCTGAGACTCTAGAACTGGCACTAAGAGTCACCCTACAGCTTCACCACCACTTGCAGCCATAGCCATCTCTTTATTTTCCCCTACTCTCTCTTCCTTTCTCTCTCTTTTTTCCCCTCCTCCCTTTGTCTTCTCCTTCTACATTCTTTCCTGTCTCTCTCTATGTTGCCTTCTCCCCAGATGCATTGGATTGACCATAACTGATGTCCATGAGTTTTATTAAGTGGTATTCAGAACTACTATGGCTGTTGGGTCCTGGAGGAAGGAGGTCTGGGGAGGCCTCCTGGGCTATTGGTGTCTCAATACCCTCAGTCATTTCACCTACAGAGATATCCTGGTTTTCAGTCTCTTTCTGCAGAGGTAGCAAAGTATAGGGACATTTATCCCAAGTCACTTGATTGCTTTTCCTATTCACTTACGTTAATTCTGCTCTCATTTCTTAGGACATACTAGGATTTTTAGAGCATCTCTGGGGAAGAAAGGGCATGAGGAAGCCAAGATAGAAAGGGTGTTGATGCATTTCACAGCACCCTGTGCCCAACCAGCCCCCAACGACAGTGTGCTCCTTGTTCAGCTGGGCTTTGTGAGAATGCAGCTAAGTTCTCCAAAACCAGAGGATGAGTGAGGCTTCCAAGTGAAGAAAGACTGTCCAAGTTCAAGGAGAAGGGGTTTGGTTCCCTGTCTGCCAGAGATAGAAAGTTCTTTCCACATGTGTCTCCTGGTCCTGGGAACTTTTGAAGGAGAATGTATTCTGCTCTGAGGAAAGAATCACCTTCCAGTAAAACAACCATGAAGGACATACAGTAGGAACACTTCCCCATCCTAAGCTTGCTGAGAGAGAGGATGTCAGAAGTGAGGAGTGTTGGGAGAGCCCCTCTGCTGTTTGGTTCAGCTATCAGGCGTGTGCCAGGCAAATGCTACCTCACCTTCTGGTCCTACAAATTTCCATGGACGTGCTTCTTTTAGTTTCAATTTTCCAGTAGAATGCTTGTGTTTTCCTTATCCTTCTGGGAATGAAACTCATAATCTGTCATCATTAGTCCTCACTCTGTTTTCTACTTTGACTTTAAATCCAGTGAAGTTACCAAAGGTAAACATTGACTTCTTAGAAAAAAATTGAACATTTTATTATGGAAATTATGGAAATTTTCATATTATTGTGGAAAATTTCAAATATGCACAAAGTAGAGAGAATTCCCACATACTCAAGACTTAGCTTCAGTAATTACCAACTCATGGCTAATTTTGTTTCATCTATACTAGGGGTTGGCAAACTATGAGCCTGTGGACAAAATCCAGCCCTTCACCTGTTTTTGTAAATAAAGTTTTATTGGGACACAGCCACACTCATTTGATTACTTATTGTCTGTGGCTGCTTTCGTGTTCAATGGCAGAGTTCAATAATTGTGCCAGAGACTATATAGCCCATAAAGCCTAAAATATTTACTTTGTGGCCCTTTATTGAAAAAATTTGCCAACTCCTGATCTGTAATCCTTACTCACCCCTTCGTGCTCCCTGTCCTAGATTATTTTGAAGCAAATCCCAGACATCATATCATTTTATCCATATTTCAGTATATATTTCTAAAAACTGTTCTCTTATTAAAAGTAAAACCACTATATTGTTAACAGTATTTCCTTACTGTCATTAAATACCCAGGCATTACTCAAATTTTTCCAATTGTCTCACAAATTAATCGCTCTTTTTTAATGGGATGCATTGCTCAGTTACACTTTGTATATTTATAGCACGTGTATTTAAAAGCAGTGGTAACTCGGTAAGCGTTTTGTTTGCTGCCTCTGAACCTCTCTGGTCTGTAAGTTATGTAGGCCTTGACCTGGTGAACATTTGGATGGAATCTAAATGAAGATATTTGATGACGTCTTCTAAGGATGGCTGAGGATTTACTCTTCTTTCAGTATTGAGGTGGGACACCAGATTCAGCTTTCTAAGTCCCACCTATTTTCAGCATAGTTTTGATGTTTTCTTGGGAGAAGGCTCAGCTCTACATCCTACATAGCCTATTAGTTCTTCCTGAGTTTTAGGCCCAGACCTTTGAGCCCCTGGCACTTACTTCCACTCTGTAATGGGGAGCCCAGAGAGGACAGAGTGCTTAAGATTTCATCGCTAATTAATGGGAGAAGTTCTGCCCCAGGGAAGAATTACCGTGGTGGCAACAGTCTCAAAACTACAGATGGGATGCTTATCTCAGCAGACGTAGTCACCCAAGAGCAAGATTGAGCCAAAGGATTCACTTTCTCACCGCCACCCTCTTCTGTCATACCCATGGGAACCTTGTATGAAGACCAATCATTTCATCAGGAGCAAATAGTACTGGACCTGGTAGCTAAGGACGAATGCAGTAATTTGCTCTTTAGTCACTCTTAGGCGATTCTCAGATCACAGGTGAGGAGGGAAAGTGGTCATCACAGAGCACAGTGTAGGGAGGCCTCACAGCGGGAGGCAGATTGAATTTGGTATGCAGGTAAGCCTGGAGGTGGACTTATATAAAAAGACGAAGGCAATTTAAGTTGGGGGAACAGGTTAAGGGAATGATGCATGGAGCAGTTTTGCTGGACTGGAAGGTTTGTTTGAAACAAAAATGCTCCAAGTGTGTCCAGGAAGGTCCCTGGGTTTGGTGGAGATGCTCACTGGAACCAAAGATCATGAAAGCGCTGCCTAGGCCTCCACCCACTGCTCTGTTTTTATAGATTGGGAGTCTGCGTAAGATTTCACCTGAAATCAAGGGTTGGATTATGCTGCTTAGAAGTTTGAAATTCACCAGTGCGGAGGACTTCTAATTAAACATGTGGCCTGAACATGTGTTGATTTCCATTCCTTTCTGAAAACTCACTAGAAAGGCAATAAAGGTATAGAAAAGTATAATGATAAAGGGATGGAAGAGGAGGAGCAGCATATGGGAGATTCTAATCGAAAGTTTAGTTGCTGATAGATAAGTGGCAGAGCTGAGAAAGCTGAAACCCAAGCTCTCAGTGTGGTGTATCCACCAGGAAGCCAGCCGGCCAGTTTGCACCATGGAGCCCTGGAAAGCCTCAGCAATCAGAGACATGTGTATGTGTTTTTGTGTGTGTGTAATGAGACTAAAAACTTGAAGTTAAGTTTAAAATGTGCGCAGGGAGCTCTTAGATTCCCAAGTTGTCAGTCATCACTCCCATCCCTCCACCACACACGTGCATGCACACACATACACACACGCACACACACATGTTCATACTGCCATAGCTGAAGGCAAGGATGAACTCAGAAGAAAGGGGTTAAGTGAGGATGCTGTCCTCAGGCTAAAGATTAGAAAGTTTTTTTTGCTGGGAAAAGTGACCAGTCTAAGGGGAGAGAGCTACAGATTGTGATATTTTGGGATCTTCTAGGAGAGAGCTGAGTGAAGCCACTGCTCAGCCAGCTCCCACCTGGGTACCTAGAGCTTCCAGTCAGCCTTTTAGTGGCTCACTTTTAAATGTGAATGAACAGCCAAGGAACAACAGAGAAAAAGGGACTTGGTGAAAGCAGTATAGGGAGCTGAATAAAACTTGAAAAAGTACAACCAAATTATAATTCATATCCTCAAAGATTTAGAAGAAAATATGGCATCTCTGGAAGAAGAACAGGAGACCATAAAATGAACCAGGAAGAAAACAAGAAGAGCTTTTTAGAAATTAATATATATGACAGCAGAAATAAAAAAAATTAAATAGAATGATTGAAAGATAAAGTTGGAGATAAGAAAATTAGAAGGTGAGTGTAGGAGATCCAACATCTGTATAGTAGTTCTAGCAAGAAAGAGCAGAGAAATAGAGGATAGGAAATTATCAAAGAAAGAATAAAAGGAAATTGCCAGAACTCAAGGATTACGTATCAAAATTCAAAGGGCCTACCAAATGCCTAACCCAGAGAATGAAAAGAACTCCACCCCAAGGCACATCCGAATGGAATTCCAGAAGGCCAAGAGAATATCTCAAAAGCTTCCAAAGGGAAAAAACAGGGTAAATATCAAGGATCAGGAATCAAGAACGCCATCCTTCTTCTCAACAGCAGCTATGGAGTAGGACCCTCAAAAATTCTGGTGGAAAATTATTTTCTGTCTAGAAATCAACTTCTAGTCATTTTAACGCTCAAGTGTGAGGGTTGAAATAAAGGGATCTTCAGACATCCAAGCTTTCAAAAAATTAACTTCAGTTCATCCTGTCTCAGAAGCTACTAGATGATTTATTCCACCACATGAGAGGAAACCAAGAAAGAAGTCATGAGACATAGGACACAAGGGACTCGATTCAGGGGCCAAAGACATTCCTAAGAGGAAGGTGAGGGAGGATGACCCAGGACAATAATGTAGAGCAGGCCTGGGGAACTGTCCACACTGGACAAAGGGTGCCTGGAAAGATGTGGCTGAGAGATAATGACATTGAGAGGCCACCTGCTCTGTCACAATCTGGGGCTGAATTAGTGTTAGTTCTTGAAAACCAAGCAGAATGAAATGCAGAATTCTTAATTCCAGAAAAAAAGAAAAAGTTGTACAAGTAAGGAAATGTGTTTATAGTGTTTTATAAAGTCATACTACAAACTCTGAATATTGACTTGATGATTTTCTAAATTGGGAGGATGGAGGAAGAGTGGGCACTGCATTGGGGGGTGGAATACAATAACTAAATCCTCAGCTTTGATAGTGGAAAGTCCATAAGTAATATCTAATATGGGAGAAATGAAGAATAATGGAATAAGCATGTTATTTAACAATATGGCTATAAATAGAAGCAGTCAAGAGTTGAAAGTAGTTGCTTCTGAGGAGCAGGAATCAGCAATGGGGAGAGGTAGGGCAGGAGACACTGTTTTTCATTGTATCCCCTGTAATTCTATTTGTTTGGGGATTTTTTTGTCTTTTTGTTTTCGCTGAGAAAGATTAGCCCTGAGCTAACATCTGTGCCAGTCTTCCTCTACTTTATATGTGGGTCACTGCCACAGCATGGCTGATGAGTGGTATGGGTCCGTGCCCGAGATCCAAACCCATGAACCCGGGCCACCAAAGCAGAGTGCACCAAACTTAACCACTATGCCACAGGGCCAGCCCCCTATTTGTGTTTTTAAACTATGGATACATGATTTCTTTGACAACAAATAAAAATAAATAAAAATCACTAGTTGAGAGGATTTATGAGAAAGCTGGGACGATTCCAGATTATTGGGAGCCTTGACTACCAGCTAAAGCAGTTGACTCAAGGGCAGTGGGGAGTCTAAACGAAACTTTTGAGCAGGAGTGTGACGTAAAGTGTCAGTTTGGTATGGTTACCCTGGGGGCAGTTTATAAGCTGGACTGGAGTGGGGAGATTGGTTCAGGGATGGTTGGACATAGAAGTGGAAAATCAAGGGCAGAGAAACAACAAAAAAGAAGCCCTCGGGCTGAGTGGTTTACTAGTGTTCATCTCTGGGAGGAGGAGAACATGAGGAAGACTGGGAAAGACTCAGGTGTAGAGAGAGCTGTGGTGTTTAGTTGAATCCAAAATGACAGCAGGTCACAAGGCAAGGCCATCCAGCAGGTGGAGTCTGGATACAATCTGGGAACTGGCCATAGGGACTGGGAACTGCTTGAGGAGAAGCCACTTTTAGGGTGGCTGTGAATTTAAAAGAATCATTGAAGGGATGGCAAAATAAATCAGCTAGTGGGCTAACCCTGAAAATTGAGGGAGGTACCAGATAAAGCACAATAGTCACATGAGTGAAGTAAGAATTCAGAGAAGATGAAATGAGAAGGTAGTTAGGGAACAAAGACTCTGCAACACCTTGGAATTATACAATATAATCCATATTGGGGTCCCTTTGCAGTGGGTTAATCCTGTTTTCTTCACTGGTATCTCTCTCTCATCCTTGTTAAACCCTCTCTCTTCCCCTTTCAAACTTATAATGGAAAATTTCAAGCAGACACCAAATTCGAGACAATAGTACAATGAATCCATTGTAATCATTCCCTGGTTCTAACAATTAATAACATTTTATTTCATCTGACATCCCTCTTGTCAGAGGAGGGGGCTGATGCATTTTAAAGCAAATCCCAGAATCATATCCTTTGATTCATAAATACATCATATATATCTCTAAGAAATGAGGCTGTTTCTTTTTTAAAAAAACATAAGCAAAATACCACGAACCCACCCAACAAAATTAACAGTATTTACTTATTTCATGTCATACCCAGTCTGTGTTTCATTTCCCTCAATTGTCTTAAAAATGCTTTTATACTTAATTTGTTTGAATCAAGTCCAATCTCAAGATCAACGCATTGCTTTTGGCTGTGTCTCATGAGTCTCTCTTCATCTATAAGTTTCCCTGCCTTTTCTTATTTTTTTCGGGCCACTTATTTGTTGCAGATCCTGGGCATTTGTCTTGTAGAATTGCTCGTATTCCAGATGTGGCTGATTGGGACTCTGTGGTGTTGTGTAACATGCTCCGCTATCCCTAGTCTTTGCTCTAAACTGGTAGTTACATATGGAGGCTTGATTGGATTCAAATTCACTTTTTAAAATTGAAGTATAATTTACATGCAGTGAGATGTACAGATCTTAGATGTATGGATCGCTGAGTTTTGACAAACGCATACGCTCATGTGACCTACATCCCATCAAAATGTAAAACATTTTCATCACCCTACAAAGTTCCCTTTCTTCCTTTCTTTTGGTCATTTCTTCCCCGTGTGTGTGGAAATCGAGTTACACCTACAAAGCACAGCTGAGGATTTTTACTGTCTGTTTCAGCGCGGCCTTGCCCGTGGGTGTTTTAGGACCAACTTTGGAAAGGTTGCTTCCTCACTAAAGATAATGTAGAGAGTCCTGCTGTTGTTTGCTGCACCCCTTCTTCCCATGACCATGCGAATGTTCTCATTGGCACCTAGATCGGGGTAATTTCAGTTGCAAAAAGCAAAAATTGGGATCCAAATTGGCTTAAATAATGAATAGAATTCATTGGCTCACGTAACTGAAAACTCTACATGTAGATCCTGGTTTCAAGTGAATCTTCATCTAGGGGCCCAACAATGTCACCAAGGGGTCATATTCCATTTTTCTGCTCTGCCATCCACTGGGTCAACTTCATATTGTGTTTTGGACCAAGATGGGAGCTAGTGGCTGCCAGGACTGCATACTTTCTCAGTCATATCTGGCAAGGAAGAGAGACTATGTTTTTCCCAGAATTCCTAGCAAAAGTCCTGAGATTCACCCTGATTGACCCAGCCTAGGTCATATGCTCACTCCTGGTCCAGTCAACAGTTCAACTTGTGTTGGGAGTAGAGTCAGCTTCCCCAGAACCACATGGATCCCCTAAATGGAAATCAGGAGCTAATGGTAAGGAGGGATTGGTTGCTGCAGAGGCGACCACAAATGTCTGCTATAATCGTCCAGGCTCCACGATCCTCTGTGATTGGGGCCTGTCTGACTGTGCCTCCCAAGAGCAGCCAAGCTCCTGTGCCAGACACCACACTTCGCCCTCCCTCTGTGTCTCCTTGCCAACACCCTGAGATTTCTCTAAAATTTGAGGGTAGGGGTGGGCTGGTCACGATATTCATTCTGAGCTTCATGATTCCAGCTGGGAGAAACGCACAGACCCCCGAGGCAGGTTCTACTATGTGGATCACAACACTCGGACCACCACCTGGCAGCGCCCCACTGCGGAGTATGTGCGGAACTATGAGCAGTGGCAGTCGCAGCGGAATCAACTCCAGGGCGCCATGCAGCACTTCAGCCAAAGATTCCTTTACCAGGTGAGAAGGCAGGGGCTTGCCACTAGATGGGGAGCCTCCCATACCTGAGAATATGTAGCCTTGCACGTTCTCCGTTGACCTGTTTGGTGAGCAGGGAGAATGGTGACTAGAAACATCATTGAGATTTTACTCATCACAGTGAAATTCCTCAAATTCTAGTGTTTCTAACTTAGCAACTCTATGTCTAGCCTTTCTCTAAAAGGACTCAGTATGTCTGAAACTGAATTCTCCTTGTTTCTTCCAAGACTGGATTTCTCTTCTGGCCCCTCCATCTGAGTCCATTTGCCCTGACTTGAAACCTGAAGGTGCTCTGTGACCTCTCACCTTTTCAAATCAAAGCAGTCACCCAAATCCTTCTTTTTTCATTGCTGCTACCGTATTTCTTTAGGTCTTTATTATGTGACAGATATCAAGGATGGAGGGACATTTAAAGTTCATCTAGATTAGGAGTTGGCAAACTATGACCTATCAGCCAAACTGGCCCATGCCTGGTTTTGTAAATAAAGTTTTATTAAAACATGAGCACGCCCAGTAGTTTAGGTATTGACTATGGCTGCTTTCATGCTACAATAGCTGAGCAGTCACAGCAGAGACCATATGGCCCATAAAGCCTGAAATATTTACTGTCCGGCCCTTTACAGAAAAAGTTTATGGATACCTGGTCTAGATCAACTTCCTTCTATTTGATTCCTGATTTTCCTCGGTCCCTCTGAACTGAATGGTTAAGGCAGCCTCTGAATTATTCTCTCTGCTGGCATTCTTTCTCCTCCAATCTGTACTGTGTGTTCCCACCAGAACAATCTTCAAATATCACTGTCTTTTCATCACTTTGCTGTCTCAAAACCTTCTGTGATCGTTACCTACACAATAACATTTACACTTTATAGTCCAGAATTCAGGGTGCAATGGCCCCAAATTAACAGTCTAATGGTCTCCATACTGTCGCTTTAGGAACCCTCCCAGCCCCACCTTCCTGAGTCTACAACCCCTTAGCACCTGGAGCTGTGGGGAGTCTAGCCACACAGGCTCTTTGGCAGGGAGAGGTGGGATTCTCAAGCTGGAACTCTGCTTGCATTTTCTCAGAGCACCTTGAACATGAAGCTTGGGATCTGCAGTAGAATCCATGCAGGATGTCATATATTGAAGGCTGGAAACTTTTGTTTTTTTCTACACCACCAGGCTGGCCCCCGTTTTGTTTTGTTTTTTATGGGAATTCTATTTATTTTTTTGTTGAGTTCATGATAGTTTATATCAATGTGAGATTTCAGTTGTACATTATTTCTTGTCTGTCACCACATAAGTGCTCCCTTTCACCCACTTTGCCCACCTCCCACCCCCTTTCCCCTGATAAGAAACTGAACTATTTTCTTTGTCCATGTGTATGTTTATATTCCACATATGAATGAAATCATCTGGTGTTTGTCTTTCTCAGACTGGCTTATTTCGCTTAGCATAATTCCCACCAGGTCCTTCCATGTTATTGCAAATGGGATGAATTTGTCTTTTTTTCTGGCTAAGTAGTATTCTACTGTAGATATATACAACATCTTCTTTATCCAATCATCATTCGATGGGCACTTGGATTGTTTCCATGTCTTGGCTATTGTGAATAGTGCTGCGATGAACATAGGGGTGCATATGTTACTTTGGATTGTTGGCTTCAGGTTGTTTGGGTAGATAGCCAGTAGTGGGATAGCTGGGTCATATGGTAGTTCTATTTTTAGTTTTTTGAGGAATCTCAATACTGTTTTCCATAGTGGCTGCACCAGTTTGCATTCCCACTAGCAGTGTATGAGGATTCTCTTCTATCCACACCCTCTCCAATATTTGTTATTTTTAGTCTTAGTGATTATAGCCATTTTAACAGGCATAAGGTGGTATCTTAGTGTAGTTTTGATTTGCATTTCTCTGATAATTAGTGCTGTTGAACATCTTTTCATGTGTTTATTGGCCATCTGTATATCTTCTTTGGAAAAATGTCCATTCATCTCCTCTGTCCATTTTTTGATTGGGCTGTTTGTTTTTTTATTGTTCAGTTGTGTGAGTTTTTTATATATTATGGAGATTAACCCCTTGTCAGATATATGATTTGCAAATATTTTCTCCCAGTTGGTGGGTTGTTTCTTTGTTTTGATTCTGGTTTCTTTTGAAAGGCTGGAAACTTTTTGAGCTGGTCCACAACATTTAATCACCATGTTTAATCAACATTGTTTCTATTTAAAATGAACTTTAACACCAAAGCCCATTTCTGAATTAGATACCACAGTAGTTAGGTGCTTAGAAATCTTTAATTCCATTTAATTAAGTTGCATTTCTTAACAGCTTTGCCTTCATTTGCAGCTCTTCCTCTGCCCACCCAAAGCGGGAGCTGCACCATCAACCATAAGGCATGGTGACATCTCCCTGGGCTGGCTTGTCCCTTTTTCTGTCTCTAGGGGCTGATTACTCATCATACAGTGAGGAAACTGATGAGGAAGCCCAGTTTCCTTAGTGTGGATGAGCAGAAAGCACAGTGTTTGTCATGTTAAGTTGCCTCCAAGGTCAACTGTAATGCCTGTCTGCAGCCCAAGCCCTGGTGGTCTACCTGGTGCAGCCCTGCGTATGCCCTTGTGCCTCTCTTCCCGCTTCACAGCCCCTTTCACACATCCAGTTCTGCATTTTAAAATTGGATGAAATCTGGTCATTCTCTGCATTTCAGAAATTGTTCCTCTTGAGCTGGACCCCAAAGGCTTTACCTGCTATCTTCTTGGGTGGTTGTGGCCACAAAACTGGGAAAGTCGGGCATCTTTGTCCTTTGGCTTAGAGACAAGGACACATTTTAGGAGCCTCTCACATGGTTTTGTCTCTGTGTTTACTCGACTTCTCTAATTAAAGAAAAAATCCATTAAAAGAATCTTTTTTTTTCTTTCCTACCATGCACCGAGTAGTTTCCGAGGTTGACGAAGATGTTTGGTGTGTGAAAGGGAAGATTCTGGAGCTCACATCTGCTTGGTCTTTTGAAGCATTCATTCCTCTTGCCTGCCGCTCTCATTTTAGCAACATCATTCCAGGCCTGCCGAGGTAGAACTTTGGCTTGGAGGGGCCCATAGAAGTAAAAATTAGATGCTAAAATATTTTGTAAGTACTCTAAAATGGTTTTCTCAGCTTTGCTGGGGACCCAGGAGGGTTCTGGATGGAGGTGATGCTTCCCTTTTCTCCATGAAACAAAACTCATATTGAAAAGTGTGGTAGGAATCTTTTTTGGGTCAGCTTTCAGTCTCTCTGTTGATTTCCCTCCCCCTCTGGATTTCGTTTGCCCCTCTTGTTTGCTGTGCTGCCACGTCCTGGTTATAAGTAAGAAGAGTCGCTTTCATAGAGTTATTCTGGGGTTTGGCCTCAGCCCAGGGTTTGACTTGAAGACTAAAGAGCTGATACCACACCAGTGGCTTCCCCTCCTCCCCTTCCTCCTGCGGGGCTGAAACCGAGACCTTCTTCTTCACTGCCCTGCAGAGAACACGAAGTACAGTTCAAGGTGGGAATCAGGGAATCCCAGACCACACTCTCCCCAGTTCCTTCCTGCGTCTGCCTTAGCACACACCTTCTTCGATCTCTCTGTTAGTGTTCCTTATTTCTAACATGCTTCCTTTTCCTGACTTCTGGTGTGCCGCTGTTGCTTCTGATCATTGGGCACATGCTTGTGTCTCACCCTTGTAGTCTCACTTTGCCCTGGTTTCATGTTCCCGCTGTGGTCCACCAGGGATGGCTGGCCCAGTCGTGCAAGTCGTGTATTGAGACAGGACCCGGCTCACGGCCTACTCCTATTTCTGTGGCACCGCTTCCTTTCCTCCCGCCTTGTTCCTCCCCTAATAACCAGGAGGTAGCCAGTGTCTGCTGGACTAAACAAATCAATCTGTGGCTCCCAACACATGGACACCAAATTGCATCATCCGGAAACAGACAACTTGTTTCTTACTCTGCAGAGAGCCCCTTGGGTTGAATCTCAGGCACCTGGGTTTTGTTCCACGCCCACTGGGTACGTGTCTAACAAAAAAGGAGCCTGCCTTCTACACTGTAACCTTTATGCCCTTCCCAGAGCCTTTCTCACCCCCGGCTGTATTTGCTAGACATTCTTTATTTCTGAGTTTGTATCTTAAAATATTGCTTGAACTTAGTGCTTAGTCCCTGAGGGACATGAACTCACGTGAGCTCTCTGGCTCCTGGCCTGCACCTCAGATCTCCCAACTCAGGACAGTTACCGGGAAAATTACTCCACAGTGTTCCTTTCTGTTCTTAGTGATAAAGGAAACTGTCCTGTCTCTTAGAGTCACCTGCACATCCCAGGATCTCTCTTCTGACCGTCACCCCACATGCCCCTTTCTCTGTGCTTTTCTGGCTGTGCTCCAGGTAACACTTTGGGATCTCTCATTTTGCGAGAAGTGCAATAGAAGAGAAGGGACGATTGGTTGGCTCATTGGCCATGTGGGGTTTTTGAGTTTTGGTTTTCTCGCCATGATACATAGCCCTTGTTTTTTGTTTCTCCTTGACTTCTGTTCATTTCCTTTTCTTATTTTTCAAGTTGTGCTGTGTACATTAGGGAAGAAATATCCGAAGTAGTCAAGTGCTTTGCTTTAACTGTAAGAGGTAAAATCGTGATGAGTGTCAGCTTCCATTGATTCCGTTTCTTGTGTCGTTCGTGTTTATCAGTCTCTGGTTTCTCTCCCTTTCCTCTCTGCTTCCTCTTCTCTCTCCTCACAGGTTTTTGGGTGAGTGGAGCTCATAGGATGAGAATAGGAGGACATCAAAGAACTTTTTAAAAAGCCACTTTAATGAAAGAAAGCCAACGTTGTATGACGTTTGTGACATTAAAAAAAAGCAATGATTAAGAAGCAGACTGATAAATCTTTTTTATTTCCAGTTCAGTGCAGGTCACAGAGGCTGTGAGTAAAGAGCTTTTGGTCTGTTGGTTTTTAGAGATAGGGAAAGGATGACTGTGAGCCCATTGGGCCCAGTTGGTACCAGTTGGGAGCTGTTTCCCACCGGAGCCCCTGAATGCTTTATGGATTATCCACTCATTTTGAAAAAAGACCTGAAGCAGCAAAACAATTTTGCACCAAATGCTGCTTTAAAAGATTTCTTAAAATGCCCTTTTCTGTAGTTCGTCCCTTTTGCAGGGACATTGCTACAGCCCAGTACTTACCCGCTGCTTTCCATTTGGCCTCATTATCTGAAACGCATGCATGTCTCATGTGGTGGTTCCTTTCTTCTGTTACTGAAAGCGGTTATTGCTCCTGTTCTTGTGTTTTAACTACAAAACAAAGTTGGGGGAATTCGGATTTTATGAGATGCTGCTCCCCTCACCCCCCCACTAAAATGACCCCTGAGAATTTGGGAGAGTTTTTCGAAAGTACTCATCAGACAAATCTGAATTGTGGTGGAAACTTTAGGCATGTCCTCGAGGTTGACGGCAACGTGCCCTACATCGAGGACAGCCTGGCTTCCCGCACCTTCCTGCAGTTTCATTCGGCCTGGTAGGAGGCCCTTTGCTGAAAGGGGGCTCTGTCCTGTCAAGGAACCTATGGTTTCAAGACTTAAACGTCTTTGTTGGCCCTTGCTTTGGAAGAGTTGCTTGTGCTGCCACCTTGGAAAGAAGGTTTCTCTGTCCTTTCAGCTGGGAGTGGAGGGAGGGCTGTGAAAGGGGGTTCGCTGGCAGTTGAGTTCCACCAATGTTTTCTCAAGCCGAGACTGAGCTCCATTCATCACCCTGCCCGTGTGTGGCTCCGTTGCCCCCAGACAGGGCCGGCCAGGCAGCCCGAAGTCTGCGTTGAGAACTTGATCCCCTCATGTAATGATTAAATTTTAGTAAGTGAAATAAAAATGCTTCTGCAAAAAAAAAAAGGGAAAGCAAGCAAGCATGGAACAATACTTGTTTTATTTAACTATGAAGAGTTTTTGACAGCACCCGCTTCCCCGCAGGATATGAGAACTCTTGGTCCACTGCAGCCCTGCCCCGGGGACCTTGCAGCAGAATCAGGCTGGGGGTGGGGGGTACTAGTGTAAACAGTGACCCTGAAGTCCTGGAGTCCGCTCCCCCTTCTCTCTCCTGTCTCCCCCTTCTCTCTCGCCACCTCGCCCCCAGCCCTACCTCCCCAGACAGGCACACACAGAACACTGAGCAACTTCAGGTTCAGGCCGGAGGAGAATAAAGGTGCTTTGTGAAGGGAAGCAAAACATTCCTGGGGGAGGTGAGGGGCCTGGGGCATGAATGTGCCCTCAGTCTGGGCTGCTGGTGCACACCGCTGCTGCTCCCTCTCCCAGCGCACCCAGGAGGGAGGTGGAGGGAGGAGGGCCCAGCCCCCAGCCAGGAAGCTCTGGGCGTGGGCAGGGCTTGTGGGAATGATTTCATTGGAAAGGCCTGCGATATTTTTTCCCCTCCTGTGTGTGGTTCTTGGAGAAAGTTGGAGGTGGTGGTGATTTCAGTCGACTTGGACGCCTCGCGCAGGAGCTGAGCAGAGGCACTCGGCCCAGCTTGCCGGGCAGTCCCACTCCGGGCCCTCCTGCCATGCCTGGGGCTGGCCCGCCACCTCCGCCACCCTGGCCCACCTTCAGTTTTGCTCCTCGTCCTCCCCCTCACTCCGCCCTCTCCAGAACCTCTCTGGGCCTTAAGTGTGCTGGGTTCTTTTTCAGTTTTTCTTTTTTGAAAAAGACTTTGGGAGGAGCAGATGCCACCTAAGGCCCCACTGTATCCTCTACAAAGTGCTCCAATGTGGAAATGAGTCGTCAGCATTTTCATCAATTGATTTATTTTTCACTGGTGGCTTTTTTTAACATCTGTGTTCTGCTGTGTTTCTTGTGTTTAGTCTTCGAGCGCTTCGACTGACCATGACCCACTGGGCCCCCTCCCTCCTGGCTGGGGTAAGTACTGAGTTCTACTTCTGCACCCTCAACTGATGCTCCACCACACTCTGTCCTCTTTCCCTGTGCGTCTTCCTCACTCCTATCCCTCGATTTTCCATTTTGCTTCTCTCCAGCACACCCTCCAGAGGTGTCTGGCTGGAGCAATTATAGGTGATAGAGCTGGAAGGTTTGGAAAGTAACTGAGTTCCCCTGCACCCTGTAGCATTCACCCACCATAGCTGAAGGAGGGTGATCCGATGAAAGAAGTCCCCAAGCAGCCCTGGGACTGTTGGGTTTTGGTCTTGACTTTGAAGGTGTCTCCTCGAGAATCCATCCTATCACTGACAAAGACATTTTGATGCTGGCTGATTCCCAGATGCATTTGTTTCAGGTCTGTGACTGTATGATTGGAAGGAGCCACCTTACCAAACTTCTCTTTGCAGCTGAGATGTTGGAGGACTTCAGCCTAATTTTGACTAATGGAAGCCACCTTTTTGTTTGCAACACAGCTGTGAAAGAGGCCAGAGGGAAGCGAGTTGAGTGCTGGGTGGCGACTCTATGAAAGTGCATCCTTGCTAGTTGTTAATGCCATGTTGGATTCCCCTTGTCATTGGTAGCTACCTCTTACCTATCTCGAGTCCTTGGTGTGATTTGCCAATAATGAGTTAGAAGGATGGACATCTGTGACTTGAGAGAGATTCCGGGCTTTATGGCTGTTCTGAGAAGGAGTGGCCATGCAAAAAGAGGTCATTAGAGATAGTGAGACAGCGCATTCTGTAGCTCTCTGAGCTAGGTCAGGGTTTTGTTCAATACAGCAAGAGACCCTGGGAGCTGAAGAGAGCAGTTCTTTTGGAGGAATCAGCCTTTGTCGAGTTCAATTTATTGGTTAGGCCAGCAGAAGACAGTAAATGCTGGTTTGGTGGTGTTCAGAGATGGTGTTAAATTGGGAAGGGATGTGCTCTCCAACAAAGGTGGAGAAGCTGACGACAGGATGAGCATCTGCCTGGAAAAGTGCAGCCTTTGAGCTGGATCCTCTCGGTGCAGACACAACTACTCCCTGGTAGTAATTTAGGAGGTTGCATCAACCCCTTGGACCTGCAGGGTATCACTTAGTGAATTACCACCGCATTTCAGAGCACTGGAAGGACCTCCTCATCCTGCTGGTGGGATATATCCATTAGTGAGGCTTCCACACGGTTCTTGATTTTTCTCCTGGGGAATCCCTTGTGCACGCAGATGATCCACCTGGCTCCCTGAGCTGACGAAAGGTCATTGGTATCGCAGAGATTGGCAGCAAGTGAAAGGTGAGAGGGTCAAACCCTCAGGATCCTTGCGTGGATGGGGGAAAACTCACTGGATTAAACAAGAATCCGTGTTGCTGTTTGGCAGCCTGTAGACACTGTAACCTAGGGTCGGGGACCCAGAGTTTCTCCTGGCGCTATGGAGTCAGGTGATTTGTTTCTGTACCAGTTCTGCTAAATGACGGTCACCAAGTAAGAGCAGCAATGGGGACTTGAAAACAGCTCCTAGAAGCTAAGTGTGAAGTATTTGAGGTGGGGCTAGGAGCCATGGTCGGAATCAGTGCTGTTAACAAATGATCCGTAAAACACAGGAGACTGCAGTGGTGTGAAACTAAGAGAAAAGAACATCTGGGTAAGGGCCAGGGAACCTTCTTAATCACAAATCCTTGGGGCTTTGTGTTGGCTTCCCTAGGGCTGTGGCAGCGCCACCTCCCCAGGGAGAGTTAAGAGTGAACAGAAAGAGCAGCAAAACCAAAAGAGAATTGCATTTAGTGCGAGCCTGCCCTCAAGGCTGCTGTTTTCTTGTGCTCAGTCCTGGGCCCCTTTCTGCTCCTTTAGGAGAGACCTCGTGCTTCTCCCTGTGCACCGGCCCACGAGTCAGGACACCTCAGGTTTAGATCCATGTCTCCTCAGCTGCCCTGAACCTGGGCACATGACTAAATGATCCCGGGTCCATTTCTTCCTAAATGAGGTCGAATTAGACACTCACTTAAGGACTTCTCCAGCCCCCAAAGTATGAAATCTTGTGCAGCAAGGCAGTTCCAATGGCCCTGGGAGGCTCCCCAAGCAGCAAGCAGTGCCAGAGACAGGGGCCCAGGCCCCAGACCTGCTAGGGAGATCCCCCGGCCCAGTGGTTAGTGCTGGCTTTGGCCCTTGGCAGAGCAGACATGGAGGATCCAGTTTAAAGCAGAAACTTCTGGCCTGGAGCAGCCCCTCCCTCCCCTCAGAACCCTCTCGAGAAGCCTGCCTTCTGTGGGATGGCCCCACAAGCTATTCTGAGGTGGTGGTAGCCCTGTAGCAATCCTGGGCACCTTCTTTTCTTTCTTTCCTTTTGTCTGTGTTTTTAAAATTTCCGTCAAGTAATGGATAAGGTAAGGCAGAGACCAAGACCCTGGGTTGATCCTGGGAACCTGGAGACGTGAGGTTGGGGTAGGCTTCTCAGTTCTGCACCTTTTTCAGCTTTTGGTTTCCCTGTAGCTTCTGGAACTGATTGTTTTTATTTCTTTAATTTCGCCTTGTCGATGTAGAAGAGGGAGGGCCATTTACATCATTTGTTTTCAGAACAGAAACAGATTTGAAGGCTCAGGAACTTCCTGGGAAGGATGATCTCTCTCGAGTTTATAGCCTTGCCCCTAGTCTCACATGCCATCCACCTGAAGCTGATGAGGTGCCCCTTGTCAACCCCTCTCAAAGTCTGGAATCACCAGCTAGAGTTGAGTCTGCCCCTGGAGGCCAGACTTCCTCTCTTGAGCATCCTGGAGCATCGTCAGTGCACCAGGAAAGGGCAAGAGGGTAAAGATTGTCTAGAGGATAGAGAAAGCACATCTGAGCTCCCCAAACTCTACCCTGTCTCAAAGCACACACTTAGGTGTAAGAGTAAGATGGGCATTGTGAGTGCCCACAGCCACAGATGTTTATTTGCACATATGCAACGTACAGGTTTTGCTGGATGTGAGGGTTTTGGAATAAAACTTTGCCTTTAAGCAGGAGGAAAGAGATGTGATGGAGGGTAGGTAGGCCCTGTGGAGCAGAGTGCTGATCAGGGAGATAAGAGGGAAAGTGCAGCCACCCCACAGTGACTCTGCCTGAGGGACAGAGGCGCCTGGGTCGGCTGCATCCTGTGGATGAAGCAGTTGCAGAACCAGAGACTGGCCATGACAGACTGGGGTGGGGACCAGGGTTGAGGGGAGGCTGGCCGTGCCTCCACTTTGCACACAGCTGGATGCAATTAGGCCTCTGGTTTCAGCTGGGCTGCCCCCCCTCCGTATTGCCACACCGCCCCCCTTCCCTCTAGCAAACCAGCCAACCAAAGACAGTACTTGATCTTGAGTTGAAAATGTGTATATCTCTCCCCAACTCCCGAGTAGGGAAAGACTCTCTGTCCTTTTTGCCAGTGACAGATGCGAGTGAGGCAGGCTTTTGCCTGTTAAACTTCTCTAACGGGTTGGGAACAGGGGCAGTTCAGACCCAGCACCCAGGAGGTGGGAGCCAGAGGGGAGAGGATGTGGGCTCAAGATGTCGTAATTTGATTGTCCTCTTTTCTTTCTTCTCCCCTGGCAGAGAAGAGACAGGACAACGGACGGGTGTATTACGTGAACCATAACACGCGCACTACCCAGTGGGAGGACCCTCGGACCCAGGGGTGAGAACTTGGGCCGGGAGGAAGGCCAGGTTGGGCCCTTGTGCAGCTCCAGTGTTGGCTGAGTGGCCTTGGACTGCGTTAGTCCTCCATGGCCAATGTTCTGGGACCTTTAGCCGTACACAAGTTTCCCTGAGACCTTCACCATGTAGTGTTGGCCTAATGGAGCTTGAAAGCGGCTTCTTAAATTGACCCTCTTGGGGCTGGCCCCGTGGCCGATTGGTTAAGTTCGCGCGCTCTGCAGCACGCGGCCCAGTGTTTCGTTGGTTCGAATCCTGGGCGCGGACATGGCACTGCTCATCAAACCACGCTGAGGCAGCATCCCACATGCCATAACTGGAAGGAGCCACAACGGAGAATATACAGTTATGTACCGGGGGGCTTTGGGGAGAAAAAGGAAAAAATAAAATCTTTAAAAAAAAAAAAAATTGACCCTCTTGGTGAATGGAGAGTGGCCTGGCTGGCAGGTATTGCCGGTCTTTGTGCAAATTGTGTAGGCTTCTGATAATGCAATTTCAAAAGGGCTGAGGGAACCCCCTCAACACCCTATACCTCCCCCAGTCCAGAAGCTAGTCTGAGACTGGGACACTTGGTGCCTCAGGGTTGCTGGTGGTCACTCAGGCCACAGCCATCCAACCAGGGCTGGTTCTTTGGCCTTGAGATGCTAAATGACCTCTCTCTGCTGCAGAACTGTCCTCATGACTTGAGTGGTGCCAGGTGCATTTCCCCAAGGCCCACCCTCAAGGGCTCTGCAAAGAAAGCAGCACTTTGGGGACCCCAGCTTCCTAGCACTGAGGCCAGAAGGTGAGGCCAGTCTTCACTGCCAGTCCTTAACTGCTCTCTTCCCATGTCTCCAGGATGATCCAAGAACCAGCTCTGCCCCCAGGGTGGGAGATGAAGTACACCAGCGAGGGGGTGCGCTACTTCGTGGACCACAATACCCGCACCACCACATTTAAGGATCCTCGCCCGGGGTTTGAGTCTGGGTAAGGACTTTGCACAGGTGACAGCATCTGTTAGGGCCGTTTATCCTTGTCCTGCTGCTCTTACTGCCCTCTAGTGGCCAGTTTCCATGTCACGTTAGTGGGGATGGGGAGGGAAGGGCCTCCCTATTCAGAGTAACACTAGCGGCCTCTCTCCAAAAGCAAGAGGTCTGGCTTTATTTCTAGTTTTTCTTTTTACTCCTTAAATCTGCAGATGATCTTAATGGCAGTCACTTCCTTTCTTTTATGCCTTACTTTACTGTCTTTTCGTTAACATAGCATCAGCTTTCCTTAGGGCTAACAAGGTGAGTTGCTAATATTTGAGAAGTGACATGGATTCCAGAACATCTTTGTTCCTCCCAGGGCAAAGCAAGGTTCCCCTGGTGCCTATGACCGAAGTTTCCGGTGGAAGTTTCACCAGTTCCGTTTCCTCTGCCATGTGAGTTCTGGCCCTGGGAGGTTGGGTTCTTGAGTTATTTCAGCACGGTTTCCCAGGCCAGCAGCAGGCATTGGAATGCCTGTATCCTAGGGGGGGATGGGTCACCTGTCTAACCCCAAGCAGTTGTCACATATTGACTCCAGGAAGCCAGCTTCCGTTTCCAGGGGACCAGGCTCTCCCCTACCAGCCCCGGGGGATGAGGAAGCCTGTTCATACAGGCAGGAGACCAAACTGAACAGGTACCACCAAGGCTCTGATTTGAGGTTTCTTGTTTCCTTTTCAGTCAAATGCCCTCCCCAGCCATGTGAAGATCAGCGTTTCCAGGCAGACCCTTTTTGAGGATTCTTTCCAACAGGTTAGAGAATAATCATGGTGTCTAAAACCAGGGGCAGCCAGAGGCCACTCCCACCACCCCCTCTTCTATCACGTGGCCTGTTAAACCCACAAGATAGAGTTCCCAAGGCGTGGGCCTTGGTGACAAGCTTCTGCTGAAGAGAAGGCCTTAGAGTCCCCTGCCCCCACTCCCAGCCTCCATGGAAGCAGGAGTGGCAGGGTGGCCACGATGCTCTGTCTCCCCAGATCATGAACATGAAACCCTATGATCTGCGCCGCCGGCTCTACATCATCATGCGCGGCGAGGAGGGGCTGGACTATGGAGGCATTGCCAGGTGAGCTCGGGCCCTGGAAGGCTGTGCCACACATACTTCCCAGGCTGCAGGGCCCATGGCTGGAGAGCTGCCTGCCCCCTGCTGAGATTGAGTCCCAAAGCTCTCATGCATCCTCAGGATGGGCCCAGGTATGGCCAGTCTGAATGGGTGCTGGAGCAGGGTCCTGGGGTCCCCTGCTGGGCTAGGCATTAACCCTTTTGTTATTGGGTCATAGGAGTACAGGGGGCTGCTGGGGGAGGGACTTAGGACAATGACTCTTTTATAACCAATATGTCATCATTTTTGTACTTGAACCAGTAGGCAGTGGCTAAATATCAGTGGCATATGATTGTCCATTAAAATCGACTCTGGGCCTCTCTTCCTCTTGAAGCAGCCAGGGCAGTTAAGTTGAGTGTCTGTGTGTACCTGACGTGTGTAATCCAAAGGGCCTTGGTCAATACTCAGTTGCATGTCATGTGCGCAGGGTTAATAAAATTAAAACAGCTGATGTAACCCTAAGAAGAGCCCAGAGCATTGTCTTGCCCTCACCACAGCCCACCTACAAAGGTTAACAGACTCTGGCAAAGCGTTGCTGTGGACAATGGGGCCAAATGTCCCCAGCAGAGAGAAGGAGCGTCTTGGCCTCTGGTGACCACTCAGCTCGCTGACCTCTCATGGTGTGGGGATGTCTTTTCGCTTGGTGTTGGGTTAACTTGCTTCTGGTTCTCTGTTTGCTGGTGGTGCTGTCCCCTGTGTTGGCCCCCATGGATCGATGGCTCTTTTTCCTGTGGTGACCTCCTCTCCAGGCTCTGCTTGGTGGTGTGGCTCCCGCCCTGTGTGTGTCTGTCTCTCTGTGTCCTGCCAGTGGTTTTACCCTATGGTAGGTTACGTCATGCTGTTCTACCACAGGGTAGAACCACGGACAGGATACTGGGGCACCCTCTGCATCGAAGGACTCCTCGTCTGCCTGGCCACAAACAGCCCAGCAGCCAGGGACTGGCCCCCTTGGGACGTCCCCTTGCTGGTTTAGCTCAAGCCCGAAAGGACCCTGAATTCTGGCTTGAGGCTTGTACTTAGGGTGCAAAGACACGCTAAGGCATGGGTGTTGATTCAGATGAATGCGTGGAAGTATGGGAAAGGGTATGGTGATGGGGTGTGGGGTGAGGGGAGGGCAAAGTGTAAGGGAAATGTGATACCTGTGGGATAGCTGGTGGGAGTGAGGTTTATGATCTAGAGGCAGCACGGAGCAGGGAGTTTTCATGCATCAGGGGTCAGGAACGTATTACCATGTGTTCATATTATGCTGCCTCCTCAGGGTGGAAGCAGGGTGGCCGCTGTCCATACAGAAGCTTTGCAAGATTTAAAAAAAGCTGCCATTTCTCAAGACACTTCCATGTTGGAAAATGATCATGATGTTCTAGTTTTATCAGGAAAAAATAGGTTGACTACTCTTTGTAGGGAAATTGTTGTAATCAATGTGCAAATCTATATTTTAAAATAGTGCTCTTATCCAGTGCACAGCCTACACAAGTGTGCCTGGTGCCCCAGGGTACAAGGAGCTCCTTAATCCTTAGACACTCTGGACATCAGATGTAAAGTCTTGGAATGTAATCCCTGGGAGCCAACACCTGCACCCGCAGGCTTTCCTGAGCATCATCCTAAGTGCAGCTGTTGTCCTGGGTCACCCTAGGTTTATTTGACCCTGACCCACTCACTAACCAGCTATTAATACAAGTTAGCCCAGGTGCTGATCCCAGTGGGACGCGTGTCTCCAGAGGAGCTGAAACAGGACAGCAGAGGAGGGTTGCACCTCCAGTGTGAGTGGTGTGCAGGGAGGGATCCATCGGCTTGTTTTTCTCTCTCTTCCCTCAGAGAGTGGTTTTTTCTCCTGTCCCACGAGGTGCTCAACCCCATGTACTGTTTATTTGAATATGCCGGGAAGAACAACTACTGCCTGCAGATCAACCCCGCCTCCTCCATCAACCCTGACCACCTCACCTACTTCCGCTTTATTGGCAGGTTCATTGCCATGGTAAGATTCGTTGCCATGAGACCTCCAGGGAGGGTGGCAGCCAAGGACACCAGACCCTACACACCCACAGCAGCCCTGAGGATGGGCGCTCATCTCTGAGCCCCACCCTCATCCTCATAGAACTCCTAACTAAAAATGCATAAAGCCAGAGATGGTTCTGGAGCTAGTTCAGAGCTCTCTCAGTGGCCACCCCAGGGCCATTGAGAGGGTTTTCACGTGCTGATTCATGTAGGACTTGTCAAGCAAAAGCCTGGGTCCTTGGGTCTTGGGCTTCACTTCACATCTAGCACACGTCCTGTTGAGGGTGTTGGGAAGACAGGCACTGCCCACCTGCTGCCCATCTAGGGTAGGGGATGCCACTGTCTGTCACAAGCCAGGTGGGAGTGTTGGGGAGTGTTCTGCTGAGACACTCAGGCCTTCTGGAAGGGGATTTAGAACAGGACCCTGGTAGACCAGTTGGTGCAAGAGGTAGGAGCAATGTCAGGAGGTGGGTGAACAGCAGGGAAGGCGGAGTCTCAGTATCTGTTTATCTAGAAATAGGAACACAGTATGGATATGGAAAGGGGTCATGTCACGTGCATCCTGTTGAGTGTCCCATGAGTGTGGAGAACGAGGATTGAGAAGGGGGAGCCCGTGAGAGCCACAGTCCCGCTGCTGTATTTGGAGTTCGTGGTGTTTCTCTGCTAACTTTCCTTTGCCTCTTCCTGACTCCCGAGTGCTCTGCCTGCTCCCCTCTCAAGAGGACCCAAGAGTCCATGACTAAATATGTCTCTTCCCCTTGTCTGGAAGTTCTTGGCCAAGGTGCTGGGCTCAGGAAGTGGGCACATTCTTCCTAGGTCTAGAGCCCCGCCTGGCCCAGCAGCCAACAGGACAGACCAGTAAAACCCTAGACTATTACTCACCACTGGCCCGCCAGCTCTCGCTGTTGACCGCGTCTGCATTATTTTTGGCTGCTTCTGCCGCCCGCTCTGTGCGTCAATGAGTCAGGGCTGCCACCTGGAGCTGTGCTGAACAAGCTTTCTCTGTGAGCCACGGGCAGATCTCTGCTGGAGCAGGGGGCCAGCAGGCAGGTGTGCTGGGCAGCCAGTGGTCCCGGAGGTGGGTTCCTGAACAGGCCGGCTCTGCTTGGCCCCTCTGGTCTGCAGGTGTGATGCGAATCTGTCCCAAGGTCCCAGTCAGGACAAAGAGTGTTGCCCTTTCTGACTCTCCCTTCGGGCCCCCGGGGTAGCTGGATGCTCAGGTGCTGTCGGGGACAGAGGGCAGGAGGCAGTGGCCAGGCTTTGATACAGAGCCTCCAAGAGTCTGTCTCGAGTGGTGTCCTGGGAGGACCAAGCCTCTTTGCTGTGTCTCTTCCTTCCTCAGGCTCTGTACCATGGGAAGTTCATTGACACAGGCTTCACCCTCCCTTTCTACAAGCGAATGCTCAGCAAGAGACCAACCCTGAAAGACCTGGAATCCATTGACCCCGAATTCTACAACTCTATTGTTTGGATCAAGTAAGGCCCCTCCCTCGCCCTGTGCTGGGAGGACAGGTCTCTGGTTGGGGAGTAGGTACCCATGGCCTTTATTTTCTCTGCCAGAGTGGCCCCTGAGCTCTTCCTAGGCTGTATGAGTGCATGTGGAGATGTGCAGCTCCTGGGTCCCCTGTAGGGCAGCTCCAGAATACTCTCCTTGCATCAGGGAGAGGGCCTGTGCCACTGTTCTTGGGCCACCTGTGAGTCCTCATGTCCCATGGGCACTAAAAGTGAGTGGCAGAGCAGGATCGAGGGAAGACCCTTCTAAGATAGACCTCTTCTCTCTTGTTTCTCGTGCCCTTAGAGAGAACAACCTGGAAGAGTGTGGCCTAGAGCTGTACTTCATCCAGGACATGGAGATCCTGGGCAAGGTGACAACTCATGAGCTGAAGGAAGGTGGAGAGAGCATCCGAGTGACAGAGGAGAACAAGGAAGAGTATATCATGTGAGTCTCAAGTGCTGGGGAGGGAGGGTGCTAGGAGACAGGGGAGCAGAGACACAGCTGGCACAGAGAAAGGGTTTCCTGCTCTTGTCTCTGGGGCGCCCTCTTCAGCTGGGCCCCATGTGTGGCCCCTACGTCACCAGGGATGACAAGAACCCCCCATTTTGCATGGGCCTTGAGTGGGTGCCGATGGCCAGTCACATGCTGACCAGAGCTGAGGGAGCCAGAGCCCGAGGCCTCTGTGACAGCCTCTGTCTGCTCTCTTTTGTCCCACATGGCAGGCTTTGAGACTGCAGGGCTGAGCTGCTTTGGAAAGGCATGAAACTTAGACTTCTCCCTCTTCTTTCTCCTAACTGAGAGGGTTTCTTTGTCCTCCGTGCTTCAATCCACTATCTTGTGTGTTTAAGCATGAATTCGCCCATGCTCATTCTTCAGGTCTCTTGGTCAAGTCTTTTAGCCTCCCCACGTCTGAGGTTCAGTCAGCGATGGTGGGAGGAGGAGGAGGAGGTGGGGATTTCAAAGATGCGGGCATCTCTGGGTCACTGTGAGGTTTAACAGGCTGTACTCTGGGTCCGGCAGCAGCCTGGGTCCCAGTGTGCCAGAAGTCCCCTCAGCTGATTCCCCGCTGCTGTGTGACAGTGGCCTTATGGGCAGGCCCTGAGCTGCTCCTGAGCAGTGGGTCTTGGGCTGCACTGATGGCTGGTCTTTGGTTTTAGGCTGCTGACCGACTGGCGTTTCACTCGGGGTGTGGAAGAGCAGACCAAAGCTTTCCTAGACGGCTTCAATGAGGTGGCCCCCCTGGAGTGGTTGCGCTACTTTGATGAGAAAGAGCTGGAGGTGAGTGCTAAGGTTGTTGGCACCTTGAGCCCCTGCCTCTGGGGCGATCCTACTGTTTGATAGCCTCTCTGTGGACCCACAGAAACTCACCAGTAAAACCCCATACTCCACCAGGACCAAGGTTGCAGGGCAAATTGTTTTGATTTGGGTCCTCACACCCACCCCTCCCTGGGCCCTTGTTTTGAGGGGGTCTGCGTTCAATGCCTATGTTATCCATATTATTAAAACTGCCAGCAGAAATAGTTGAAAATGTTTGGGATGATTTCATCTGCCAGTGAGCGGATGAGGTGCTGTGCGCTGGCGGGGAGGGCGCTGGTGCTGGGTCATTGACACACTCCCTTTCCCTCTGCAGCTGATGCTGTGCGGCATGCAGGAGATAGACATGAGCGACTGGCAGAAGAACACTATCTACAGGCACTACACCAAGAACAGCAAGCAGATCCAGTGGTTCTGGCAGGTGGGTCCTGGGATGGGTCCCCACCCAGTCTGGCAAGGAAATGAGACCTGAGGAGACCTCAAGCTCACGGTCACTTGATGTGTTATCACCTCTCTCATCTTTGACACTCTCCCTGCCTCCCCTACCTTGCAAAAGGAGATGAGAAACCCAACGGAGCTGTTGCAGCTGGACTGTGGCCAGTGCACTTGACAGGAGGTGTTGGTGTCGGTCTTGGGCCATGGTGGGGGTGGGGCGGTGTACATGCAGGAAAGAAAGCTCCTGTAGGTCATGTGGTTTCATTCCAGATGATAAAGCATGCCCTTGGCTCTAGAGAAACTGTATGAGCTTGTTGTCCTGGATATAATGAATCGATTCCTTTATATGTGTGGGTCTTGTTGTTGCCATTATGAAGGGTAGCATACATTAAAAAGAATAAATATATATAATTTTTTTTGCGGAGGTGAAATTCACATACCATAAAATTCACCATGTATGCATTTTAAGGTATACAATTCAGTGGCTTTTTTGTTTTTTTCCTGAGGAAGATTAGCCCGAGCTAACATCTCTACCAGTCTTCCTCTATTTTATATGTGGGTTGCTGCCACAGCATGGCTGACGAGTGGTGTAGGTCTGCTCCCAGGTTCTGAACCTACGAACCCAGGCCATAGAAGCAGTGTGTGTTGCACTTAACCACTGGGCTGCAATTCAATGGCTTTTACAGTGGCTTTTCACAATGTTGGGCAACCATCACCACTGTCTAATTCCAGAACATTTCATCTCCCCCAAAAAGAAAGCCTGTACCCATTAAGCAGTCACTCCTATCCTTAGTATGCTTTGAAAAGCAGAACTTGGATGAAAAGAGAATACCTGGCTCGAGGTGTCCCTGAGACCAAGAGAGGTCACATAGACTGGTGGCAGCATTCTATAAACCCAACCTCTTACAGAGAGTGGCTTTGGGATTTCCCAGGTGCTGGCTATCACCCCTCCATCCAACCTGGACTTTGTGTTCTCGGTCCCAAAGAGGTGCCTGAGCTGCCTGGAGAGTTACCAGTTAGGGTGAAGTGCTGGGCCCAGTGGCTCACCTGACTCTGCCTTGACTTGCGGAGTTGCAGGTGGTGAAGGAGATGGACAACGAGAAGAGGATTCGGCTGCTGCAGTTTGTTACTGGGACCTGCCGCCTGCCTGTTGGAGGATTTGCTGAACTCATTGGTATGCTTTCCTTTGCCCTGCTGGTACTCTTGGGTGGGCACGAGGACAGCTCAGTAGGAGGGCGGACCTAGTGTCTTTCTGGAAGCAAGTCAGTGGAAGAGGGGTGGTGCTGGAGGGTCCTGCCTTAGGAAAAGACAGTCCTGTTATATACTGTGTGCTTTTCTTTGGATGACAGGTAGCAATGGACCACAGAAATTTTGCATTGACAAGGTTGGCAAGGAAACCTGGCTCCCCAGAAGCCACACCTGGTGAGCATGCTGGTTTTAGTGGGAGGTGGCCAGAATCTAGAGACCAGATAAGCTCCCAAGGGCAGCCCAGTGGGTAGGGCGACTTTGGGGCCTTGACCCCAGCAACTTTTGCTCTGGGATGTTGGGTTGGAGAGGAGGGTCTGTGATGTGCCTGGGCCACCTTTGCTTGGGCCTCTGCTCTTCTGGGAGTTGTGGCGCAGTTATGCACCCTGATAGCCATACCAGGGGTTAGATACCGAAACACTTCTATCCCAGTAGGCAAAAGCTGCTGTCCCATGTGCCCTCCTGCCCAGTTCCCCGTTTCCCCAGATGCTGTGCCCACTCCCCTAGCCCCTCCATGGTCCAGGAACCTGAAGCGATAAGGTCTGACCACCACAGCAGGGCCCTGGCCATCTGGCATTTGGTTGAGCCACAGTTGTGTGGACTATCTTGACCCCCCAGTGGCCAGGCAGGGGCTGGGCTGTTGGAGCCCTGGCCCCCCCATGCTGATTGTTCTGCTCTCCTCTCTCAACAGTTTCAACCGTTTGGATCTCCCACCATACAAGAGCTATGAACAGCTGAAGGAGAAGCTGCTGTATGCCGTCGAGGAGACCGAGGGCTTTGGACAGGAGTAACTGAGGCTGCCTCCTCTCACGCCCCCAGCGCACATGTAGTCATGAGTCCTCCCTGCCCGAGAGGCCGCTGGCCACGCAGCACCCGGGAGGCCCTGTAGAGGGTGGCCCTGTGTGGGACCATGCTGTTCTCAGGCTGGTGGCACCAGAGTCTGATCTCAAGGGGCCCTGCCCACCCCCCTCCCTCCTACCTACTGGTGGCAGTCTGGAATAAAGCCCCCATGTCACCTTTGGCCCCATCGCCCATTGCAAAATCTGGAGGCCTGACCCTCTCTGCAAAGCTCACCATCCTTCTCCCCTAAGACCAACCCTAGGTATGCGTGAGTCTGCAGGGGAGGCGCCCCGTGCTGAGGGGCTGGGCCTCACAGGCTACTTAGGTGAGAAAGAGACCAGCCCCTCAGGATAGCTGTTCTGGGCTGAGAAGGCCCAGGGTCTTTGCCAGTAGAAGAGGTTCTGTTTTCAATAGAACTTTTCCAGTGATCTGTATAAAATGAAGGTCTGAGGAAGAGGAGCTCTTCTCACACCCAGAGCTCTGGATCAAGGCCATCGCCTCCTTCTCCAACGGGCTCCACCATGGAGGCTGAGCAGGAATGCCCCGCTCTCCACTTGATGCTGGCCAATTCCTTCTTTCCAGCACATAAGGGGTCGTGCCAGCGGCTCGGGTGTCAGTGGGATGGAAACAGCAGACTCCCTCAGACTTTCTTTTCCCTTTTACATAAACTTGAAGCATTTTGTGTGTAGGCTTGCTTTGTGTCTTGTTGGTATGCTGTTGTCACCTTCTCTTAAGGGGCTGGTGCACCAGGTGTGGCTGGGACCCTGAGGGACCCAGCACTGTTGGTCCAAGAATTCCCCAAATAGCTGCTTCTCTTAGGAACCCGCTTATCAGTTCTGTGAGCTCAGGCAGGCCTGACCCGGTGCCTAGCTTTACAGCAGACTAGTCCCCGAGCCTTGACAGAGAGGGAGGGGGTGGTGTCCGAGTGCCACCCTAGCCTTGCCACCTTCGGTAGTGAAGAAACTCCCTTTGCTAGAGGTAGTCACCAGGGAGTCCCAAGTGATGGGGCACGTGGGGCTGACCTGTCATTCCCTGGCAGCCCCTGGAGCTCCAGGCAGGCCCCTTAGCCCCTCATGAGAATGAAGTACATCCTAGAGCACTAGGATGAAGCCCACCCTAGAACGTGTTCATTCTGCCTAGAAGTGGGGCTTTATTTGCACATAGGAAATAGGATACATACAAACATAGGATGCTCTTAGAAACCAGCAGAAGGGCCCTGAGCTGCTGCACACAGTCTCGCTTAATTTCTGGAGCTCTCGCCAGCCTCTGCTGTGCACATTCTGCTATGTGTTGAGACCTGCAAGGTGAACATGCTCCTCTGCGATGCTGGAATCCTGGTTGTCGTGAACTCCTTGAGTTCTAGCGCTGAGCACCAGTTGCAGACTAGCTCCAGCTTCTTGGCAGGCCTTCAGACTGGTCCCAGGGCCTTCTGAGGACAGTCCCATGTTCCCAGATCCTCATCCTTCCCCCGACCCCAGCCCAGCCCATGAAAGTAGAGCCTGCATCCGCTATGCTGCGTGTGCTGACTGGAGTGGTTCAGCTCACCACAGATCAACCTTTCTTCTTCCCTTGGTCATAGGCTGTGCTTCCATGCAGCATCTCGCCGTACTGGGGGGTTGGGGTGCAAGCTGCTGTGTGGGGTTTGGAAGCCTCGGGCTCATGGGTGTTCGGAGTGTGTTCATGTGCGTGTGTGTACATACGTGTATATAACTGAGGTGTCTGTACGGAATGCCCTTCAGTAGCTCTGGGTTGGTCACCAGATTATTTTGTAATGCCCACCCCCTTGCCTCGGTATTGCCAGTTTCTCGTGCAATAAACAATCAGCAGCTGTGGGTGGTGTTGGCGTGGATTTCTCTGAAGTCACTGTCCTGCAGACAAGAGGCTTGTGGACCCCACAGACCCCCTAGGCCCACAGAACTCCAGGAGTGGAAGTTCCATGACCTTGCTGGTTTTGAGAAGTGTGTGCGTCATTCAGCGAGACAGCCACACTTGTGATGGGCAGCTGAGTCCTTGCCCAGGGATCACTGGCTTCAGCCCTTGGTCAGTTGCCTCACTGGCCCCTGAGGCACCCTCAGGCTTCCTCTGACAGGTCTGGGTTTCTCTGAGCAGTTGCTGTGGGGCCGGAACCCCTGAGGCTGCAGATTGGGCAGTCTTCAGAAACCAGCTCCTGGGGCCAGTGTTCTGGGCAGTCATTCATTCAAGAAGCATTTCCTGGGGTTTCTCAAGTGCCATGATGATAGAGGGACTCCCTGATCTTGAGCTCATGGTCATACGAGGGCTTGCCCTCACTTTTTTGAAAACTTACGGGTTCACATGGGACAGATCACTACACTGACGGGTCTTGATGCATCTGACATGGAAATGACTTTGTCCCACATCAAGCCTTGCCCTCCCTGTGCCTCTTCTTGAGGGAGGCAGAGATGTTCAGAGCAGCGTGGAACCTTGAGTTCTAGCGCTGAGCACCAGCGCTAGATCCACTACCCCCAGCCCCAAAGCCTTTTCTCACTTCACAGGGTAACGCTATACTTTGAGGAAATTCTTGACAAGTCTACACATTATACAGACATCTCATAGTAAATTCAAATAAGACATGGTTGCATGGAAATTGTTCTCCCCACTTTTATCCCAAAGGTAACCACTGTTCAGTTTGTTGTGGTCCTTCTAGACTATTTTGTGTGCATGTGCAAATCGTATATACATAGAATTTTTAAATATATCAAAAATAGGATCTTACGCATGTTGAGCAACTCGTCTCATTAACTGAGATATTAGGGACACCTTTGCATGTTCATCCACATGGTTCCAATTCTTTAACTACTGTGTAATGTTTCATGTTATGTTGTTCTATAATACACCCATCTCCATCCTAACAGTCATTGAGGCAGTGTCAGCAGTTTGCTTGTGGCTGCAAAGGTTACATGAATGCCCTTGGGCAGGTCTGGTGCACCAGGGCTGCTCTTCCAGGAGGGGACAGTCGTGGAAGTTGAATTATTGGTGATGTACCTTTATTTTTATTTAAAAATGCTAAAAAGATTTAAAATTCAAAGACAGGAAGGATCTACGGTGAAAAGCCCTCCTTGCTCTTTTGTTCCTCAGCCACTCTGATCATGTTCTAGAGGCAACTCTTGTTGTTGGTTTCTTTTGGATCCTTTGAGATATACGTTAAAAATCCCAACAGATTCTGCCCAATTGCCCTTCAAAAAGGTTCTTGCTTTTCCAGCCTTAGTGATGGGCAGGGGCCCTTGCCAACCCCCTTTGTGAACTGAATTTGGGAGCTCCCCCATCTGTCCTCCCACCTCTTCTTTCCCTTTTCCATCTCCTAACTCTGCCCTATAAATTTTACATGATCAAAGTGTTTTTTTTAACACTTACATTCTGTTGTGTAACAGTAATGAAATCTGTACTTTTTCTAAAGGTTTATTCACAAAGCTGAAAAGCAACAAGAATGTTTACATTACCGTGACTATATAAATGCTGTTTACTCCAGAACTAAATAGTATGATGGAGTACAGCTGTTTCTTCCTCCTACGGCCCTTTCACCCTGGGGGTGCTAATTATCGATCTTTACTTTTATTACATCCTTAATTTCTTTTCTTCCTCTGAAGTGTTTCAAGTAAATTTAGATAGGCAGGACGGCTGCCCCCACCACATGCTGTAATAAGTTCCCGATAAAATTAGCCAAAGCTACAAAATTATTTTGGAAGGGATGAGCAGATATGACTCCCTTTGTCACCCAACGTCCCCAATGTGGCTCCCAGGTGCCAGTAAGACTTTACATAAGGTGGGACCTCACTGGATCTGGAAGCTCAGTTCTTGCTACCCCACTGCCCTTCTGTATTGGGGCTCACATCGCCCTTCTAGAAAACCCTACCCTAAAGATGTATGTGCTTCCATTTAGACAAATACTTACAGATAGCAGGCTCTCCTTCTTCTTGAACCAATCTCAGCATCAACAAGGCCCCAGCCTCATCTTAGGGAAGAAAACTGAGTCAGTACATGAATCTCCCCATGAATCGAATTTTAAATACCCTTTTGTCCAGGTCCCTTTGATTCGGAGGTTGGTTCAAGCACCACCAGTCACAAGCCCACTTTCCCGCAGTCCATGCTATACAAATCAAGCACCAATCAGTGGACTCAGATCGGAGCATGTGACTTTTCTTTGGCACCCTTTCTGATATTTGTATCTTTTGAATATCATCATGGACCCAGGGTCTAACTCCAACTCAGTTCGTCCCAGTGACAGTAATCACTGTTTTCTTTTTAATGCTTGCTACAATTTTGTCCCCTTCAGTCTTACTCTGTTGTCACCCCTCTGGATATCTTTAATGGTCTACATGATATTTTCTTCCAAACTTTAATTCTCTTGCCCAACACAGAATCAACTACTCCACTAGGAGCCCTGGTTCTTTTTGATATAAAGTAGTACTAGAAACCATATTTGGGGTTCTGTCAGGATGGTGCAGTGAATTCATGACGTGATCAGCTTATCTGCTCCAAATGCATAATAAAGATACACAAAATATAAAAAGAAAAAACAAAAAGGCCAGTTCAAAAACAAGACAAATAATTCCATGGGTCAGAAATAGAACAAAAATGCAAAACATTGAGCAAGATTGAAGCTGTGGGTCTGCCGCACATAGAGCCTGGCAGTGGTAGCTGAGAGTCAACTGCTGTGGGGTAGGTGGTCTAAATGTGCTCAAGTATAGATGGGATGGGTGCCAGCTCACTGCTCCCTCCCAACCAGCAAATTGCCACAAAACCAAGCTGCTGCTGCTGTGTACCTTGCTCTGGCTCTGAGAAAGATGGAGGCCTCAGGAGGCAGAAACTCACCAAGTCAAACCATCCCACTGGTTCTGGCCTTGATCTGTGATATTCCTAGGTCACCCCAGGCCAAGGCCCCAAGCTTCCATTCAAAGATCAGGCTCAAGAATGGATGCCCAGCAGGACAGGAGGAGGCAGCAGCAAAACCATTAGATGGGAAAGAGTGAGCACAGACGGAAAGGGAGCAAAAGAACAACTCCTAACTTAAAACCCTTGGCTCCATATTTCAGAGGAAGACAGTCACGAGTGCTCTCTCACCTGCTGGTCTTTGCTGTAAGGGGATTAGGTGGCAAGTGGGGCTACTTTTCACTGGAGCCCTAAAGGTCCCTGTTCAGGGGTCTTTTCTCTGGAGTGACCAGTTTCTCCATAGATGAATCCTCTGCTTCCTGAAGGGAAGACTATACCTGAGCCAGGTATACCTGCCTGTAGGCTTCTGGGAACAAGAAATAGGAAGGAGCCGAGGCGCTCAGAGTCCTAGCCACTGACTTGACCTTTTCACTCTCTTTTCAGCCCTGTGCCTCCCCAGCCTTCTGCTCTGACTCGGGCCCCCAAGCCTGGGGCCTCACTGGACCTCTGGTCTCCTGCAGCTGGCAGAGCGGAGGTAGCCAGTCTGTGTGGGGCTTGGGGAGGCCCTGCATGTCCCACCCTTCTTCATAGAAACTTTTAACTACCCAGTTTTCAGCTCTCCTCCTGCTGCCCCTAAGTCCTGAGTGTCTCTTGGGACTCGCTCATTGCTCGTCTGCATCTCCCTCTGCAGTGTCAGCTTAAGGCCTCTGTTGGGTCACTTACACTCCCCACTTGCTTTCCACCCTTGAACATTTTATTAAACATCCTGGTCCCTCTCTCTTACGTTCTCTTTGCCCTTGCGGATTAAGACTGTTAGAAAGCTTTCTTTGCTGCCATTTTGGCTAGGCTGGAGAGGGAGGAGAGATGGTTAATCTGCTGTCTCAGTTAATTTCCTTTCCTTTGATAGGTCTGCCTGGGGGCAGAGGAGGGGACAGCTTGCACCTGGCAACCTGTGCATAGAGGTCCCAAAGGGGGCTTGACTGTTTCATTATATTGACTTTCAACTAATCTGCTGTGCTTACCCCCATGGCACTAACTGTGACCTCTCTCAGGCCTGAGCCTTTCTGGGTTCTGTGGGGCTCACCAGAACCCTCCTTGGCTAAACTCCTTCCATGTCAATTCGGAGCTGGGGCTTCCGCTGTTCCTGCGTCCCTCCTTCCAGAAACGTATTGAATCCCCTTGTCCACCTCTCAGATGCTACCTTTCAAACTGGGCCAAATGGCCAGGGCAAAATAGGAAATCTGTAACATTCATTCACTCTCATTTTAATGGGGTCTGGAGAGGGAGAAAAGATAAATACATGTCAGAATTGAGTTTTTGCGCATCAGCCATGATTTTGCGCCTCTCATCTCTAAGAGCACTGACTTGGTTGCTAATACTAGGGGTTTATTTTGTTTTGTTTTGTTATCTCCACAGCCAGTGGTGGCAATAGGTAGTCACGTTTATAAACAATAGGGATATTTGACTTCTGCATTTTCTACTAACATTATCTTCATTGTAAGACATTAATTAGGCACTGAAATTAAAAATGAAAAACCCACTGTAGGCGATTGTGGATTACCCTGGTGAATTCTTGTTCCTGTCTTTGGGAGGCAGACTTCTTAGGTGACTCCCCCATGACCCTCTCCTGGTATGCACACCCTCCTGGTGTTATCCCCTCTCCTTGAGTGGAGCTGGTCTAGTGACTTGCTTCTAACCACTAGGATGCAGCAAAGGTGATGGGCTGTCACTTTGGTGATTAAATTACGAAGGATGTGACCAACGTCTTACTAGCTGACTCTCCATTGCCTTCTTGGCTCCCGTGCTTTGATGAAGCAAGCTCCCATGTTGGAGAAGCTCATGTGGCAAGCGACTGAGGGCAGCTTCCTGTCAACAGCCAGCGAGGAACTGAGGCCCTCAGTCCAACAGCGTGGAGGAATTGAATCCTGCCAACAACCACATGCGCTTGGAACCTTGTGATGACTGCAGCCCACCTGACACGTTGATTGCTGCCTGCGAGCATCCTTAGCAGAGGACTCAGCTAGGCTCTGCCAACGCTCCTCACCCACAGAAACTGTGAGATAATGTGTGTTATTTTAAGTTGCTAAAGTTTATGGTAGTTTGTTACACAGCAATAGATAACTAATAGACCATCCTAGGTCAGATTCAGTGTCCTTGGATTAGCGTCTCTTCTATGCCCTGGGTCCTGAATGTGGCCATGATATTTAACAAATGAAAGAGCCATAGTATGGAGATTCTCTGTAGATGGAAAAATCACACTAACCAGGAATGTAGGCAGAAAGGTACCAGTATCACTCTTCTTCCTTTTCTTGGGGAAAGAAAATCCTGGGAAGTGGGAGTAATTTCAATCCCTGCCCCCAGCCCATGGCCTGACATTTGCCCAGCAGCACTATGTGCCAGAGGCCTTGGGTCTGGCCCAGCCTGCGACTGTGGCACTCTGCCTTGGGATGTCGTTAGTGCTTATCTGGGCCTCCGGACTAACCCAGTTGGCAAGGGTCATGTCCAGTCTCTCAAGGACAATTTTGGGTCTGTTTCTTGTGTAATTACAGGGTGAGCAGCAGGGTAGGTGATACCATTACAGCAGTAAACTGGCCTGAAGGATGGCCCTTGGCAGCTCCAGGACTCCCACTGTGGTTGGCTCAAGACACACATCTTTAGGCTCAACAGCAGCCTCCCTCATGTGCATGTGGGCCCTGGTGGGCTGTGGGTGTGGAAACATTGTTTCTTCTGGGAGGGAATTCATTTGACTCTTAAACTTTTGGATTTTATACTCTTGGTTGTTTGCCAACTCCTTGTAATTGGTTAAAATGTGCAATATATGGGGTGCGGAGAAATAGCTCATGAATTAAACTTTGACTCTTATCCTGTCCCTGCTTTCGAGCAGACACATATCCCTGGTGTGTCAGCTGTCTGCCATGGGGTACAGGAAGCCCCTGGCTAAGTATTTTTTTTCCCCAGCTTTATTGAGATATAATTGAAGTATAATATAAACATAAGTTTAAGGTGAACAAGGTGATGATTTGATACATGTATATATTGTGAAATGATTACCACAATAAGGTTAATTAACACATCCCTCACCTCACATAATTACCATTTTGTTGTTGTTGAGAACATTTAAGGCTGTGTTGTGGTGAGGACATTTAAGATTTACCCTCCTAGCAACTTTCAAGTATACAATACAGTGTTGTTGACTATAGTCACCATGCTGTACCCTGGATAATATGATAGAGAAGAATGCGGGAAAGTGGGATGGGATGAAAGCCCTTCAGATGGGACTTTAGGGAAAGCATCTCAAAAGAGGTGTTTCAGCCTGGAGACCTGAAAGATAAGGAGCTAGTAAGCAAAGAGCCACTTCCAGGGTTGGGCCCATCAGCTACAGTGGCCTGAGTGGGAAAGAGACTGGCATGTTCCAGGAATGGGTAGAAGGCTGGTGTGGCTGAGCACTGATGAGTGAGCAGGAATGACGTGAAATGAGATCGGCAGGTTAGGGTGGGTCTCGACATTTCCCTCCTCTATTGCCAAGGCAGGAGGGGCTTTTCACTGCCTCCACCCACTCACATCTCTTCATTTTCACAGTAACCCCAAGGCCCTCTCTAACAGCAAAATGGGTGGCAAGTATAGTTTGTGGTATGTCAGGAACAAGGAATATGAAACGAGATTTAAGGAATATGAAATGAGATTTGAGGAATATATGGTATGCCTCTGCCAAGAACAGTTAAAAGCTGTGAACTGAATGGGTCTATCCATACAGCAGTGAGGATAGATCTTTAAAATACAGTTTTGAATTAAAAAGGTAGGAAAGAATGAGAGTGAAAGGGAACTATCTATGTGTGATACATGCACATACATTACACTGCATACTCTTTCAGGATCCATCCACATCTAAGGATTTTATTGAACACATTTAGCTGTCTATAAATTGTGTGTATGTGTGTGTATGGGGGGTCTAGAATAATAGCAGAAATCTGGATAAAGTTAAAAAAAATCAAGCAAGAGAGAAGCCTTAAAAGTAATGACGACGATAGTGAGTCATGAACTGAGGAGTAAGATTCATGCAGCTCTCTCCATCTGAGGTTCGTCTTCCAGCCAGGTTGACTCTGGCATGATGATAGAATATGGCAGGTAGGGAAGGGGAGAAGTTAAGTGGAAATTGCAGGCAGGCAGCTCTAGCAACAGAACAGAAGAGACAGAGGAACGTTTGAACGTAGGCAGGGGCAGTGGGAATGCAAAGGGCAGACGTCAGAGATGGTCCACGTAGTAGGACCAACGGGTGGCTGAATGCAGAGGCTGAAGGTGAGCAGAATGACCAGTATGACTTCCAAATTCTGGGGGAAATGGGTGACTATCCAGGATATGGAGTAAAGAAGAGGAGCAAGTATTGGAATCAGAGGCATCAGATAGATTGAGGATTTAAAAAAATATACGTGATAGGTTTAGTAAGATGAAGTTCTAGAGGAAACTGAGCAAAAGGGGCCCATGAGGGTCCAAGAGAAGCAGAGAGAGTGCCAAGATAGGAGCTTTCGGAGGTCAAGGCAAGGGAGGTCAGGGCTGAGAAGGGCCAACTAGATTGGCAGAGCGGAAGCCACTGGTGACTTTAGTGAGAGTTGTTAGTGGAGTGGTGGGGACAAAAGCCAGATTGCTTAAGATTAAAGAAATGCTTGGAAGATAAAGAAAAGAAGGCAACAAGCATAGACAGCTATTTGCTGAAGTTAACTGGAAAAAGGAGGAGAAAGGGCTACAGTGGAGGATGCAGACTGCGGGGCTGTGTGTGTGTGTGTGTGTGTGTGTGTGTGAGATGGGAGAGAATTGAGTGTTTATATGCCAAGGGGTAAGAGGTAGGGATAAAGCCAGGGTTGAAAATTAGGAAAGAAGGGATAATAGATGAACTAAGGCTCTTAGTTGGTTATTTTGGTTAAAAGATTAGCCAAATTATGTTGTTATTGCTCAATCTTCAGCTATAGCATATAGATAGAGGTCGACATGCATGCTAAGCTGCAGAAAAGGATGCCACTTTGTGGAGTGTAACAGACATGTATGTATGAGAGGAGATCTTGAGCTTAGGACTTTTTAAGTATGATCCACAGAGTGCTAACCATAAGGCAAAAGTTGATAATTTGTCTACATCAAAATAAAGATCCTCTAACTTCCATGTGTGCAGGAACCACATGGAGCGCATCTTAAAACCACAGATTCCTAGAGATTCTAATATAGCAGGTAAATTGTATAAATTTACAATGAAATTATCTCTAAAAAGTAAATATATACTCAAAATGCATCATATTCTAATTATTTTGCTACATTTTACTATCATGTATGTTCTTGAGGTTATTTTTGCCTATTGTACCCGTATTTAGGTAATAATATATAATGCTGTGCTACTGTGCATCTCTCCCAACTCATGTTGGTATTTTGAAATCAGCCATGGTAGGAGTATTTACACCAGGGAAATTGACAAAGGCTACAGATCAACACCCCTCATCCTCTTTTTTGGAGAAGTAGTTGTTACATGTATAACAGCACATCACTGAATATGGTCCTTATAGAAATCAGGAGTGGTAGCGGCAGTGAGGAAAATCAAAGCATGAGCTATCATCTAAAGGGCAGAGAAAACCTTGTACATTCATCGCCAGAGCAGTAGTGTGGGCAGGGTACAGCAAGGGCGGAGGTGTGGCAACTTGACCTAATCTTTTTGCACCCATATGCTCTCCACATTTCTTCCAAATCTTGCCTGGATAGTTGCAGCCAAAAGCAGAAGTGATGGGAAGCAACTTTGGGGAAGGTTCCCAATTCTATGCTGAACTGGTCAAAGAGATGAGATTAGTCAATGGTGCCATCTAGTGTCAAAAAGTGGATTGGCTTTAAAGAGGAATGCTTAGAAAAAGATTTCTCTTGATTTAGGCGCTAGAAGCATATTAACTTCCGTAGTTTCATCTTCCTTTCTTTTCCTCTATTTTCTTTCCCTAATTCCATTTCCTTACTTTCTGAGTCATTTTCTACCTACTCCCCCAACAAGAATAGCCATGAATTTTTTTGGAAAGTTCCGAACTCTGTTGCTCCCAGGCAAAAATAGATAATGCCAAGAGTTGAATGGCATAGAGATTTGCAAATCAGTACTTGCCTATATTATATATAATAACTTGGAGTGAATTTGTTTAGGGAAGCTGTAGAGGTCTTCTCTTGTGGGTCACATAAATCAAATGATTCTCTGCCTTTGCAACATGCCCCATGTCCTTCCCATTTCCTGAGACAGGGGCAGATGTAGTTTTGTTAGTGTGTTGTAGTGTAACAAATAACCCTAATTCATTCTCAAGTCTTATTTCTGCCTTCTAGGTATTTTTGTAGGAAAATGGTAGAAGAGGCCGAATCATAACTTCCCAGTGAATGGGATATTTCATTCTTTTTGAGGACCTGTGTGGTCTTTGATTTGAAGTGAAAGTTTAATTATATATGGTTGAGTTCTCATACCAGGAGGGTCCTCCAGAAATTAAAGTTAAGACTCTCGGGTTAATAATTCCTGCTGGAAAGGCTTACTTTACATCTTGCACATTCGTGAAGTAACATGGTAGCCCCTCAATCAAGAGTACTTCCCTTTGTCCCTTTTGTGATTGATGATCTGAGCAAAATTAAAAAACATTGAACGTGGCCCAAAGCTGTTGTTCCACTCTGATAGTTTCTGTCTTTTCATTAAGGATAACTAACCTGTAAGTTCAGGGATATTCCAGATGTTAGTTATCAGACAGGAAACCATTAGGGAATAAATACCATCCTCTCTGTAATGTGTGTAGCAGGAGCAGCCTGAACTCTGTAACAAGTTGTTCTGAAATGTTTGGAAATGAAAGTGAAAGTAACATTACAACTATGGATATGAGATCAGACTTGGGATCAGACTTTTTCCCAGGATAACTTTTTCAATATTTTAAAAAACAACAAAAGTAGTTTAGAAACCTCATCTTGAGACTGCCAGGCTATACAAACACATGGCTTTATTTTAGGTGAGGGCCATGGGTTTTGCAGCCAAGTCAGCTGCAGTTTGTATAAGCAAGACTTCCTCAATAGCCTTATGAGGCTCACCCTCTTATATAGGATGGCAGCAATTTTGCCTTAAAAATGAGCCTAAGTGACTCTACAGGCTACAGACTATTTTGTTAGAAGTGGGGATTGAGGATCCTGTCAGGAAGGCAGAAGTCAATTTAGTTCCTATGTGGGTCAAGCTATTAAATATAACAAGGCCTGAGTATTCCCATGTTCTTAGATGCTCAAAAACATCCCAATTTATCAAATGGTGACAAACTTAAAAGCCTGTGGCATTGTACTATTTTATTAGATCCTGGGAAAGCTCTCTAAATCCAGATTATACTACTGAATGTGGACCTAAATCCTGTGTGGTCTCTAATAACCCCTTGCCCCTTACAGAAGGGACCCACTCCCGGGGTGACCTCTTCATTCCCCCTGCCTGGCCTTAGAACCACTGCATCCTGGCTTGTTCCTGCCCACTCCCTGGAGGTTACCGTTCCAGGCTCCCTTTCTCACGTCGGTATGTTCTGAACATGGCAACCATATCTCAAGAGCTTCAACACACTCCTGTGGTTTTAAATACATCTCAGGCTTTGAACTATTTATTTCAAATTTCTTTTATTCAGTTAGATCTAACAGCCATCTGACTTTTGACTCCTGCAACAGACATGTAAAACCTGGTTCTCTGTAGGGTTTGTCCTCGACCATTCCTTTTTATCTCAGAGTGTTAATGAACTTTCAAGTGACCCCTGATGTGGGCATACTTCTATTTCTGTAGGATAAAAGCTCAGCTATACACCATACTATCAACCCCCAAATTTCCACTAACTAGCTCTTTGGCAGGTCTGTGGAATTAAAATGATGCTTTGGGTAACTTTGAGGCATCATAATATCATGGAGTGGTTTCTGAGATTCAGGTGATTTAGTTTTAGTGCTCTTTTATTGTATTCTTAGATCTTTGGACATTGATAATCCAGACAGTACATTAGAGAACTATTAAGGAGGTTCTGACTGCCTAAGAAAGGAAATTAATACCCAAGTGACTACTGTATGTCCAATGATCGAGTACTGTATTTGTTCCAAGAGGAGCCTTGAGCACTTAAATTTGGGAAACTTTGTTCCATCCCCAGTAACATCCTCACTAACCTTGTGGTCTGATGTACTTAGACATACCACCGCAGTAGTGACTGAATGTGTCCCTTGTGAAAACCTGCTCTAGGGAATTCACAGCTGAGTACTCTGAGGCACAAACCAGCACCTAGGTCTTCTGGGCTCACTTGACAGCTCTCCTCACTACAGTCGTTTTTAAAGGAATGGACTCTTCTCTTCCATAACAGAGTCCAAGTCTAAAGTAATTCTTTAAGGCAGCTTTAATTAAAGACTCTCTTGGCTGCTTCTGAAAATAACGGATCGCCACTCCCCAAGACAAAAACGACTAGAACACAGACTTAAAAACAAGCCATTTAATTGTGTCTTTGAAGGTAAACAAGATATGGAGGCTGGATCCCAAGCCCTGAGAATGCAGAGCTATGGGCCCCAAAAGTCCTGTGGTACAGTATTCTCAACGGAGTTCAGAAGGGTCAAAAGTGTTCCAAGGCAGAGCACTTATGGAATTCATGCAGTCCATTTTGCAAACTGCCAGAAACAGACCCCAAGGGTTTTTTGAGACGGGGAAAATTCAACTCCTGGTTTTATAGATAAAAGAATGAAGAGTACCAAAAATGTTACATTTACTTCTCTTCATTTTTCTCACACAATCTGAAGCCTGAGCTATCATTTCCCCAACTCACAGCAGCCTCAAGTGCAGTTTAGGTTCGAGATCAGTCCCTCTCCGTTCACTTCCACATAATGCCACAGCAAGAGTGACCTGGGGCAGAGAGCTCGCATCCATACAGCTTTTTAACAAGCACTTAAAGTGAAAAGAACTCTCTGGCGGCACACTGAGTTAGTTTATAAGATTTTAATTTACAAATTAAAAAGCTACACGTTTCATTTTTTCTCCTTTTTCTCTTCTTTCTTTACATCACTCTTTTCCTTATCTTTTTCTTTCTCTTTGTCATCTTTTCTATCCTTTTTGCTCTCTTCTTTTTCCTGCCCTTCTTTCTTCTCTGCATCCCGGTTGGCGATCTTGTTGTTGATGAGGTTGTGCAGGGCGACCACAGAACGGATCAGTGAAGCCAAATATACCACCACCATTTGGTCGTTGGTCTTTAGATAAAAGGCCTTGACAAACTCCTGCAGGCTGACGTCTGGCAGCAGGTTGAAGACATCCTGCAGCTGGTAGATGATCTGGTGGTTGATGGGCAGCTTGCCTGTGGCCACTTTCTCCAGGTAGCTCCTGATATCCAGAAGCTTGGAGTTGAGTCCCTTCAAACCATGGACCTGGTTTGTGATCCGCTGGGAAAGAGTGCCCACTGTAGTGTCTTTGATGTCTCTGTAGTAACCCACAACCAGAAAAGGCAGGAAAAAGCATGAGTGTACTGTACTATCACGCACAGGTTCTCACATTCTAAGAAAACACTCAGCTTTGTGGGGAGGGGCAAGTTTTTCAAAAGAAAAATTTTTTTTGATTTGGTAAAGATTGAAGTATAAATTGCCTTACCTTTGCTTTCATTTGAAGGCATATGTTTTACTTTTCTCATCACAGGGCATTTTTCAAAAGAAAAGAGAGAGCTAAAACGTGACCATTTTCACTTAAAAAAGAGAAAGCTCTCTACTTCAACTTCCCTGTTCCTAAAAAGGGTGGCATTTTCTCCACCTGCATCTATATGAAGTTGTGAGAAGCTTAAATCAGTCAGCAGTAACTTTTTGAACTGGAAGGAATCTCACTGTTTGAGAAAAACTATGACCTTTTCAAATAAGTTAGGGTTATATAAGTAGAGTATTTTAAAATGAAATCCATCCCAAGATGTAGATTCTCTGTAGAACACTGGCTAACTCCAGCCACTGAAAAGCATGTACACTGGAAGAGCACACGCTTGCATTTCCTTCACACATCTGCCGCCACAGTCACATTACAGTTTCCAGACAAGGGGTACTAGCTGCAGTCATAAATCCTAACTCAAGACACTTTAGAGATGATCTGGGACTAGAACCTAGCTCTCCACGCTCCCGATACGGATCTCTTCCTTTAACTGGCATCCTCTTGGGCTGCTTACAATCCTGATGCTGCCCCAAGTCTCACCGTAACAAGTGTTCAACTCCAACTTCCTCAGCTTCCTCTGCTCCAATTTCACTGGTAACATGCTCAAATGTTTTTGAGGTTGGAGTTCCATCCTGGAAGGAGACTTAACTATAGTTATTTGCTTACAAACAAACAAACTGGCACATATTCCTTTTCACACCTTGATTCTTCTGCTCTAAGTCAACTCACTTCATGGGTGCATTACTGGGTTTTCCATGGCAAGGGTGGGTACAGTTTGCTTTGAAAGCTTAGTCTTCTAAGCTAAAAATCACAGTGGTCCTGCTCAGTGACGAGGGGTGCTGGAGCATCACGGTTAGCTTGTTTCTGAGGAAAATTTCGATATTCTCGCAAGCCCACAGTGGGGATGGCCACTCAGGGAAGTCTTGATTAGCCTGAATTTTAAGGAATGTCTTTCTAAAAATAGTAAATAAACAGAATACCTGCACTTGAAGCAAGCCGATGTCAGAAAATCTAACTTTTAACCATCTATTGTTCCTTGGATTAAATGATATCAGCGCACCAAAAGATTACAGACAGAGTAAGTGGCTTTCTGGTGGCCTGAATTTATCAAAGGATCCATCAGTGGATGTGGTTCACTGTATCATCTAGTGACTTCCTGATGGGACGCGGAAGAAACTTTTCTGAGATCTAGTGCCAGAAGAGGTTGGACATCTGTAAAGGCAGTAAAATGTTTGCAAGGCAGGACACATAGCAGTGAGTGCACAGACTCTGTAGCCAGACTGCCTAGGTTCAAAGTCTGGTTCTGCCGTGTGTGTGATAAGGGAGCTGCAAGATCTCGGGAAAGTCACTTCACTTACACTAAGTTGTATAAACATTAGCTGCTGTTATCTTTCCAGACGGTGAGAATTCGGCATATGGCATTTTCCTCTTGGCTTTGTATGCTAGCATGGTCAGAGCCTTTAACAATCTTGCAGGACTTCATGGCATGCTTTTTTAGGTACTAATTTTTCCCTGGCTTCATCTTATAATATGACCCTTATATCCCCTTTATACCCTATTAAAAAACCTTGTTTCGTTGATGTATGTGTGCACGTGCACATGTGTGAATGTGTAAGCAGCCTTAAATTTCTTCTTGAAAGAGGCAGGGTAAAAATTAACTAAAAAACAACTGTTATCAAGACCAGAGACAAAAGCCTTATTGAAACTAGGCAATAAATTTGGATCTAAGCTCCCAGTTAGCAAAGCAAAAAGAGAAACAGAAAGACAGAGCTCAGGGCAAGGAAGAGTGGCAGAGAGATAACCAAAAATATCTTTTTCCAGATTTTAAAACTGAATGTAACAATAAAGACAGACTTTAATCTATCCCTCAGACTTCTAACTTTGGAAATTCAAGACTGAGCTCTTTGCACACCCTGAGTGCAAATATTTTATGCTCACAACAAAACTCACATATAGTTTCAGCTCAAATCCTATTCTAGAATCTGACTGCAATTTTCCTGGAAATAGAGAAAAGCTATTCTGGCAGCTCTTTGTGTATACCCAAAGCACAAGCTACGAACTCCACAGTAGGTACTGGATGCTGTGGAGCTGCGTATTCAGGTGTCAAATCACACAGATGGGTCTTGCCGTCTAGATCCTGACAGCTCTGACTTACTCTATTTGAAAATGTATGATCTAGTTTATAGGGATTGAAAATCTTCAAGGAGAAAGGAATACTGGCCCAGAGGGTGCCCAACAGTACCAATCACATCAGATTAAGACTTAGCTCACCAGGCTCTGCATTTACTTTGCTGTGAACACCTCTGGGCAATCATTTGATTACTCTGGGCCTCAATTTCATTTATAAAAGGGGACTTTAGATTTCTACGGTCCTGTTTCTAAAATTTGGTGGCTTTAGAATCACTCAAGGGGAAAAATACATAATATCAAACTGTTGACAGAAACCAAGAATTTTCTGTTATAGAGAGATAAAGGATTTGTTGGCTTGAAAATGGAAAAAAAACCCCCCAACCAATTGCCCAATAAGTAGCAAATCTAATCTCTTAGACTCATAGCAAGATGACTTACATCATGAACTTCTTCCACTGAAATATATGCTTCTGTGGGCAGTCCCAGGTCCTTTGGCTTCACGTCAATAATGACTAATACCTGGCAGAAAAACACATCTTAGCAAACCTGCCCAAGCTGAGCACATAAGGAATAACTGCAGCCATTCTTCTGATGATTACTAACACCTTTTCATTCATTCAACCAGACATGAGTCAGAATTTTCAGGAAAAATGAGTTTACATTTCAAATTATCTCATCATTCGCTCTGCTCTTCACCTCCATCCATTAACAAGGGGAGATGTAGTTCAGTGTGGTTATCAAGCATTAAGAAATTAGAATCAAGACAGCCAACATTTTAATCCTGGCCCATCACTTACAAGACCTTACTAACCATTCTGAACATCAGTTTTCTCATTATAAGGAGGATAACAACCCCATACAGTTATTGAAAGGATTAAAAAGAAAACTTAGTACCTGGCACTTAGCAGATATTTACTGTAACTTACTAAATACATTGGGTTACTGCATACTAAATAAAATACTACAAGTGACAAGCTTGCAGAGAAAGAGCAGTGAAGTTATTTGCTACCCAAATCCTTCCCAGGCTGCTCTTACTTGACTTTGCTGGCAAAGAACAACATTCAAGAGTTTTAAAGATCGAGTGCACTTACGGAATTAGGGCAGTATCTTTTCATAAGTTCATTGATAGCGATGTCATTCTTGTGTAGTTTAGGGCCTGTGTGGTACCATCCAACTATTCTTTCTCTGGCTGGGAAAGAAAAAATTAGTGGGTTTGAATTGTTAAATGACGATCTATATATTTCCTTCAAAAGTAGTTAGAATTCCAGTAATTATGTCCTCTACCTTTTTCAAAATTCAAGATACCTAAACTTTGACATACTTATGAAATCTAGAGTCAAAAACAGAATTCTCAGAAAATAAGCAGCCAGGGAGATCCAGAGACATCTATATTTCAGACTAGTTTAGGAGACCAGTCATACATGAAACAACTGGAAAACAATTCCAAGGCAATATACAAACAAATGCAAGTTCATGTCACATAGATTGCACCTGGGAGTGTTGTGGGAATAAACATTTCCAAAGCAATGTGGTTGCTGTAATGATATAAAATGAAAACGATACACGACAGACAGATATATTCACCCTAGTGGTACTAAAGCTCTAAGGGGAGGTGGATTTTATTTGATAGTTCTTTGCTTTTCTGCTGCAGAGGGCTAGCTCTCTGCCCTGAAATGTAGGTGGTCTAGCTGGCCTTAAATTGCTACTTTAGTTTTCATTTATTCTACCTCATTCCTCTACTACCACTAGTCTTACTTTAAGTCTAGCTAAGTGAAAGGACCTCTGACATTAAACAAAGAAAAGGGAATACTTAGAAAAAGTGTGTGTGCGTGTGTGCACACACATACACATCAATGCCACAACACCTTCTTAAAAAAATCAAGACATACCATTGACTTTCTTAAACATTCCATACATGTTTTCCAAATAATCATGGTCTAAAAACCAGACAGAATCATCTTTGTCATCTTCATCAAAAGGGACTAGAGAGAAAACAAAAATCAGATTTAGTTTACAGTGCTAGATAGAATGCTAGAGCACGGGTCACAACTGGAGACCCCTAGGTCAGATCAGATCCACAAAACTGTTTGGTTTGTCTGACACAACATTAAAATTATTTTTGAGTTGCTCTCATGAAAAACTGGGAGACTTCACATAAAAACCCAGATTTCCAGTTTTCTTGAAAAATTAGAAGACCTGGCAATAATTGGCTAGAGCCAGCTAAAGGCTACCCTCTTTAAAAAAGACACATGCTCTTTAGTTTACTAAAAGCCCCATTACTTCCTAATATTTCTCGTTTGGCAAATTATACTACCGCCTGGTCCTTTTAGACACTGGAATTGTGACCTCTAGTTCAGAGGTCATGCCAGCAATTATTTTGTTCTTTATTGTTGTTGCTTAAATCATAAAATACATGGATATATTCTTGTAAAGATTCATGAAACAGAGTAAAAGGTAATAGTTGTTAGCTCCCCCTTGCTTACCCATAACCAAGGTTAACAGTTTCGCGCAAGGGTTTACAAACTACACCAGCTACCTGTTTTTACAAAGTTTTACTACAGCACAGCTACTGGTTTGTCTGCATACTGTCTATACAGGTTGCTTTCCTGCTACAATAGCAGAGCCGAGCAGTTGCAAGGGAGGCCTGCAAATTTAAAATATTTACTATCCAGTTTAGTGTGTAGCCCTTTGCCTCCCTTTTCTATACTTAAGCAATTCTGAAATAGAATCTCTTGATTATAGTAAAAAAAATGGAAACCTCAAGTTTCTTTCTTTGTTTAAAGTTAACTGACATTTTAACCATGCTGAGAAAGATGTAAAATTTGTCTTTTTTTACTTAAAAAATTGAGGTGTAATTGACTAAAATTTATTTTTTACCTGCAAAACTATTGGATACATCAAGTACTTTCTTTTGCCACGACCCCAAAAGCACACCAACAACACGCTTCTGGTTTCCGACCTTGCCTATTCTGAATGAGAAGACAGAAGGTCAGTCTGGATAGGCACACAGAGATGTGGAACAGTTAGATACTCAACAGGAAACAGAATTTAGCTTAGCCAGGAACTAATCCCACCAAACAACTGTAATAGGGTTAGGTTAGTCCTTAATATTAAATTCTAATAAATATAATGGGTAATTCATGAACTTTGTACACTGGCAGTTTTTACTCACCGTTGACTGCACAGTAATACATGCTTGGAAAAAAATTGCAAACTTTATAGAAATTTAAAATGGAGAAAATGAAAACTCCCCAGTTCTTAGGGTTTTAAAATGCGATATGGTTGGTATTTGAAAAACACATTTAAGTTATGTTATCACATTTAACTTTAGTTTTTCTTTGCAGCTTACCTTTCTCCTTTAAACTTTCCCTATCTTTTCTATCCTAAAATCTCAGGGATAAAGATGCTAAAGTAGAACCAGTTTTATGGTCCAGCTTGCCAACGCTTCCCTGGAACATCTAATCACATCGACAAGCCAAACTAGATGTTAAAATTCTTTGTGCTGTCTAGGGGCTCAGAAAGTGATTCTGATCCAAAGGCATGTGTGTGCCATTTGTGGTCTCTCTGAATGGCTTAATTAGGCAGAAGTCGGAAGTGAGCTGGTGGGTGACTAATCACACGGAGAGGAGGGCTAAATGGGTAGAAAAGACCAGTTCAGAATTTCTATCTCCATATCAAGCCTCCTCAGTGATTTGTGTCCTAAGGAGCCACAAGTATTTCACTTATACAATCCCTTTTCACTGGTCTTCATGTAGAATTCTCCTTTAACCACAGCAAATGTAAGATACAGAAACAATATAATTCCATGTTCAAAGGAAAGACAAAAGCCACTGTGAAATGAACTACAACTCCTTAACAGTCACTGGTTCCACAGTATTATTCATCTAATCACATGGTTTGGCATATTTATAAATGCTTACTAAATGTGGGATTTGGATCAAACAAAGTTAAGGATTCTGTATTTCTGTTCGTTCTAATTTTGGGGGAAATCTTAGGCACTAGGCTTCTACGCTTCAAAGGAAACTTCCACACTCATGGGCTTTTCTTTTGGTTACCAAGAATCCATTCGTGTTTTTTAAAACCCTACATTTGTTATCTGATACAGCAGCTCCAAGTGTGTGCCTGCATTATGTCCTTAACCTGTGTTGAATTTACTGAATAGAACTGAGATGGTGCCTGCCCCAATAGCACCTCTCGTATCCCATGGGAGAAAAATAATAATTACTGTACAGTGGGAAAGCTCATTTATCCTGTTAGGCTGAGGGTCCTACAAAGCAATGGAATTTATCTGGGGACCCTACACCTCACAGTCTGGAGTTTGTTTTGGCTCTGGTTGAATGAGGAGCTGTATCAAGCAAGTTGCAAAGTATCGGGCACTTAGCAACTATGACTTTACAGCAGATGCTCCCAACTGGGTCTGTACATTTGCCAATTCGAGTAATTATCTTGTAAAACATATAAACACGTTTAACAGGTCCAGCGGGATAAACAGCTCGAAAACACGCCAAGTAAGGCGGCAGAAACTTCGGCGGGATGTTTTCTTATCTTACTCATTAATGCCAAAATCTCCAACTGGTCTCATTTTTAAAAGAAAAACTTGACACCTCATCTACGTTTTAAGCTATCGTCAAACCAGATTCTCACTTACAAACATTCACAATTAAAAACCACAGTTCTTCCAGGAAGCCCCGCAGGGCGCTGAGACCAGAATTTCGGTGGCAGCCTTGGGAGGCACAGAAGCGTGAGTCTGAAGAGCTTTCCTACGAGACACGGGGTCTTTTTGGTGTAAAGGGGAGAGGTGACAGATGGGCACGAGACCTCGAGGATCAGGGCCAACCGAAGCTTGCCTCCCATCCTCTGGCACCGTACCGACTTGGGCAGAAGGAACCGGCAGCCCAGTTCCCGGAGTGCCGGCGGAGCGGGGGGACTCGGGCTTCGTGAACCGAGGCTGGTCTACGCCCCTCCGCGAGTCAGGGCCACCCCCCGACCCATCAGGGCCCCGACGGCTGCCGCGCAGTCCCCAGCGTGCCGGTGACTCAGCAGCGGCGGCGCCGCCGGCCCCGCTAGGCCGCTCCGTGCCGCCCGCTCACCGGTTGAAATGATCCACCACACTGAGCAGCACCAGGGGGTGGACCACCACCTTCTGCACCGCCAGCTCCGGCATCGCGACACACCCCGCCCGCCAGGCCCCGCTCCCCGTGACCCGCAAAGACCGGCAGTCGCAGCGGGAGGAACTCGCGGGGATCCTCCAGGCCCAGCTCCTCCTCTTCCGGCTCGGCCGCCGCCGCGCGGCCCCCTCTTCCGCTCCCAGAGTGCTGTGCGCGCCGTGCCCGAACTGTCGCTCTTGCCGCCATCTTGAGGAGTTGACGTGCCGGTGAAAGGCGGGACGCGCCCTGGGTGACTGGCTGCGAGTTTCCCTGGTCTTGAAAGCTAAAGGGACACTGGAGACTGATAAAGGTTAACCTCCTGGTATTTGGCCTGCACTGTCACTTACAGTGGCTTTTCACCTCGCTGCCTTCCCAGCTCACCCACCCTCCACGTGAACACTAGAAAAAATACTAAGAAAAACTATAAATAATAATAACTAATATTTCTACCATCTAGAAAATGTTCACCTTTGTTTCAAGTCAAAATTCTCCGGAAGTTCTTGGACGAACTCACTCTAAATCTCTAGCATTAGGGCACACCCTTAAAATAGATTTGGTGATTTGTCTTACTATCATTTTATTGTCGTGCAATTTCCCCTTGATCTTTACTGTGGACACCTTGCAGACAATCAGCCTGTCTTTATATTTTTCCACGTGTTTTACATTATTTGCCATTTAACTAGGGCTAGAAGAACACAATTTGTGCCTATAATCAGACCATTCGGGGTGATTTTCAGATAAAAGCTTTACAGAAAGGTTAAAGAAAAGAGGGAAGGCAATAAGGAAATGTGTTTTGACATTTAGCTAGGAAAGTAAAAAGAAGACTAAAAGGGGAAATGTAAGAGACAAGGACTTCAGCTTATTTGCAGAAGGAGGTAAATTACTTAAAATCCATTACTTGAAAGTTTATATTTCTGTCTAATTTAAGTTGCTGTTTCTGTAAACAAAAATAATACTTCAGCAGCTTAAATTACTTACTTATTGTTTATCCTGTCTTTAAACACGTTTTGCCTTCCCTTTATCACCTGATCTGACCTCTGAAGAATGACCAGGAGGCTTTTCCTCTGAATCTTGACCTCCTCCCAGTGTAATCAGGGAGCTTTTGATAGTCTTTCTGGGTCTTATCCATCCAGTCTTTCTGGATCCTATCCATCACTTTCTCTATATGTACTCTTCGTACTTTTGGGAGCACAGCTTTAGCTTTTCTTCATTCCTTTTAATATTTTTGATTTGGCTATCAGATGATTGCTACTACTTCCTAAGATAACAGAACTTTCAGATTAAGAAAATTTAAGTCAGCCCTCATTGTGTGATGTGTTAAAGCATGCTTACTGGTGTTTAGTGCCTGATTCAAAGTAGACATTCTTGTTTCATCTCTTATATGATGCTATTCAACACAGGGTAGACATGTATCTGATATACAAAGAGCTTACTTAGAAGACTTTCCCCCTCTAATTTTGCAACTAAAGATTTAATAGCTATCAGAAGATCAAAGGTTGATTTTGATTTTTCTTATCTGTTAAGTAAGGCTTAAGAATTCGAGTCTAAAGGAGGCATTGTTTGGACTAAAGTATATAAAGAAGATGACTTGAAATCATAAGGAAGGTATTTTCCATGTTGTTGTTGTTGTTGTTTTTTTTTTTAAGTGGCACTAACTTGAAATCATACCTGATATTGTAGCCACTACCAGGAGCTGAATTCCTTCAGGGGAATGCAGAGGAGGTATAAGAAATCCATTCTTTTGTTCATTGTATTCTGGACTTAACTTTAAGAGATCCTAACAAGAGCTTAAGGTTAATACATTTTCTTTTCCTTTGATCATCTTTGTCTTTTTGTTGAAATGTTAAATTCTTCTTTTCCAAGATTTACCGAGATGTAGTTGACATATAACATTGTGTAAGTTTAAGGTGTACAATGTGATGGTTTGATACATGTATATGTTGCAAAATAATTTCCACAATAAGGTTAGTTAATACCTCCATCACCTCACATATTGCCTTTTTTTATTTTGTGGCAAGAACATTTAAGATCTACTCTCTTAACAACTTTCAGGTATATAATACATTGTTAACTATAGCCATCATATCATACATTAGATTCCCATCTTATAACTGGAAGTTTGTGCCCTTTGACCAACATCTCTCCCTTTTCCCTACACCAGCCTCTGGCAACCACTGTTCTATTCTCTATTTCTGTGAGTTTAGCTTTTTTAGATTCCACGTATAAAATGAGGTCATACAGTATTTGTCTTTCTATCTGACTTATTTCCCTTAGCATAATGCCCTCAAGGTCCATCCATATTGTCACAAATGGCAGGATTTCCTTTTCTTAATGGATGAATAATATTTCACTGTATATGTATATGTATATGTGTATATATCTATATATCACATTTTCTTTATCCGCTTATCTGTCGATGAACACTTAGGTTGTATCCATGTCTTGGCCATTGTGAATAATGCTACAATGAACATGGGGGTGCAGACGTCCTTTTGAAATAGTGATTTCATTTCCTTTGGATATATACCCAGAAGTGGGGTTGCTGGATCATATGTTAGTTCTATTTTTAGTTTCTTAAGGAACCTTTATATTCTTTTCTGTTGTGTCGGCACCAATTTACATTCTCATCAACAGAGTACAAGGGTTCCCTTTTCTCCACACCCTTACCAACACTTGTAATTTCTTGTCTTTTTGATGAGAGCCATTCTAACAGGTGTGAGGTGATATGTCATTGTGGCTTTGATTTGTAATTCCCTGTTGATTAGTGATATTGAGCATCTTTTTAAATATCTGTTGGCCATTTGTCTGTCTTCTTTTTTCTGCCATTCTATAGTTTGCCTTTTCATTTTGTTACTCATGTGTTTTGTTATGCAGAAGCTTTTTAGTTTGACATAGTCACACTTGCTTGTTTTTCCTTTTGTTACTTATGCTTTTTGGTGTCATATCCAAAAAATTGTTGCCAAGACCAACGTCAAGAAGCTATTTCCTCTGTGTTTTCTTCTAGGAGTTTTACAGTTTCAGGTCTTACATTATAGTGTTTAATCCATTTTAAGTTAATTTTTGTGGGTAGTGGGTAGTGTAAGATAGGGGCCCAATTTCATTCTTTTGCGTGTGAATATCCAGTTTTCCCAATACCTTTTATTGAAGAGACTGTCCTTTCTCCATTGAGTCTTCTTGGCTCCCTTGTCCACATATATAGTTGACTGTATATGTGTGGATTTACTTCTGGTCTCTCTTTTCAGTTCTGTTGCTCTTTGTGTCAGTTTTTATACCAGTACTATACTGTTTTGATTATTATACCTTTGTAATCAGGAAGTATGATGCCTCCAGCTTTGATCTTCTTTTTTTTTTTTTTAAAGATTTTACTTTTCCTTTTTCTCCCCAAAGCCCCCCGGTACGTAGTTGTGTATTTTTAGTTGTGGGTCCTTCTAATTGTTGCAGGTGGGATGCCACCTCAGCATGACTTGATGAGTGGTGCCATGTCGGCACCCAGCATCTGAACCGGTGAAACCCTGGGCCACCGAAGCAGAGTGCGCGAACTTAACCACTCTGCCACGGGGCCGGCCCCCTCAAGACATTTTTTGATTTCTCTTTTGATTTCTTCTTTGAACCATTTGTTGTTCAAGAGCATGTTGTTTAATTTCCAGTGTTTGTGAATTTTCCAGTTTTCCTCCTGTTACTGATTTCTAGTTTTATACTATTGTGGTCAGAAGAGATACTTCATGTGCTTTCAGTCTTCTTAAATTTCTAAGGGTTTTTTTTTGTGACCTAACATATGATCTATCCTGGAGAATATTCCTTGTGTGCTTAAGAAGAATGTATGTTCTGCTGCTGTTGGGTGGAATGTTCTGTATATGTCTGTTAGGTCCATTTCATCTAAAGCTTAGTTCAAGTCCAGTGGGGGCCAGTGCTTTCAGAGCTAACTTGGTTCTGGGATGACCTGGAGGCCTGGGGCTGTAGGAGCTGGTCTGGTGCTGGGGCTAGCCAGGAGGCTGGGTTCGTGGGAGTCCACCTGGAGCCTGAGTTCATGGGGGCCAACCAGGAGCCTAGGGTCACAGGAGCCACCTGGGGCCATGAGAGCCCGCTAGAGCTAGGATGGGTTGGGAGCCTGAGTTTGCAGGAGTTTGCCTGTCCCTAGTTCAGGCCTGGTGCTAGGGTCCTTGGTGAAGTTGGGTGCTCACTTCACTCTCCTTCTCCCAAAGAGAGGGTGTCTCTCCCCCACTGAACTCCCCAGGTTTGGGAGAGGGGTGACAGGAGTAATGTGAAACTGTCTTTCCTACCTTCTTCAATGTGTCTTTTCTTATTTCTGTACTCTACCCAGGTGCTGTAATCCCTCACCTGAAATTCTTACTTCTTGTGAAGGTATTTTTGTATGTGGATAGTTGTTCAGATTGATGTTTCTGGGAGGGGATGAGTGCTAGAAATTCCTTTACCACCATCTTGCTCACGTCACTCCCTCTGATGCATCTTTGTCTTTCAATTTAGGGAGTTAGCCCCTACAGACCCTAGTATCTAGAAAGAGTACTTATTTTTGTTAAGCCCAGAACATGGAGTAATGGTACTGCAAGCATGGCAGCAATACTTTAAACTTTTCAGCCTCTATTTGTCATCTTAGTAGATTTGGAAGAAAAAAAAATATAGCAGATACACCACCTTCAGCCTAAGCTGTATTCATTGGTAGGGTTCAGACATCCTTGGGGGTATCTGGCAAACTAAGATAGGCCCACTAGAGTTCTACTTGCATGAGTCACTGAGAAACCTGGAATGAAACTCATTTTAAGAGAAGAGTCAGGTAGACCAGTTGACTCAGAAACAAAGCCTCAGTCTTTGGAGGGAGAAGAGTGATTCTTGAGATAGTATGAATCTGCCACTCAGATTTAGCTCTCAGTTCAGTCCATCACGGCCTTATATCTGAGTCCAGAAAGCTATGTTGTATAAGCTTTATGAGAAAATTGAAAGAGGTGTTACATAAAAGCTCAGTGAGACATTTCAGCACAAGTAGTAGCACTGCTTATAGTGTTTCTCTAACAGAGTGTAACCCAAAAATGTGGAGAGAAGCCTTCTTACCCACTTTGCAGTTTTGGCCCCTTGAGGCACCAGTACTTGAGCAATGGTGGTGGCAGGAGACTGGAGTGTGTATGTGCTGGTGGTGTCTAGCAGTGTCAGCAGCCTGGGGGATGTGGAGACATACAACAGACAGGGACCAGAACAGGAAAAAATAAAACTAAGGATACCACAGGCTCACTGTTGGTATGCATGTACAACATCCCTGGGGTTCTGAGAAATATTTGGGGTGGGAGAAACTTAGTAAAGGCCTTGGGTCCTGCGATAAGAAGTGGAATGCAGTGGCCGATGCAACACTGATTATATATGTATATAAGATGATATTACATATTTAACAAAGACTGCCTAAAAATAGCTCCCTGCCTATTATAAATTACATACATAGCTCAAGGCCTCTGTTGGTCATTTAAAAAAAAAATTCCTAAGAGGAGTCCTTTAGATTTTTCTATCATCTCATAATAAAAGTAAGAAAATAATTTAAAAATTCTAGTACTTTATTAATAAAGTTGGTGACATACAAGAAAACGTAAGTAAATGAAAAAGTAAGATGTTAAAAAGTAATTTATGAAAAGGCAAAAAGCATTGTAGGGGTATATATGTGTGTCTGTGTGCATTGGACTGTGATTTGTGTTATAATGAACTTGTCTGTCTGTTCTAATGGAGGCTATTGTGTATGTGCAATGGAGGTAATCTTTGGCAAATTGTTGATGACCTTCCTGTCTTTTGCCTTTCCCATATGAAACATTTGCTCTAGTTTTTGGGAGGCTTCCATCTGCGGGGAGAGTGTGGGTCAAGAAGAAGTAAATTAGAAAGAGGTAATATTTAGCTTCTGACATGCAAAATTGAGTTATTCGATGAGTTGATACCTCTGCAAGCCAGGACGTCATCTTGAGAGAGAATTTGCTAAATCTTTTTAGTCGCCTTGTTTCCATCCTAGCTTGGAGATCTCAGTTCATAGGGTCCTCCCTGTAGTTTAAGGAAATGCCCTGCTGACCGCTAAGTCTTGGCCAGAGTCAGGACGAATGAAGATAGGACGTAAAGGAGGTAAAACAAAACCCCTTTGCTTTTCCTCCTAAGGGAGGTGAAGGGAGAAGACGAGCTGTGAGGTCAGATGTGAGTGTTCCAGTTTTCCCTTCTTTGGGCTTTGTCTCATTGTCTCAGAGAGCGGGAGGTGTGTTGGATGCGTGAGTGTACTCGAGGGCAGGGAGGAGTTCCTGTCTTGTGCTTTGTTTGGGACTCAGGAGGATCTTAGTTTGCTCTGCATCGACCTGGGGACAACCACACTGATTTTACAGCACAGTGTTGGAAGTGGAATGAAAGCTTTCAGGTTTGACTGCTTGAGCCACCATTGGTCCTGGAGTGGCATGGACAGGACCCACGAATGGCAAGAGGAGATGGCCACCATGCGAGGAGATTTTTGCTCTGCACTGAATCCTACCACACGGGATGCCTAAGGTGGCCCTAACCACAGTGAAAGCTGTACCTACCTCAGAGGTAATAAGGTGAGGCCAGTTGGCCTGGGAGCATTCCCAGAGCTCAGCCTAGCCACAAGAAAGGGTCCCCAAGTGCACCAGACATGGAATAGACTTTGGAGGCCAGTGAGACCTTCAGCAACCAGGCTGTAAGAGACATTGTATCAGAGACTGGCAGACATGGCCAGTGCACATCCAAGGACCAGAAGGAGGGCTAGGCCCTTTTCCTCCATTGCCACCAAGTCGTGTACATGCCTTGTCTCTCTCCCCATATGCCAGCAATCCTTCTTAGGGAGAGAACGGAAGGTAAGGAGAACACCAGCTAGGTGATGGAAACACTTTTAAAGAGATTGTTTAACTTAAACCCGTTTGGACATTTAGTTTTTAAAAAGTTATTTTTCCCATGTTAATTAGCACGTGGAGGCTTGTGAAGGAAGGTTAGTTACAGAAAAAAGTAAGAGTTCAGGTTCCCTGCACATTTGAGCATCAAGTTGTGTGAGTTAAGTATGGGATCCCCATGTCCATAGGTACCATAATCCCCAAACCCTGCATTTTCTTTTCCTTATTGAAGACAGTATGTGGAAACTAGGTGTAGCATATCTTAGGTGAGAGGGAGAAAACTGTAATTTCTGTGGAAAATTTAGGCAAGCCACCCTGAGTTGCTAAGAATTTTGTATGGATTTTCCACAGTCATGTATATATAATCTGGTTGATGATGATAGGCAGTTTATTAAAATACCTTAAGCCTAAAATTCTCTTCTGAATTCCAGATCAGAACAGACTTCTGTCTATAGGACCTCTCCACTCAGTGTCTTCTGTCCTCTAAGTATCTCCAGTTAAGCAGGATAGAATTGAACTTGCCACTTTTCTCCCCAAACTTGCTGCTGCTTCTATAGGAGCTTAGCAGATGCCCCTACGATCCAAGTGGCCTAGTTAGAAACTTGGATGTCATTCTAATTTTTCATTCCTTCTTCACAGAAACCTAATTGGTTAGTCAGTCCTGCAGATGCTTAAGAGGCCCGCCGCTTTCTGGCCCCTGCCTGCTCTTCTAGCTTCTTTAAACACCATGTAAACACCAGCCCGAGTGGTGATTTCTCTGCTGTGCTGTGCTCACTCTGCTTTGGTGACTCTGCACATGTTTTCTCTCTGCCTGCAGCATCCTTCCCTCTGTTGTCTGCTTATGAAACCCCCAAGTCATCCTTTGAGTCTCACTTCAGGAACCTTTGTGAACACTTTGGCCCCCAGGACAGTTAGATTCAAGCATTTGACACATGGTCTGTTCTTGGGCTTAAACTGTATTCAGTCCCTGTTTATTTTCAGCTCCCAGAGAAGAATGAGGGGCCCTAGAGGGTAGGGATTTTGTGCTGTTCATCTTTGTATCTCCAAGCAGACTAGTGCCAGGCACGTATAATAATAGTGCCAACACTCAGTAATAAACAGTTGTTAAATGAGTAAAATTCTGAAAGCTATGCTTTTAGAAAATTCTAATATTTTTGTGTTTTTCTTTTGATTCTTTCCAAAAGGTAGGTAAATTAACATTTGTATTGCTAAGAGATCTTATGCAAACTGTGCTGACCTTTCAGTTGATTGTGAGTGTTTGTAATGTTTCCCTACTTTTGAGTAAGCCTATAATGTATAAATATAGGCTATTTTGCAAACGTGGCCATCAAATTGTCTCCTGCTCTCTGCTTACAATTTAACCTCTTTAAGGGTGGGGTTTGTCTTGCTACATAATGTGGTGATGTGAGGTTCTTAATAAACGTAAGAAATATGAAATACTAGTTGAAAAAAGTACTCTGTGAATACTCAAGTATTCATATGAAATATTACTAGATAATGCTTCAGTAAAAAGCCTGGAAAGAAATATATCAAATTGTTAACAGTGGTTGTCTTTGATGATGAGGAATAGTATATGTCATTTTTTTACTGTTCTATGTTTTGCCGTTTTTCTGTAGTCATATTATTATTATTATTATTTTTAGTGGAAATCACTGCAAATGAGTTGCCCTGTTAGCAGAGCAGGAGATCATAGTGATTAATACTTCAGCCTCCACAAGCATGCAGACCTGTGCAGTTTCCTCATCTGTAAAAGTGGATGATAATACTCTTATAATGTACCTGTATTAGCCAGACTGTTCCTTGATTCCTTTCTCTTTCTCTTTTGTGTTTCTACCGTAGATTTTTGCTTTGTGGTTACCATGAGGCTTACATAAATCATCTTATAGATATAATGATCTGTTTAAGCTGATAACAACAACTTCAGTTGCGTACAAACTACCCTTTTACTTCCTCCTCATTTTATGTTTTTGATACCACAATTTACATCTTTTTATATTGTATATTAATTAGCAAATTATTTTAGCTAAAGTTATTTTGAATATTCTTGTCCTTTAACCTTTACACTAGAGATAAGTGGTTAATACTCCATCATATTACAGTAGTACTCTGAATTTGACGATAGACTTACCCTTACCAGTGTGTTGTATATTTTCATGTTACTAATTAGTGTCTTTCATTTCACCTTGAAGACTCCTTTCAGCATTTCTTGTAAGGCAGGTCTATTGGTGATGAACTCCCTCAGCTATTGTTTGTTTGGGCAAATCTTTATATCTCCTTTATTTATTTATTTATTTATTTATTTATTTTTTGAGGAAGATTAGCCCTGAGCTAACTACTGCCAGTCCTCCTCTTTTTGCTGAGGAAGCCTGGCCCTGAGCTGACATTCGTGCCCATCTTCCTCCACTGTATATGTGGGACACCTACCACAGCATGGCGTGCCAAACAGTGCCATGTCCGCACCTGGGATCCGAACTGGCGAACCCCGGGCTGCTGAGAAGTGGAACGTGCGAACTTAACCACTGTGCCACCAGGCCGGCCCCTCCTTTATTTTTGAAGGACAACTTTGCCAGGTTAAGTATTCTTAGTTGGCAGTTTTTTTCTTTCAGCACTTTGAATATATCATCCGTGTGCAACATTTCTGCTGAGGAATCTGCTGATAGCCTTATGGGGGTTCCCTCATATCTGAGGAAGTTTTGTTTCTTGCTGCATTAACATTCTCTCTTTGTCTTTGATTTTTGACAGTTTAATTATAATGTGTGTTGGAGAAGATTATTTTGAATTGAAATTTTGGGGTGACCAATGATTTTCATGAACTTGGGTGTCCAAATCTCTCCCTAGATTTGGGAAGTTCTCAGCCATTATGTCTTTAAATAAGTTTTCTGCCCCTTCTCCTCTCTTCTCCTTTTGGGACATCAATAACGCATAGGTTGTTTCTCTTAATGGTATCCTGTAATTCATGTTGGCTTTCTTCACTCTTTTTCGTTCTTTTTTCTTTTTGCTCCTTTGACTGGATAATTTCAAATGATCTGTCTCCAATTTCACTGATTCTTTCTTGTCTTGTTTGAGTTTGCTGTTTAAAGATCTCTGTTGAATTCTTCAGTTCAGTCATTGTATTTTTCAGCTCCAAAATTCTGTTTGGTTCTTTTTTATGTTTTCTATCTCTTTGTCGAAGCTTTCATTTTGTTCTTGTATTGTTTTCCTGATTTCATTAAATTATTTGTCTCTGTTCTTTTATAGCTCTCTGAGCATTTTTAGAACAACTATTTTGAATTATTTATTAGACAACTTGTGGATCTCCATTTCTTTGGGGTCAGGTACTGGAAACAACACCAAAGCTGTTTCCTTTAGTGGTGTCATGTTCCCCTGATTCTTCCTGATCCCTATAGCCTTGCATAGATGTCTGTGCATTTGAAGGAGCAGTCACCTCTTCCAGACTTTATGAACTGATTTCAGTAAGGAAAAACCTTCACCTGTGGGTGTGGGCATGCTGGAGTGTGCTATGGCCCTGGGTCTGGTGGTGTGGGGTGCTAAGTGTGGGGGTGAGTGATGACTCTGGGTCCAGGGGTGTGGTGTCTTGTTGGCTCAGGCAGCTGGTCCACCACATCAACAACTGCATGATACTTAGTGAGAATTGTGAGGGGACCACAGTTGCTGTAAGGGCTGTTGGTGTCCTCAGAGGTGCCTGTAGGTCCAGTGGCTAGGACCAGGGCAGGTAGCAGTGGTTGCTAGAGCTGGTGGTATGCACATGCCTGGCTGTGGGCCAGCTGCAGGTATGAGTGTGAGGACAGGGGCTTGCTGTAGACACACATGCAGTGTCAAGGGCCAGGGTCAACAGCAGGAGCCAGGGCCAACCGCAGGTGTATGAGTAGCTGTGGGGGCCCTGGCTGTTGGTGTGTACTCATGTGATTGCACAGGCTAGCTGTAGGTACGTGCACTAGCCAGACCATTCTTGATTGCTGGTAGTAGGACCCTACTCCAACCAGCTGAAGCACAAAAAGAAATGCGTTATCTCATGTAACAGGCAAGTTCAAGGGCTCTGCTGGTTCCAGGGGCTCATATGATGTTTCTCTCTCCACCTTTCAGCATCCTTCAGTGTTTTGTCTCCATTTTCAGACAAGTTTCCTACCACTGACAGGGAAGCATGTTGATGGCTACAGGTAGTCAAATCTTTAAAGGAAAGGAAAGCTTGAATTCCAAACCTTTATTTATGAAACTTGATTGGCCTTGCCAGGATTGGGGGCCATTCCTGAACTACTGCTATGCTCAGGGGAATGGAATTCTCTAAATGTCCAGTTTGGGAGCAATTTGGGGATGAGCAACTGTGATGGATCAGCTCACCAGCACCACATAGTATGTAGAAGGAAAAAGGGGATATTGTAACCAGAAGAGGGGAATGAATGCTGGGCTGGCAAAAACAGGTCTATCCTGTGATCTAAAGAGCTTAATACAGTTCTTGGAACATAGTTAGAACTCAACAGATGTTAGACATAGTTATCATTAGAGTGTAGCATCATCATCATGATTTTATGTTATAACATATAACATATAAATTTAGTATTTTTATTGCCTGGTGTTTGTATTTTAAGTAATCCAGCAGATCAAGAACTGAATTTCATCTTTTACATTTACTGACTATTTCTTTATCCTTATCTTTTGCCTTGGGTGTTTTTAGTTTATGGAGATGTGTTTTTTAAAATTCATTTTTCTTTTTCTTTCTCTTTCTTTCTTTTTATTTTTTGCTGAGGAAGATTTTCTTAAGCTAGCATCTGTTGCCAATCTTCCTCTTTTTATATGTGAGTGGCTGCCACAGCATGGCCAGTGACAGATGAATGGTGCAGGTCCACATCCGGGAGTCAAACCTGGGCTGCTGAAGTGGAACATACTGAACTTAACCACTAGGCCACTGAGGCTGGCCCAGAATTCATTTTTTTGAATGTATTGGTGATCATTTTGATTTTTCAAAAGGCTAATTGTTGCAGAAAGACTTGATTCATTTAGAGAGATTTTCCTTGTTTTATGCTTTACACAAGCGATGGCCCTGTGTGTCAGGGCCCTGGATACCTGCATGGTTGTTATTCCTCTTGTTGTTGTCATATTTCATTTAACTGCAAATTAAAAAGAACCAAAAAAATTACAGCAATTTCTAGTTTCTATCTGGGAAATAGAACTCTCCACAGGAACCCTTGCATGGTACAAATACGTTTGAAAACCGTTTTCCATTGTGCTTTGAAAGCCTGTAAGGAGGCCACCATGGCGCACAGTTCACCTCTCTTGGATGAAGCCCAGAGAGACCGTGGTGTGCAGACTATAGGAAATCTCCCATCTGAGGAGTTAATTTTCTTTCAGGATCAGTGTTAGGGGCTCCTGCAATTAAAACAAGACACTTTAAGATTGGTACAGGAACACTTATAACAGTCGACTATAAAAGAAAACCCGGGAGGCCAGACTCAGTCTGGGAGCTGCTTTGGTTTGAGCCTCAAAGACCTGTATTTTGAATTTACCACCTCCTTCTGTTACACATGCTTTCAGCTTTAATAAAAAGAATTCATTAAATTAACATAAATAAGCAAACAACTAGTTTCATCTCTTTAACGCTTTAAAATGTCTTAAAGGCCACTTTTGTCTTTTGTTTTCATTCTGATTCTTTTCAGAGCCACTCTTAATGGCTGTGTAACATTAAACATGTTGTTCTTTTCTTTTTTTAAGTTTTACCTAACTTTTAGATGCAGATTTACAAATGGAATATCAAAACAAGTACAAGATTTGAAGACAGATGAAGCTTTTGATCTTTTTAAGGAGAGAGAGATTTTTCTTTCCATTGTTTTCAAGACAGTAAACAAAGAAGCATTTATTTTTAATTTGAAAAGCTGGGGCAATAATATTAACTGCTTTTGGAAGAAAAAAAAATCAACCATAATCCTAATCTCAGATGTAGCAGCTAGTTTCAGTTTTGTACGTACCTTCCAGTTTTGGGCACATACGCTGGTATACTTTAGTTGAAGCTACAGTTTTAGTGCAACTAGAGAAACTGGGAGGAGGAATTTAAAGAAAGTTGTATCAATTTGAAGTTGGTATACTTTGTGTTTTAAGAGTAGAGCAATACTTGTCAGCAGTAAACTGTAATCTTTTTTCTTTCTGCAAAAACAGGAAAGGGCAAAAGTCTTTTAAAAAATCAGTATGTTGCTCATATAACACATGAAATTTTCTGCTTTTAGACATGGAAGTCCGAAGAGAAGTAGGCATTCACCTGGGTTTGTGGTCATGCTTCGTTATCACTGACATCTCTCAAATCATCAAATACCTGCGGTTTGCTCCTTATTCGGTAGTCATCTGCTATGCTTTTTTCTGGCTCTCACCGAGATTATTACAGGTACCTCTTCCCTGCCTCCAGCCAGGACCTTCAAGCCATCTTCCACGTTGCTGGTAGTGGTTTTCTTTTTTCTCCCAGTGTGAAGTGCTGATGTTATTTCCTTAAAATCTTTCAAAACCTTTCCAATGCCTACGAGATAAAATCTGAACTTTAGGAAGGTATCCAAGATTCTTTCCAACCTGGCCTCAACCACCCCTTAAAGCCTCATCTCCTGCTCTTGCTCTCTGCCAAACCAACCTGAAACTCCAACCATTTCACCTATTTCCAACCATTTGCTTTTCTCTGTGCTCATCCTGTTCCCGCTTTCTGAATTGCCCGTGATCCCTTCTACACCAGAATTTCTAGATCTTTCTCAAGGACCCCACTCAGAATGTCATCTCTCCTGTTGGAGTTTTCCTTACCTTTCCCAGGCAGTGTTAGTTTCTCTGTCCTCTGGGTCCTCACAACACTTTGTATGTATTTCTTTTCTTTTCTTTTTTTTGCAGGGAAAGATTCATCCTGAACTAACATATGTTGCCAGTCTTCCTCGTTTTTTTTTTTTTTTTAAAGATTTAATTTTTTTCCTTCCCAAAGCCCCGTGGTACATAGTTGTATATTCTTCGTTGTGGGTCCTTCTAGTTGTGGCATGTGGGACGCTGCCTCAGCGTGGTTTGATGAGCAGTGCCAGGTCCGCACCCAGGATTCGAACCAACGAAACACTGGGCTGCCTGCAGCGGAGTGTGCGAACTTAACCACTTGGCCATGGGGCCAGCCCCCTCGTTTTTTTTTTTAAATGTATTCTTTGAAAGCCCCTCTTAGCTGCTGAGGTGAAACCAACATTCTGTGTTGTTGGATGCATCTGCAGGCTCCACATCTAGGTTCAGTCACAAATGTTGCCGTGCAGGAGAGCTGGAAACTCTTTTTTTTTTAGTGAGGAAGATTGGCCCTGAGCTAATATCTATTGCCAATCTTCCTCTTTTTGCTTGAGGAAGATTAGCTCTGAGCTAACATCTGTGCCAGTATTCCTTTGTTTTGTATGTGGGACACTGCCACAGGATGGCTTGATGAAGGGTATGTAGGTTTGTGCCTGGGATCCAAACCCGTGAACCCTAGGCCTCTGAAGTCGAGCACACGAACTTAACCACTATGCCACCAGGCCAGCCCCAAGAGTCATACAATTCTTAACTGTATTGTGTAACTTGGGTAGTATGTTATACAGTACATCCATAATATGTTGGTTGGTGATCTTACAACATGCGAAAAATAAAAATATTCTTTGTAGTTCCCTATTTAGTTTCCCTATACACAAAAACACAACAACACAAAACAAAACCAGACTCATATAGAATGAGCAAGGTCCTTTGGTTAAATATTTCCCATCAGTGCATATAATTTTATATATACCCATTGTTTGGAATATAAATGAAATGCATTGAAATGTGAGTGAAAAATATATGGACTATTACCAATAAAACCATTCAAAACCAAAATGGTATATTCTGGGTAGCTGTAATTTTTTGAGAGGTACTATGTACAATTTTAGGTTAGTGTCAGATAACCTCTTCACCTTCATTTCTCTCTTAACACCTTTTATCATAATTTCTGAAGCTCCCCTTTGTAGTTCGAGTTAAAAGTCCTGAGGCAAGCTCTTCAGAACTCTAACACCTGCTTAGGGCTGAACCGGCAGGGGGAGGAATTGAAAAGCAGTGAAGAGTCTTTTCAATAAAGTACTTAGCATTTTAAATAGTAGATGTTTGAAAAAAGAGTAATGGTGATAATAGTATTGGAAACTCTCATACCACCTCACGCAGGGAGAGGAATGTGAAGCTGTTTAGTGGATTCATACTTTGAGTTCTCAAAAACCTTCATTTGCAAAAATAGTCCAAACTTGATTTTGATCAAATTAAACTACCAAGAATGTAGACTTTTTCTTCAGCGCAGATTTATACTTTCTCCTTTAGAATTCAAACCCTTTCCCTTCTAACATCAAAGAGAAAGGATTCAAGACTTTTAGAATCTTATTCTAAGATACCAGAAAACCCTAGGATAATGGTTAGAAAATTAGGAAGGGAGTTTTGAAATAATTAAATTTTGGTTCTCATCGCTATTTGATTTGTCTGTAAAATACTATGTTCTAGGTTAATGACAAAGTTTTTAAAAGGTCATGTGTTTTTTAACCCTTAATGATTTCGTACTATTCCCATGAATTTCTGGAGCCTTTTAAGATTCAGAGGCTTGTGGTGGACTTTTTGAGGTTATATCTTTTAATTTTTTATCTTTTTGTTCTTTTAACTGGAGGAACTTGTTTAATTTGCTTTTCCAGCAGAGGGAGACATCTGACCATGAACGTGGTTGCTACTTGCCAAGAGTATTCTGTAGCCCATTTTATCAATATACATAAAAAACTCAATGTTCAAATTAACTAGTTCAATAAGTAATTTAGCTCATTGATTTTTGGGCATATCCTAAGTGCCATTACAAGCTACGGATATTTTAAATGCCATTACCTAATAGAAGGAATGTTTTAAGCACCTTTTATTGATTTTATTACTGCTTTATTTTGCTGTCTTGGTTTAAAATCATTTTAACCACTCTGTAATCAAGAAGAAATATATCGTTGGTGAAATACAGTCAATTTCCTAAAAACCTTTGACATCGTTAAATAAGGAATTACAGTTGTTAAATCATGTCAGGCAATAACTGAGGGACAGAAGAGATATAAAATTTGGAGCAGTGGGCCAGCATACCAGTAAGCCGTGTTGACCTCTAACATTCAGATTCTGCATGTGACAGTCACACTTCAGGTTTGCTTATGGTTTTTACATCAGCAAGAAAGATTTAAAATCTCAGGTAGCAAGGAAGATGGAAGAATGACAGCAAAGTGTGATTCAGGGGCAATTACAGTGCTTTTTAATGACCTCTTACGACTTTTGGTTAAAATGATTCTCTAAGCAATTTTTAAATTTCATTTGCTTTTCTCACTAAGTTAGAGTATATTGATATTCTGCATAAGAGGGAACCAGAGTGTTCACAGAGCTTTTTACCACTTCCTCCTTCTGCTTATTTGATTTTATATTAGCAGTATTACTGAGCTGATCAGCTAGTAGACCGACAGGGAATATGGTCCGTACACTGCTTAATCAAAGAGGTGCAGAAGTGGGTAGTGAGCACTGGAGCTCGATACAAGCCTGCTAATGAGTTGATTGCATTGACATTTGATGTAATTTCACTGTAGAGTGGCAAATATCAATACCTGTATATGATTTGGCAGATGGTTGTTGAACTGTGATTAGAAGTTTAGAATGATTCCCAGTAAAAGACCACCTGGCAGTAACCCAAGACCAGAGAACTGAGTTTTCCCCATTAAATGGAATAGGTCCGGAAAGTCAAGTGTTTTGGTCATTAATAGAATCTTTTCTTTTCTTTTAGCAAATGTTAGCTTCAAGAGGACATTGATAATTATGCATGTCTATTAAATGATCTTAGGGAGAGCTCATTTCATTCCTTCAAATGAGCTCATATCTATAGTTGTGGCAATTCTTCAACAGCAAGGAAAGAAAACTAGTTAAAATGCTGATAGGTGTCATTTCAAATATATGGGGGATGTTGGAAGCATCTTTGTAGAATTAATTTATTTGAGGCTGAAAATCAGATTTGTTTGTAACATTACTGATTATATTATTTTATAAATTATATAAATATAATATGAAATAATTTAAGCTATATGGAGTGTCTGTTATATACAAGACACTCTTGTAGGTGTTTCAAACATAAAGAACACCAAGATGATGCCTTCCTTTCCCTCAGTGAAGGAAGGCTGGCAGATGGACATGTGCAATGCACATCCCATGGAAGGGATGGAATAAAGGCCAGGAGCTGTGGCAGCATGGAGAGGAGTAATGGGTTCCTCTGTGTGAAGAGGAAGTGTCAGGGAGGGCCTTAAGGAGGTGTCACTTAAAATAGATTTTGAACAATTGGAGATGAGCATTCAGAAGTAGAGACACTAGCAATACAAAAGCTTTTTTTTTTTTTAAAGAAAGTTTTACCTTCTAGAGCAGTTTTAGGTTAGAGTGGTACATTGTTGCAGTTGATGAACTTACAATGACACATCATTATCACCCAAAGTCCCTAGTTTACATTAGTGTTCACTCTTGGTGGTGTACTCTCTGCGGGTTTTGACAAAAGTATAATGACATGTATCCACATTACAGTATCATACAGAATAGTTTCACTGCCCTAAAAATTCTCTGTGTTTCACCTATTCATCCCTCCCTACCCCTGGTGACCACTGATCTTTTCACTGTCTCCATAATACAAAAGCTTTCCAAAAATTTGAAATCTTTAATATTCCATTGTGTGTGTGTGATATGTAAAGAACAGTGAGATAAATAAAATGCGTTTACCTTCCACCTGAGATATTAGAATATTACTGATATTTCTGAAGCCCTGGTCTTTTCCCCTCCATCTGCTCCCTTCTGCCCTGCCAATAATTCAAATTATTTAATATTCTTATACCTAGTTGCAAAGCACATGAAAACCTCTATCTCTCAAGACCTACAACTCGCTTATTCTTATCTTTGGTTAGATCCATGCAGGATAAAGTGAAGGAATGGGTTGATGTTTGTCTAGTGAACTCAGACTGTGTGGAGAGCTAGGGTTTTTTTGGTGGAGAGGAAGGTGGAGTCCTAGATAACCTGAATGACTGTCAGTATAATTTGAAGTAGGAATAGTCTGATTTATTCAAATTATACCTTCTGCTTCACTTTGAGCTGTATAGACCTTTCTTTTCTCGCCCAGTATATCCAGATTGAATGACTAAACTAATCCCAGTGCAATATGGTAGAGCCCCATATTGGCTATGGAGACTCATTCAGAATTTTCATGCATATAGACCTCCGTGTGAGCATGGAGTATTCATCTTTAAATTTAGCAACAAATATTTTCAGAATTCGTTTTTAATTTGGCTAACAGCCATGCCCTTATTCTTCCATTTTCATGTTCTAGTTTCATAGGACTTATAGGTGAATACATTTTATATTAAAGGCAATGGTATGTTGAAAAGTGGAAGTCTCTAGGATGCAGACAAACTGTGTTCCCCCCTCCCTCTCAAACTCCCTCTGTGGGCCAGTTCTTTGCCTGCATCTGGATGAAATCTCAGACACTTCCCTTAGCTTTTCCAGCCACTCTTAGATTTAAGAAAATACACTCTGGTTATTTCTAGTCATAAGAACAGTGTAATTTCAGCAATAAAAATGACAAGTCCAGTGTAACTTTCTGACCTTCATTAAAGTTAAAGCTCTTCTTGCCCAGCTTGGTGTTGCTTTAGATTGAGAAGCCCACAGAGGAGGTGGGGATAGGTTGACTTCTCTGTTCTCTCCTGAAGCTTCTCCTCCCCACCCGTCCACTCGCAGGGTAGGGTCTGGGAGGGGTGAAGAGGAGGGGCAGGGATGGGAAAGTCTTCCTTGGCTGCCCTGTCTCTGGACTTGGCAGATACTCAACTCTGACTCTCAAGATGCAATTTCTTGGGTCCCCCCTCCGGGCCTGGCAGGCTGCAGGTCACATGCCTCCTCTGGCTGCATTCCAGGGTCCATCTCCAGCCCCTTTCTACTGAGGTACCCTGACCCTTTTGGATTGGGATCTCTTTTAAAATGACCCCCTGACTGCCTCTCTTTTACATAAGGGTCAATCATACGATTGCTGTGGGGATTAAATGAAATAACGTATGTAAAGTACTCTTCCTGGAACATATTTGTTGAATAACTTAATGAGTGATTTACTGGGTGCCTTCTCTGTGGGGCACTTTGCAAGTGCTGTATAAACCTTCTCATACACCAATCCTGTGAGATAGATCTAAAGGGACTCAGACACATCAGATGATTTACAAGGTCAGAAAACTAGGAAGTGGCTGAGCTTGGATTTGTACCCAGCTCTGTCTAACACCAGCATCTCTGGTCCTTTGGACTATGGTCCACTGATTTCTGATACAGCCTGGCACCTGTCTTAGTGTTCTAAACGCTGGTAAATCTGGTTAATACCCATGGATCTTGGTGCCCCTTCTATTCCATCAGTTTCTTAAATGCCAAATGTGCTATAAATCTACAGGGACACTCTTTCGGATACTTTCACTTGGCCACACTTATATGACATTTGGACGACCTGCCTTGCTTGACATGAGTCCTTTATCTTCAGGGAGCTGAGCCAGATTTCTATTGGTGAACTCAGTCAGAGATTCAAGCAAATTCATCCTGATAATCCAGACAGAACCTGGGTTTTCCCTCCAGAGAAATGCCTTGGTATTTCATGAGAGTTCATAGCACACGTGGAGTTCTGGGCCTCACGGAATATCTCTGGAAGTAGGAAGATGACAGTGGAAAGGGAACCAATCATCTTCCTTTTGCCTCCAGTGGTTCAAGAACTGATGACCAAGTCTGAGCTGTTAAAGCTCTGCTGAGCCAACAGCCCCAGATGACTCCCAGGGCGACCTGTGCAGATTGGGAATCTCAACAGAGAGGCCTGGAAGAATATGGATTCTTGCTCATTCTTATTCTCTTGGGATGATGAATTAAGAAAATTTACTTTGTAAGAATTGGCCAGAGTTAGACCGGGATAAAGCAAAGCATAAAAAAGAAACAAAACCTCTGGAACATTAGTTCTAATTTGTTTCAGTAAAATGTCATTTAATGAGATCCTAATGGTAAAGCTGGGTCCTGGATATCACTGCTATGAAATGTACTTCATCAGAATGCTCTAAAAACCTACATAAAAATTACCTCTTGTCTAGCCCCTTTAACTTTATGCTACTGAGCTGCGCTGCGAACTGCCACAAGTAGATAATTTGAAAGTTTGATTTTTATTTGCCCTTGTTGCTTGGGTCAAAGCAAAGTTGAGCCCCTGATTGTAAACTGGCCAGTTTCTAGTGTACAGATAGTCAGCCAATTTATATGGATTACTAACCCTTCTTTACTCGGTGGAGGAGATATTGTCAGAGAACAATGCATTCAAAACTCTTACTTTGTGCACTGTAAAATAAGTCAGGTCTTCTAAGAATACCAACTCTAGCTAGTCCTGTTTTAGGCTCTATGGAAAACTTAGCAATAACCAGGAAAAGACATTTCTTGCTTTTTGTGCCTCAGCTTCCTCTGCAAAAAAGTACAAATAATGAAATGCCCTTTAGGACTTTGTAAGACTGTTGAGGCAAAGTATTTTGAGCTCCGTGGAGAAAAAGGCTACTCAGTGAGGTAGCTTTGTTATTCCTTTTAACGTCAATTATATTCTGAAATATGATTTCAGAATTTCAGGATCCCAGGACCTATGACTGAGCTGGCAGCTGATCGATTCAGTGGAATTTAGAGTTCTCTTTCTCCACAACAAACCAAAATTTGCTTTGGCTAAAAGAGGTAAAAGCATACAATTATGGTCAGAAATCTACTGTAACAACCTTCTTCTCACCTATCTTTTCTAGTATTTATCTGGATATCTAGCTTATAAAATCTAGAAGAGATTGTAATTTCAGTAGCACCAGCAACTCTGTGGGTATAAACCATTTGAACTATAATCTGCTATTATTTTTCCAATGTGCGTGTCTGAAAGATTTTCTTCCTTTTTATTTTGAAAATTAAAAAAAGGGGACAAATAGTTAAAAGTGTGAAAGTTCTACGCATGCTGCTTTTTCTACACCTTGAGGACTAGCAAAATCTTTAATATGAGACTTTATTTGTACAAAGCAAAACTTCAAAACCACTCAAAAGCTTTTCTTATTAACTGCTGTCAGTCCTGTGATTTACAGAGGCAATAAAGAACTAGAGGGGGCACATTTATCATGGAGTTCAGCACACCAGGAGCCATTTTCTCCAGCGGTAAAGGCAAGTGATAAAACGAATTCTTTTGTTCTATAACCAAGGCACATTCTCTGTTCCCTCTTCTCTAAACTTGGGCACGCCTGGCTTCTCTGGTGGCAACTTGGCACCACCTCGTCCACACTTAATGATACATTGTTACGGTGAAGACATTGATGAAACACCTGGAACACCTGGCTGTGAACCATGTTGCATGTTTACCTTCAACACACAATAGTTAGCTGCCAACATATTTGTAGTATTAATCTCCAGTTTACTTCGAACAATACTTTGTGTGTGTGCGCGCGTGCGCTTTCTTTCATTTCAGAAAGGAGTCGATGTGAATGTTAAATGATCTGGGTTTTATCTGTTTAGTAAAGAGCATAAAAATTTGGATTTTGAATCACAATTTTCTTGTTGTATTAAAGAATGCCTTATCTGAATTTTTATACTGAAAAGCAAAACCAGTTCCAGTATACATTTTTTCAATTCACTTTGTATTTGATTTTGATTTTGTGTTTTGCACTCTAGACAGGCAGATGTGATACACAGAGACACTTTTAGGCTGTCTGTGAGTGTTGATTATACATTTGTAGGCTTTTGAAATGAATTCATCACACTCTGAGCTAAGCTGGACATAAAGGCTACAACAGTTTTGCTGTTAGGGAGACTTACAAAATGGAGCATTTTTGAATATTCTGTAATTGAGTACATCCATCATCCAGTGGTATTTATTAAGCACTTACCTGTGCATGACAATGGATTGGGCACAAAGATTATTGGGGAAAAGGTCAATGATTTGGAACCAGAGACAATGGTAGTGTTTATACTTACGAGAAATTGAACACAAATGTTAAATGGTGAATGTTATTCCTAATGGAGCAAGTTATGTAGTTAATTTAGTCTCTGAAAAAGACAAGGACACTCAAGTAAAATCTCCTGGCATTTCCCAATTATACTGTCATTAACTATGCTCCTTATCAGTGTATTAATGAAAAATAGTATGTTCAAAAGACAGTAGGAAGGCAGAGGATGTGAAAAATCCAGGAAAAAAATTCACGTCAGGCACTTCTGTGACTTTTTGGCCATTCTTATAAACTTTTAGCTGGGAAGGAATTTGGAACAGAATTATGTGGGAGTTTCATTTATTCATCTGTCCTTTGCAATGTATAATTTAGTGGTTAAAGTTATTCTCTTGCTTCTGTCACTATCAGTTTCTTTTCACAGGAAGGGAAAATAGGCCCTTCTCTCAGTAATTTGGCAGAAGTGCTGAAAAGCCCATTATCCCTGTTGGAGAGAAAGCAAACCACCCCTGGTATGTGAGGACCTGGCGGGCTTCATAGAGAGAGATGAGCCCAACAAGAAGCTTCCAGTGAAAGATAGTTTTTTATTTTCTGAAAGATACTGACTATTAGACATTCTTCTGGAATCCACCTAACGTTTTCTCGGAGCAAAGTTATCTGTCTCTCCCCCCACGATGACCTCCTCAAATTCATTGGTATAGAAGATATGGGATGGAGAAGAAAAAAGGCAATCATCTGAATAAGGAAGTCACATCTTTTATGTACTTTATGTCTATTCTGTGCACTTGAGAAGGGACTGCATCTGTCTGGATAATATTTCCTTAACCAAAAGAGAGAGATGTTGGGTAGCAGAGAAAGCATTGTTACCAACCTGAGCATGTGGAAGCCTGAAGCTTTGGTTAATTTGGATGTCTGGGCGCCATTGCAGAAAGACTGTCATAATTGTTTGCTATGATTTTAGGTCCACACTTCACTCTTGGGAAGGAGAAACTTTTTACAGAGGCTTACTTTTTTATATGGCTTTGAAGGGAATTGCATTTTATTTCTGACACTTACTGTATTGTAAAATCTCTAGTCTCTGATATTTAAAGGTGGAAACTTTTAACTTTCTCTCTTAAAAAAAAAACCCAACTCTAGGGACTTTTTAGTATTATAGCCTCTCAAATAATCCTAAAGCTTTGAAAAATGAAATATTTTATTTTATGGAGCAGTTTTGGGGTGAATTTTTTTCCTAAAATGTATGCTTTTATGTTGGGTAGTTTAAAGACCAGCTGTTAACTGAAACCAACCGTCAATGAAGTCGCATAAAGTTGTGTTTCCTATTAGTCTTGTATCTTTCCTATTAGTCATTCATGAAAGGATACAGGAACATCTAAGAGAACTCCAAACAAAAACTGAAAAAACAGATGTTGCAATTGTATTGGCTTGATGGTTTGCTATTCTTTTTTTTAACTAAAAAAGGAGCTTAGTAATTATTAGTGGATTATGAAATAAGGCTTGTATTGCTAACATCACAAAATTATTCGTACTAGCTTGTGGTTGAAAATCGGTGTTTTACTAGAATTTCAGAAAATAAAAAAAATGAGTTGAAGTTTATGCCTGGGAGACCATGAAGGAGGAACTATGACATTTTCAATAGTTGGGCATGTATGAGCCTCTAAAGGTGTGTTTGTTATGTTGTCATGGTGAGCAGTGAATTAAAAAAATAACAAGACTGCTCCTTGGGTAGTTATGACTTATTGGTAGTTATCTTTACAAGAGTTCCATGCTGACTTAAGTAAAGATCTTCAGGGGAAAAAAAAACCCCAAACTTTATTTTTCAAATAAATTCAGCTAAGAGCCTGCAGGCTTCCATGACACCGCACTGAATTATTATTAATGTGCACTGCTGTGAGAATAATGCTTGCTGCTGTTTAACAATAACCCCGTCCTCTGGAATTTCAGGAGAGTGGTAGGAAAATGAGAGGCAGATTTAAGTGCTGCTGCTGAATTAAACGTGCTGGTTGATGGTTACAACATTTTTATCGTTACTTGTGCAAGGGAGTGTAGAAAGAGACTGTTATTCTGGGTCAGGTCACATGTGGGACTGGTGGAGTTGTTTGAGAGGGCATTTTTGACAAGCAAGGGCATTACTCCTAGTAGGAAAAGGTTTGTTCAACCTATTGCCTTTACCTTGGATGCCCCATTTCCATCCTTCTCCTGAGGGTTATGTGTGCTGTTTCTCGATGGCAGGGATTAGCTCTTCCTCAGTGACCTTAAGAATCTATTATTAAAATAAAATATGGGTCACATCATTGCTCATTAGTCTTTTTAACTTGGAAGTTTAGTAGACTTGCTTTGAAGTTCATTATTTTGACTATAGATGTCCTTTTCATTTGGAATTATCTTACATCAAGGTCTCCCAGCATGCATTTCCAAATATATATTCCACTATTCCCAGTAGACTTTCCTCCTCCATCTCTCCTCTCCCCACACCCCCATCTTCTAGCCATGCCAGACTATTTGCTATTCTCCAAATATGCTCTCTAATATTTTGCCTCTTGAGTGCCTAATATCTTGTGTGCCTTCACTCTTACACCAACCCCTATGCATTCTGTAAGGTCCAGAACACATTATACCACTTTAGAGAACAGTTCCCAAATCCCTGCATATACTTCCACGGAATAAACTTCTCCCCTTCCTCCTCTCCTACAGCACTCTATTTGCCGCAGTGCGTTCTTCATTACGTTGTTTGTGAATCTGCCTTCCCTTCTTCCATGGATGGTGGGCCCTGGAAGTTAGGGGCAGTATGATTCTTGTCTTTGTATCCTGTATACATCAGGTGTAGCACCTAACATGATTGCACAGGGTAGGTAGGAGGTAAATTTTCAGCGATTGGAATTCAGTCATAGGTGATTGCAGATCCCTTATAATGTGAGACATTTAAGGAGTCCAGAAACTATTAATTAGTTATTTAATTGTAATCCTAGTGAGTGGAGTTTAATTTTATTTTATTAGGGAGGACTCATGGCCATTAGGGTGACAAGTGTCACCGAAGGGTGGGGTTGGTCAGGTTCCTTCTGCTGTGCAATGTCTCCTTCTGCCACTTGTGCCTTTGTAAATGCCATGTGAGTGCACTTCCTGATGGGGTGTAGAAACTTCAACAGACATTTTGGAAGGTAGCGTTTTGGAGAATATTTAAAATACTTATCTAAGGTGCATTTGGGACATTTTTCAACTAACTCTTAATTTTATACAAATTCTTGGGGATTTTAGAGATCACTTAAAGCCATCACCTCACCTAGGCAGAAATCTCTTCCCAGACCTTCCTCGTTGTGTCTGCTTCAGCATATCAGTGGTGTAGAGATCACCGCTCTGACCATTCAAGGAAGGAGTGGGTAAAAAGTCTATTCCTGTGATAGCTTCTTCATAGTCTGTCACTTTTCCTCTTAAGTTTGCTCTTTTCTAGGCTATTTCTAATTCTCTCCACCACGTGAATCTAGCTCCTCATCCAACGCTGCTAATTGAGAACGAAACCTCATCAAAGTCAGCTGTTCCACTGACTGGCTGGCCAGCGACCAATCCAATTTTCTCTCTCTGGAATCTAACTCAAAAGACAGAAACTGTAGGGGCTGGCCCCGTGGCAGAGTGGTTAAGTTCGCGCGCTCCGCTGCAGGCGGCCCGGTGTTTCGTTGGTTCGAATCCTGGGCGCGGACATGGCACTGCTCATCAAGCCACGCTGAGGCAGCGTCCCACATGCCACAACTAGAAGGACCCACAACGAAGAATATACAACTATGTACCGGGGGGCTTTGGGGAGAAAAAGGAAAAAATAAAATCTTTAAAAAAAAAAAAGACAGAACTGTAGCCAGTGAGTTGTAGGGAGCTGAGCTAAAGGGTTGTGTGGGGTAAAGGGCTCTGTCAGCACCACGGCAAGCCAACGTCAGACGAAAGCTAAAGTGGTGGTGGAGCAGAAACCACAAGAGAAAGCTGGGTGTAGAGGGAATGGAGCAGAGCTACACAGAGAGAATCAGTGACAAGACTCATGCAGTCCCAGAGGGAGATGGAAAGAAAGGCTGTGTCAATCCCCAAAGGTGGTGCCTCATGGGAACTGGAACTGGGAAGCCTTCTTCCAATGGCATCTGCCATTCTGTTGTATGGCACAGGAGAGGGAATGCCAGCAGTTACTCAAGAGGCAGTTTAGTGCTTCTCTCTTGAGGCAAGTGTGGTTAAGATCTTGGATGCTGGTATGAAACTGCCAGTGTTTGGGTCCTATCTCTTCCTTTTACTACTGTGTGACTTTGGAATAGTTACTTATTATCTCTTGGCCTTAGTTTCCTCATATGTAGAATGGGCACAATACTAAGACCTATATCACAAGGTTGTTGAAGGGTCAAAGAAGTTAATATGTGTAAAGCATTTCACCTGAAATAGTGCCTGGCCCCCAAAATGTTAGCCATTACTATTATTAAAAATCATAATAGTTGTGCTGTTTTAGTGTCTGAGAAATTATTCAGGCCTAATTTCTGAGAGCAAGTAAAATATAGTGGTTAGGACGGTGAACTCTAGAGTCTGACTGCCTGCCTGGTTTCAAATCACAACGTTGCCAGCTGTGACACAAGTGATAGAAGCTTCTTGTGCCTTGGTTTCCTCATTTATCAAGTAGGGTTAATAGTAGCACCTACCACATAGAGTTCCTGTAAAGATTAAGTGAATTAATATATGTAAGATATTTAGAAAAGAACTTGTATAGAAGGGATCTCCATAAAAATTATTATTATTACCTCTTGTGACTTTAGCATGATTTGGGGTTCTCATTAAGACACATCATCTTTATGAAGCTGTAGGAAACCTAAGTATATTTACTTGGATGCAATTCTGTTTCATTTTTCTCTAGGGATCATAGTCTCTCTGGTGGTCATCTCCAACCAATGTAGGGCTTCACCAGGAGTGTCTGAGATGAAGCCTGGAGATATCTAATAGGTAGTAGAAGGTGTGGCTTTGGGATTCAGAAAGAAGTATAGAATAGAGGTATAGATTTGAGTAGGTCTAGCAGAAGCTATGAGAGTGGACAAGATCATCTTGGAGAATGTTCAGAAAGAAAAGAGAAAAGTCTTGGAATAGATCCTTGGAAGGAGTTTTGGGGATGGTGGAGATTTTGGAGTGGGGTGGAGGGTGGCAGAGAAACATGAGCCAGAAGATAATACTCCTCAGTGTAGTCAGACAAGTGATACCAATAGTGAACATGATTGAAACACTGTGTGTCAGACAGTGCTCCAAGCTCTTTATTAATTCATTTAATCTTAACTCTTTAGGTAGATATTTTACTCTCATTTTACAGATGGGAAAATTGAGATACAGAGAAATTAAGTAATTTACCCAACGCTGCAAAGCTAGTAAATGATAAAACCAGAAGAATTTGAACCTAGATAATCTGATTCTAGAAAATACAATGTTAATGACTATACCAAATGGCTTCCAAGGGGCCATAGAAGAAAAATCAGATTAAATAACAACTAAGAAGTCACCTCTGTTGTATTTAGATTTTTGATGTTTTCTATTTTTTTCCTTTTCTTATTAACTGTTTAAAACCAACAGCACATGATGTTCTTTAGCAATAGCAACTTCATGGTGTATTCAGAAGCTAAAAGGCTAAGAATTGAGATATGAAAGAGTATTGGTCAGCTTTTGCTGCAATAATACTACATAACAAGCAACCCCAAGACATCAGTGGTTTGCAACCTTAAACACTTATTTCTTGCTCATGGATCTGTGGTTTGGATGTGCTTTAGGCTGCAAAATGGGTTAGGTCTGCTCCATCTGTGTGTTAGTTTACTACAGTTACCATAACAAAGTACTACAGATTGGGTGGCCTAAACCACAGAGAATAATTTTTTCACAGTTTTGGAGGCTAGCAGTCCAAGATCAAGGTAGTCAGTAAGTTAGTTTTCTTCTAATGTGCTCTCCTTGGCTTGCACATGGGCTTCCCTCTGTGCACAAGTACCCCTGGAGTTTCTTTGTGTGTCCAAATTTCCTCTTCTTATGAGGACACCAGTTAGATTGGATTAGGGTCTACCCTAATGGCCTTATTTTAACATAATCATCTTTTAAAAGACCCTATCTCCAAGTCTCAGTTCCATTCTGAGGAACTGGGAGTTAGGAGACGTCAACATATGAAAGCAGGGGGCGGGGGCGGGGTGGACACAATTCAGCCCGTATCAATGTATCTCCTCATTTTGGGACCTGCAGCTATGTGGGGCAAAAACATAGGATGCCTCTTAAAGCCTCAACTTGGAACTGGCACACTGACCCTTCTGTCCACATTCCATTGTTTAAAACAGATCACATGACCAAGCCCAAAGTTACTGGGATGGGGAACTATACTCTATCCACTAGGGAGCTGTGAGATGAATGGGGAGGGAAAGAAACATCGAGGAGAAAAACACAATCCTATAGAGAGATAACAAGTCTTTCTCAGGAAGTTTTGTTAAAGGAAGTAGAGAGATGGGGTAGTAGGTAGACGGGGACACCTGTTCCCACAACATGTCAACGGTGTGTAACTGATAGGTTTCACTGACAGTCCCTCAGAACAAACCTGCTGATGGCCTGGAATGGAACAGGAATGCCCTTCTCCTCCAGCCACACTTGGCTCCCTGCTGGCCTGTAAATGCCCCTTCTTTGCTCACACTGTTGTCTCTGCTGAATGCCTTTCCCCATTTTTCTTTTCCTGGATAACGATAAATACCCTTATATCCTTATCCAGGAAGGATATTCATCCTTCAAGACTCAGTTCAAAAGTCACTTTCTCTGTGATGCTTCTGTTTCCCTGAGGCAAAGCAGGTACTTCCTTTTCTGTTCTCTCATGGCACTTCTGTTTTAGCTTTTATTACTTTTTAAATTATAACTTTGTGTAGCTCAGATATCAACTTTTCTCCTGTCCTTTGGGCCCAGCATCACGATCAGTGTATGCCCTAGGCCCATGAGGATGCAAAGTTCAGTGCTGCTTTGGGCTTACAAAGTAAAGTGGCCATAACTACCACAAAACCCCAAATGAGAACCACCATCGTCACTGCTACATGGAAACAAAAACCACTAGAAAAATTCAAGCTCATGGAGCCAGCCCAGTGGTGTAGTGATTAAGTTCATACATTCCACCTCGGCGCCCTGGGGTTTGCAGGTTCAGATCCCGGGCACAGACCTACACACGACTCGTCAAGCCATGCTTTATCAGCATCCCACATAGAAAAAATAGAGGAATATTGGCACAGATGTTAGCTCAGTGACAATCTTCCTCAAACAAAAAGAGGAAGATTGGCAACAGATGTTAGCTCAGGGCCAATCTTCCTCAACAACAACAATAAAAATTCAAGTTCACTTATATAAAAGTCTTAAGAGAAAAGTTGATTTTTGGAGTGGAAGTGGAAGAAAAGTTTACATCATACTTTAAGGCAAATAACTACAGAAATCCCTTTTAGACATTTCTGTTCTCATCTCAAATTTCTTGGCCATTGGTGATTCTTTTACTGCCTGTCAATGCCCAGTCACTGGCTTTTGAGGGGTGCTGGCTTGCACAGTCTAGGAGGTGCCATTCACATAGAATATAATGTATGTGGTACTCCCTGGAGTTGTGTGTCATGGCCCTGGGCAAGTTGTGTCTTTTCTCTTGCACATCTGTCTGCACCCTTAGGACCCTCAGTTGCTGTTTTCTGTTTTGCAGAACAATTCGACTTGCTCCATTTAATCCCCCAATTGCATAGTGGTGCTTAACCCAGAAGAGGGAAAACTGGATGTGCTTACTTTAGAAGGAGGTTTAGTGACCATTTGTAGTTATTTTAGGATGCCCTTTGGTGGACCCATACCTTTAGGGAATCCTCAAGGCATTTTCCAAACCAAGGTGGTGTCCCCTTATAAGAAATTCTTATTGTAGCTTTTAGGATACTGCGGTTTTCTCCATATCAGTATACCCGTTCACTTGACTGCTAGACTATGATATTCTTTAAGGCAGGAATTTTGCTCTATTCATTTTTGTATTCCAACAATCATGACAGTCCCTGGAACATGGTAAGGGCTTCCAAAATGTTGCCTGAATACCTAGATGAGTATAATTCAAGGTTCTTTATTTTAAATTATAATCAGGAAGTCAATGGAATGTGAATCAGGAACTAGTAATTATATTTTCACATTCTCAGAACTGAACTAGAACTGTTATTTTGTTGAACCTGAACCTGAACTAAATTGAAACAAAGCTTCTTGATATTTTCATTGTAAATCAGCTAGAATTGCTTACTGGCTTGAGCCAGAGATAAACTGCTTCACTTCCAACTCAAAGTGGAACTAATCTGAAAAACGTACTGGTTTATTCTCTAGTTACTCAATAAGGTGCTTGGGCTTCCATGAATATGAAATTGCCGTTTCATTGACAGTGGATCTAAAAATATTAACTCATAGGTGAGGTCTTTTCCTGTCTTCCAGTGAGACCATGGGATCTCTTATAAATCCTCCGACTTAAGTGGAATTATTCTAGGAATCACCAAAGTATTGTGGATAGTCTTATTCATTCATTCATTCATTCTTTTGATGATTCCTTGCCTTATTGCCAAAGCCCCATTATAGAGGAAGATGAAAATCGGTTAGTGAGGAAATTAGGAGATAAGAGTAGGGGATTTTTCTGGTGGGGGGTGGGCAAGCAAATAAGAATAGGAAAAATAAAATGAAGCCTGGAAAAGTTTTGTATCTGAGTACATACCCAAAAGTCTTACTCCTTTTGCTAAATGATATTATAAACTTTAATTGAAATAAAGAGTATTTGGGAGCAATGATAATAATATACAGTTAAATTGGATCTGATTGAAGAAAATTGGATGAATTATAAGGGAAAAACTTTGCATTTAAATGTTACCAACTTTCTTTTTCCTTCCTGATTTGTGAAAAATTTTCATTGGTTTACCATTCAAAAACACCATTTTTCCCCCGTTAGTTATTTGAAATTGCTGGCAAGGCAAACTGAAATCCAGTGAGTGATTTCAGAGTTGTTTTCTTTAATTTGGCTATCTGGATCTGTCCATAGAAAATATTTCTTAAAAGTGTTTTCTTTCTGTTAGAAATAATATGTGTGGCTCTAAATATTTTTACTTTATGGTGAAGTGCCACATGGTCTCATCTGTCCTCGCAATCTGGTGATAGCCCCTTTTAATTCTCCCATGATTTTATTAGAATTTAGAAAAGGTTAATTAGCTATCCACTGATCTTAGTGGAAGATTTAAAAAAATATAATGGTACAAAACGTCCTAGTAGGGTATGAAGGTAATGCCACAAGGGGGTACTATAATTTTATCAAATTTGTCCTGGTAAGTTGGCTCAGAAGGTGAAATGATTAGAGCCGGCTGAGTTAATTTCAATATGCTAATACATCACAGCAAGTTGGGAACTTAAATAAAATGATACAATTAATATACTTTTATGCGATGTAGAAAGACTTAGTAAGGTCATTTGTAGATTATATTAGAGCTACATTTAGAGGTATTGGGTTTATAATTCAGCATTCTTAAAAGAAAGCAGCAGATGTCTGACGTATGCATTTTAGTGACCTTTGAAAGAAGAAGTGAATGTTGAATTGTGTGGATCTTGATCTGGGTTCTTAAGATAAATTAACTCTCTGGTCTCTCCTCTACATATAGCTAGGATCAAGCCTTTAGATATTAATTTCCTTAGAGTTGCAATGTAGAAAATGTTGCAATATGTTAATTCTGGAAGGGATTTTTTTGAAAGGATATTTAATCATAGAAGACTTTAGTTTCTTAATGTGCCTCTGAAAGTGATTCTACAGTTTTGCTTGGTAATAAATTTGAGTGGCTTGTGTCCCTCTTGGTTGGATAGTTCTTTTATTTAATCTGAAATCTTTGAAGGTATTTATATGGCCAAAGGAAATTTTTTTTTTTTAACATAACATCCTGGTACTCCGTGTGTTTATGTTCTGATTTTAGCAGATGTTGCTTATCTGCTGAGCAAGGTGGACCAGGGGGATTTGAAGTAAGCTAGTGATTCATCTCTGTGGAAGAACATGTACATTTTACAGATGGCAAATAGAACTGCTGGGTGTTCTATCTTTTTTTTTATTATTATTATTAAGTTCATGATAGTTTACAACAATGTGAGATTTCAGTTGTACATTATTTCTTGACTGTCACCACATAAGTGCTCCCCTTTATCCCCTTGCCCCTCCACCCCCGTTTCCCCTGGTAACCACTGAACTGTTTTCTTTGTCCATGTGTTTGTTCATATTCCGCATATGAGTGAAATCATCTGGTATTTGTCCTTCTCAGTCTGGCTTATCTTGCTCAGCATAATTCCCTCCAGGTCTTTCCTTGTTGTTGCAAATGGGATGAATTTGTCTTTCTTTATGGCTGAGTAGTATTCCATTGTAGATATATACTACATCTTCTTTATCCAATCATCAGTCAATGGGCACTTGGATTGTTTCCATGTCTTGGCTATTGTGAATAGTGCTGCAATGAACATAGGGGTGCATATGTTACTTTGGATTGTTGATTTCAAGTCGTTTGGGTAGATACCCAGTAGTGGGATAGCTGGGTCATATGATAGTTCTATTTTTAGTTTTTTGAGGAATCTCCATGATGTTTTCCGTAGTGGCTGCACCAGTTTGCATTCCCACCAGCAGTGTGTGAGGGTTCCCGTTTCTCCACACCCTCTCCAACATTTGTTATTTTTAGTCTTAGTGTTTATAGCCATTTTATCAGGCATAAGATGGTATCTTAGTGTAGTTTTGATTTGCATTGCCCTGATGATTAGTGATGTCGAACGTCTTTTCATGTGTTTATTGGCCACCTGTATATCTTCTTTGGAAAAATGTATGTTCATATCCTCTGCCCATTTTTTGATTGGGCTGTTTGTTTTTTTATTGTTCAGTTGTGTGAGTTCTTTATATATTATGGAGATTAACCCACTGTCAGATAGATGATTTGCAAATATTTCTCCCAATGGGTGGATTGTCTCTGTTTTGATCCTAGTTTCTTTTGCCTTGCAGAAGCTCTTTAGTCTAATGAACTCCCACTTGTTTATTTTTTCTTTTGTTTCCCTTGTCTGAGAAGATGTGGTATTTGAAAAGATCCTTTTAAGTTCCATGTCAAAGAGTGTACTACCTATATTATCTTCCGGGAGCTTTATGGTTTCAGGACTTATCTTCAAGTCTTTGATCCATTTAGAGTTTATTTTTGTGTATAGTGTGAGATAATGGTCTACTTTCATTCTTTTGCATGTGGCTGTCCAATTTTCCCAATACCATTTATTAAAGAGACTATCTTTTCTCCATTGTATGTTCTTGGCACCTTTGTTGAAGATTAGCTGTCTGTAGATGTGCGGTTTTATTTCTGGGCTTTCAGTTCTGTTTCATTGATCTGTGTGCCTGTTTTTGTACCAGTACAATGCCGTTTTGATCACTATGGCTTTGTAGTACATTTTGAAGTCAGGGATTGTGATGCCTCCAGCTTTGTTCTTTTTTCTCAGGGTGTTCTATCTTTTGTCACATACTTACCCAGTGGCACATTGGACCAACATTTAATATCATGTGAGGATTAAGTGAGATAATGTGTGTAAACTGCCTAGCATAGTAGCTGAGGCAGTGATGAGGCAACCTGCAGACTTTGGGCTGTGGGAGATCTCCTTGGCTCTGACATGCAGCTCTCAACCTCACTGCAAAATGCACGATTAGAAAACTGCTTCTGTGTCTCCACCTCCCAAATATGCACAAATGTTAGAATTTAGTGGCGAAAAAGCATAGCCATTTTTCTTGACATTCTTCTATTCAATAAAGTAAGCAATCTAAATTTTGAGAATTTGTGTTTTCTCCTCCACAGGACTAAATACAGCTATTTTTATTTATATTTTTTAAAAAAGCAACCCGTAAACCTTTTGAGGTCTCTTAAGTTATCCTAGCGTATAAAAGGTTACTCATGAATGTCCAAGGACATAATTTGGTAAAGAATTTTTCTTTCTTTTTCCCTTCTTATTGCCAGCTAGGGACCCCCATTTGCCTGAAGGTCCTGACTTTCCTTTACTCTTAGAATGAGTCTGAGCTTGAGCAGTGGCAGCTGTTCTGTAAGATGCTTTTTTTAGTATTATGCTCTCTTCTTGGCTGTTCAGTCTTCATACTTGTTTCTCAAATCCTTTGTGTAAATTCAGTCTCTTGTAGTTCATACTGTCTCATATTCATTTCCCTCTATTCTCTGCACCTGATTTCCTAATGCTGATATGTGGTATTTCAGAATCTGAACTCTACTTGTCCATCTTTCCATCTGTCTTGCCTGGTGCTTGTCATAGTTGACATGACTAGAAGTCTCTTAGTTCCCAGTGTTACTAAACTTTGAGCCATTGAGAATCAGTCTCTTCTATTTTCAGAAGAACTTTGATGTATTAGGCTTAATATAAATATATCTTTATGGCTAATAAGAAATAGATTAACAAAACAGCATATATAGGATCACCCCATTTTTACAAAATTAATAATGCCTGTTACTGTCATGGGGTCCCCTTCCTTTATTTTTGGTGAGGAAGATTGGCCCTGAGCTAAATATCTGTTGCCAATCTTCCTCTTTTTGCTTGAGGAAGATTGTTGCTGAGCTAACATCTGTGCCAGTCTTCCTCCATTTTGTATGTAGGATGCCACAATAGCATGGCTTAATGAGTAGTGTGTAGGTCTGCACTTGGGATCCAAACTGGGAACCCTGAGCCATCAAAGTGGAGTGCACAAACCTTACCACTATGCCACCAGGGTGGCCCCTGGCGTCTCTTTTTCAATGAGTAGATTTTAGGAAGAAATGAGCTGTTGAGAAATAAATTCCTGCTTCTGATGGAAGATGGAGTGGAAGATGGAGACCCCTGTGGGGAGCAGACTTTTGCCTATGAGGGTGGAGTTATAAGTATTGATATGGAAACTAAACTATAAGTTTCATGGTGATAGGAATTAGGTCTATTTTGCTCACTATTCTTTCCCCAGAGCCCAGCACCATCATATGATAAGCCTGTAAGAAATATTTGCTGAATGAATGAGATGAAGAGCTGAGTCCTGAGCACATGGTGGGACTATTACATGACACATCCAGCCTGTTCAGATGACTCAGCCCCTTGGCTTTCTTAGAACAAGAACCTTTGATAATGACCTGCAGCATCATGTCCTGGCCCCAGAAGATAACTAACATGTCATCTATAACCAGCCATATCTTTTACCAGGTAGAATATTCATACAGGTATCTGGCATTGCTTCTTCTAAACAAAAAGGCTTCTTTTCTGAAAGGGCCTGACATTATTTGATCAGCCCTGAAGATGGATTGGGGAGATTGGGATAAACCGTTTCACCTTGCCCTTAACTCCTCCAGCTAACTCGGGACCTAGTGGCACAGAGTCTAACACATCTTTGGTTCCTGGAGTGGGAGAAGCTTGAATATCTTCTAAGCTGTGGTGGAAGAGTCATTGGAGTGAAAGGAGTAATTGATGGGCAAGGCCCTGGGCAGGCAGATGGTGATGGGGTCAGCATCACAAGGCCAGAGGAGGGATGTGTTTCTGGAATCTCCCAAGTCAGAAACTAGATTCTTCCCTGCCCTCATCCGCCACATCCAATTGGACATCATGAATGAAGTATTTACTTCCTAAATATTTTGAGGTCTAGTCTCTTTTTCACCTGCTGCTATCTTGGTTCAGGTTCTCACTCTTTGCAGCCTAGACTACTGTAATACAGTAGTAGTGTTGTACTTGACTTCTGTAATACAGCAAAATGATGTTCTGCACTATTGTAATATAGTAAAGTGCTGTTCTGGACTATCGTAGTATGGCAACATGCTATTCTGGACTACGGTAATATGGTACAGTGTTGTTCTGGACTATGGTAATACGGCAAAGTGCTGTTCTGGACTGCTCTAACAAGTGCCCTTCCTTTCCTTCATTCTAGAGTGTCTCAATTGAATGCTCACCCTGCTGCTAGAATGGTCTTTCTAAAAGCAGATTTGATCATGCCTATCCCCTGTTTTAAAAAAAACCCATGGTGACTCCTCATTGCCTCCAAGATAAAATCCCAATGCCTTACCCTGGAACCCAAGGTTCCTTGTGATCTGGAATATGCCTACTTGTTCATCTTCACCTTTTACAGTTCCTCCTGTTGTACCGTAGACCCCAGCCATAAATCCTGGATCTTATCAGCTCTTTTGTCACTTGTCCCTTTACCTTTGCAGTTTCTTGACCTTGAAATGTCCTTTCCCCCAATTCTGTGCCTCTATACATGGTTGTGGTAATGAGGTCTTGATGGTGGATGCCATCTTTCCTTGGTGCCAGACTTACATTATATCTGTGCCTTCTATTGGTCAGAGACAGTCTGCCTGCCTCTTCCTGTTTCAATACCTTGTTTTGGGATATTCACAATGTTTCTTGTTTTCTGTTCTTCTACCTTTAAAAATTTGATGATTTTTATGATTCACTTAAGAAGTAATATTTCTATATCTCACTGTAATTTTTTAATGTCAAAAGACTTAGTCATATAGTAAAAATCACAGAGGTGATTTCTACCAAGTTAGAGGCTATTCTCTCAAGTTCATTGCCAAGGGACAGCCTATTTTATTTTAGAGTGTTCCTAAGGCTAAGGAGATGAGGCTAACATGGGGTTTTATATTTGGTGAAGAAAATGGAAAGAAGGGAGGATGGGTAGAAAGAAAGAGATGATTATTTAAAAACACTTACAAGGCAAATATACTCACTGGATAACTTTTTTTCTTATATTAAAATTTTTTCTTTGGTGCCTCTTTCTGGGAATAGGTATACAAATAAAATATCTGTTTTTGAATTTCTATGGAGTCTTGAGAAGTATCACGGGGTTATTCTTGATTATCTGTGTGAAGCTTTAATTAGAAGAAGAATATAGTAATTTTTGAAGCAGAAAAGACATGGAAAGAAAAAAAATACTTCAAATAATTCTTAATTTCTATTTAGCAAGATCTGATATGAGCAGAAATAATTAGAGTGATAAAGTCTAACCGGCACTACTAAATTTGACTAAAAGCCAAGATCAGCACAGCCAGGACACTTATGTTCATGTTTAAATTACTCAAGTGCTTAATTGTATAATTTCAGTTTCAATTACCAAATGCCCTTACTTTTAAAATTAGCCCTTTGAGTATTAGCTGCATGATGTTGTTATTAAAGTTGAAAATCTGCTATTACGGTTTAGAGGATTATTGCAAAGTTGTTGGCATATGTCTTGTTTAATAAATAAGTTTAATTGTGCATGTAATCTGGTAATTTAATAATGATGAATTATATTTTACAGAAATGTAGAATTACTATTTTTTTCTTGGGGTGAAACAAAATTACTTCTTAGGATTTATTTTCCAGAGGAAATATTTTATTATAAAAATACCTAAGATACCTCTTGTACCGTATAAGCTCCTGTCAATAGTGAGACTTAATGGAGATTTTTACATTAAAATCCCCTGCTTTCATATAAAAGAGGTTGAGAATAGGGAAATGAAGTTCAGTTAACAAGGAAGTGATGTTTACGTTTAGTGCTTTCTCAGTTTGTTTTACTCCTAGAATATTGAAAGTATGACAAAGTAGTCCATACAGTAGATTAGTGTATTTTTACTCCGTGAGGCACTTTCCCCTTTGGATGTGCGCTCACAGCTGCTATTAATGTTAATGAGCTTCACTAGTCAGGAAAGTCCCTTGAGCTCATCCTGAATTACCTTGGGCAAAACCATCTGATTGGCATTATATTGTTCATGCTTGCATCAACTCTACTTGTCTCTGTTGAATTCTAGGGGGCGGGGGGGGGGGGCGATGGGGGGGGGGGGGGGCCGGAAGCCAATTGTTTTAGACCTATATCTCAGAATAAGAAATTTCAGAATTTTAGAATTCAAACATATGTTCTTTTCTAAATGATACTGGCCTCTTAGTTGATTCTTAGATGAAGTCTCTGCATTAAGAAGGGTTGCTTTATTGACTTTTGCCTTCATTTGATGGATGAAGAAACGGAAGGACAAAAATTTCCTTCATCTTTTGTAAAAGATCACATAATGATAGAGAAAGGGTTAAAATCCAACTCCAATTAAAAAAACTCAATTGATAGATTACCTGATTTGTTTCAACATATTGAGAGGAGATTTAGAATGTTTTCAGAAAATTTGGGTATAAATGTGATGGGTCTATAGAATATTAAGCAACTAAAAAAAAAAGATAATTATTACCTCCAGGGAAAACAATAAGTTGTACTAGAAAAGAAATGAAATAAATTACACCGTGAGGCTCAGTTGTAAACAATATTTGCATGATCATGTTAAAATTAAAGACTGATTATTGATTTAACCAAAAATTCTGATACAACTATATTGGGAAGATGAGATTAGACGAATTGTGTGTGTGTGTGTGTGTGTTTGTGTGTATGGTGGGATAAATGGGTGGAAAGTGGTATAAAGGTGATAAATCCTCATTTTCCATTACAGAAAGTAAATAGATGATAAATGTATCAGTCTAACTACATATGTTATTAGAACAAAGAACTAAAAGAATCCAAAGTGTTGGTCTCTGGGGAATTGGAGTTTGAGGTGGTGTGGCGGTTCAAAAATATTCCCACAAACTCTTTAATAACTCCTCTCTTCAAGAGGTGAACTAGTACTCACTTTACTCAAGTGTGGGCTGGACTTAGTGACTCTCATTTAATGAGTAGAATAAAGCAGAGTGATAGTATATGACTTCTCAGACCAGATCATAAAAGTTATTGGGGCTTGCTTATAACTTACTTTGGGTAAAATCAGCTACCATGTTGTGAGGACACTCAAGCAGTCCTATAGAGAGGGCTATATGATGAGGGACATGTAGGTGCAATAGCAAGAAGCTCAAGATCAAGAGTCTGGGGTAGTGACTATGCGGAGTCTATGTCATTTAGTGGTAGACTGAGTGATCATTTTCTTTTTTCTTTACTTTTCTTTTCTTCTTCTTCTTCTTCTTTTTTTTGCTGAGGAAGAGTTACCCTGAGCTAACATCTGTTACCTGTCTTCCTCTTTTTGCTCGAGGAAGATTTGCTCTGAGCTAACATCTGTGCCAGTCTTCCTCTACTTTGTATGTGGGTTGCTGCCATACCATGGCCACCGCCGAGTGGTATAAGTCTGCGCCCGGGAACTGAACCTGGGCTACCGAAGCAGAGTGTGCTGAAGTTAAATCACTAGGCCATGGGGCCGGCCCCTTGAGTGATCATTTTCTAAGATGGAAAATAGAGACTTTCATATCCTGAAGCACACACTCTGAAAATTGCTCTCTAAAATATTTTAACCTCTTGGTTGTCCCTATAAATCTTGGATGGTGAACAACTCTAAATGGATTTCATTAAGATTTCTAAAATTAAAGTAGAACAGATTATTTAAATGTTCTCAACAAATTTTATGTGGCCTCCTAGGGTTTAATTAATTAATTAGTTAAGTAATTGGGTCTGTTTATTTAAAAATATTGAATAGATACTCCCAGCACCAAGATCAATACTGTTAATTTTTCTTCTTTGCAGTGAATTTATTTCTAAGCACCCTTTCTTGGAGGGAGTGGCCCTTTGGTGTTCTAATTTTGTGGGATGGAGGTAGGTGTCTTCTATTAGGCTCTTCCCTTTGTCCCTCACACACCATGGTACTGCAGCCAGAGCAGATGGTCAATGTCACCACGGTTTGGCAGGACAAAAGCTGACTTTGATGCTTGCTTATATTTCTGGATTCCAGCTTCTACTTTGCTTTTGGTCTCTCGGGTGTCCTTATTTTCTTGTCAGTTCAGTTATGCATTTGAATTTTATTTGAAATTATTATACCCAGCATTTTTAGCTGTTTGCAATGTGAGAGTTACTCAGGGTCTCTAGTCTGTTCTCTTGTCAAGGAGCCTGGTTTAGGTAGGCCAATGTTTGTAAACAGTCCGGTCTGTGATGAACAGTGGAAAAACAGATTCCATACTGGAGATAAGGAAGCTCAAGAAAAGCTACTCATAACCAGCCGCGGCAGGCGCTGTTGATGCCCTCACCTAAATTCTATCAGCCCACCTGCATTTGCCTGCAGCTGAGGTCAGTCCCAGGCATGCAGATCTTCCCTCACTTTAACATCCTCCACCGTTTTCTCTGACTCTGCAGGAGCTGGGCTGGGCACAGGTGCAGCCTATGAGGGTGGAGTTGGTTCTGTGCTCAACCGTCAGCCAATGAGGGATGGGAATTAGTAAGTATATGCCCCACCTCCAAGTCCTCAGGTGTGCAGGTCTGAGGTCTGCGTCACAGAGCATCTCAGAGGGTCCCAGCAGGACTGTGCTCCAGATGTCTGCCATCTAACCTGCTCATTATATGGCTTTTTCTTTTCCTCACTTCCTCACTGATGCCTTCTGGGACCACTTCTTAAATCAACTACCTGCAGCTTTATCTCAGGATCTGCTTTTGGGGGAACCCTAAGACACCATCACATAGATATAAACTTTTCTTAATTCTATGTATAATGGAATCAGCCTCCATGGGTTTTTAAGCTAAGAATCCTCCACATGAGTTTTCCTTACTAAAATACAGAAACAACTTGTCTTTGAATTTAGCTTTAAAGAAAAAAAGATGAACTTCTTGGTAACACTTTTGGATTGATTTGTGAAGGGTGGTATTTTTGTGGTCTATTCTCATTTTAAAAAATGCTAGAGAAAAAGTGCTAGTTTTTCCTTTGTCAATTTTCTCTGATATTTAATTCAATTTTTATCTTTTAAAATGTTTTAGAAGTATTCCAAACTATTCTATTTTTTATTTAATTTTAAAAGTTATTTTATTGAGGTCATATTGGCTTATAACATTGTGTAAATTTCAGGTGCACATTATTGTATTTGTTTCTGTGTAGATTGCATCCTGTTCACCACCAATAGTCTAGTTTTTATCTGTCTCCAAACATTTGTGCCCCTTTATCCCTTTCGCCCTCTCCCCACCCGCTTCCCCTCTACTAACCACTAATCTGTTCTCCTTATCTATGTGCCAAACTATTCTAAAAATTGACCCAGAAAGTAAAGTGGTAAATATTTTTAGAAATTTCCGTAGATGCAGAGCTGGTAGCATAAGGTGATAACACAGTGATTGCTACTGCCTAAAAAGATGAGAAAATGATTAAGAATAAGTTAATTCAAACCTCTTAAAATAGGAAAGAGGCTATATTAATGTTGGTAAGCATTCTACCTGCTATCTATGTTTCTTTTTCTTTTGTTTAATCTCTTATATGTACATTTTGGAACATAGAACTGTTTTCATTTGCACATTAGTTTTGTGACCTTTTCATTGTGTCCGCCATCATAAATCCAAAGTTACTTTTAATTAAGGGTTTGTCAAAAGTTCCTAAAGTGGGAAATAATTGAAACTGATTATGTGTGCAAATAGCTTTGATTTTGTTAATCAGTGATGACTTGAGGTTTCCTTGGTGATGCTGGCAGGAAGTTTTGAGCAGGTTGAAGTGTCATGGAGGGGCAGGATAGCAGAGTGGGAGATTATGACCTCTGAACTCAAATCCCCATCCAAGCCTGTTGCTAACTCTGTACATGTAGGCAAATGCTATTTTCTCATCTGGAAAACCCACTTTGTAAGGCAGTTATGAGGATTAAGTGAGATAATCCCAATAAAGAACGAAATAGAGTGCCTGGCATATAATAGACCTCTGTAAATACTAACTTATTGTAAGGCAGAAACCTTGAAGTACTCTGAGCAGGAAGGATATCTCTCATTTCTATTTATGCATAAAAACTCTAATTTCTGAAGAAATATGGTCTTGAGTTTATAACTTTGCATGGGAGCTTTTCAGACTTCCTACTTTAGTGCACTTACATATTATTGCACAGGTTATTTATCCTCTTGAAACATCTAGTCCTAAGGCATGGATTCTCCTTCAAATTGTAATTTCAACTCTGGCATCATTTCCAAAATTGCTTTGGCTGTAGGGTTGTATTCCAAGTACTATAAGAGCATATGTTTGATCTACCCCATTCCTTTTGAAAACTCACTCTTAGCCCAGCTCTAGGTTAAGTATTTTATTTCAGGATTCTCCTGGATACTGTAACTTAGGCCTGAAATTCTCAAGCGTCGCTCCCAAATAATAACTTAGGCCCCCAAATTTCATTTTGGGGTGTCACATGGCTTAGTTTCGGGGTGGTGTCATATTTACAGAAACACAATTTAGTTACCGAGTAATTAAGGTGTTAAAAATTGATCCTAGTGTAATCATTCCCTCCATAAAGCATGTTAACCAATGCTCACCATGTGATTGTGCTTGCAGCCAGTAGGTTTCATTCTTGGGCAGTTCTACTCATCCTTTGAGTTAAACACTTACCATGAGTCAAGTCTGTTCTTAAGCCTGTGTATGCTGGTTTTACTTGATATTAAAACTACACAATGTAGGGGCCGGCCCTGTGGCCTAGTAGTTAAGTTTGGCGCACTCCACTTCGGCAGCCCGGGTTTACAGGTTCAGATCCTGGGTGTGGACCTGCACCACTCATCAGCCATGCTATGGTGGTAACCCACATAAAAATGGAGGAAGATTGGCAACAGATGTTAGCTCAGGGCTCATTTTCCTCAGCAAACAAAAAAAAACTTGCACAATGTGTTTAATATTATATAAACTGATGAACTGTGCGTGTGTAAGTCAAGAGTTATTGTTTCTATGAAAATTACATTGGATACTTAGAAAAACTCAAATGTATGCTGCTGAAAATGCTGTCAAATTAGATGTTTAACATTGGAAAATATCACAAATCCCAAAGTGTTCTGTTCTTAGATTACTGTGCAAGTGTTTTACATCCTTGCTGTACTTTAAGTAAATGAACTGGAAATCATAGGTGGTGTGTCTTAGGTGCAGCTCATGCAAAAAAATAATGTGATAGTCCGGTTGGTGGACTTATACTGAAAGAGTCTTGGTTTTATATTAAAGGATTGATGGTAGCAAATACTTTATAGCAGATAATAGATGGCTTGGATGGTGGGAAAAAATATCAAAGTATCCACATACTGGGCAGTAAACGGGAGAAATTATCTGTTGAACAATCTGCTGATTAGTAATCTACAGATGAGTGAATCATTTATCAAAATATTTTATCGCTATTTTTACAGTGTTGATAAACAGGCCCAAAGTGTTAAGATGTTGTTCATAAAAACAATGACAAAAAGGTAGAGCATCCATCATCAAGATCCAAAGAAACATTGCAGCAGTGGCCTGCAGGCTTCCATCTGGAGTTTAAAAATTGCCGCTTCAGGTTATTGACCAACCCACAAATCCTAGAGCATTTAAAAGTATGAATTGTTTGTCTTTACTGGTTTACTACAGCTCACAAAATTTGGCATGGATCAAGTCTGAACATGGAATTTGTTTTTTATAGAGTTGTATATTTTCTAAAGAAAACTGTACCTGAAAAAAGTACTAAAAAAGCTATGTTCTTCTAGCTATCACTCCCTTACATCCAGTTTGAGGACTGTATAGGAGATGCAAACGCCGTGTCTTCCCCAGCAGAGGTAACGTTGTTTATCTGGTCAATGGGTTGAGGAGTTCTGAAATGTTTATGGATAATACAAGTCAAAGTTTTTGACTTTTATTATGGAAACGGTTGAAGTAAAAAATGAAGGTAGCAGAGAATTATTAGGAGTCACCAACATAATGGATATTATTTATAATATAGTATTGGAGCAGAATAGTTTCCAGTTCAGCATATGCTACATCTTGCAGAAAACCGTCCTGAACTTGACAACTACTGCAGAAAATCCAAAAGTACAAGAAGGAAACAAAGGACCTGGTTTGTTAGTTAGCTGATCTCAAACAAATCAAGGGTTCTAGTTATTTTTAGGAAGATTAAGTACAACAAAGGATTGAGGGTGACAATTTGTTGGAAAATGAAATTGTGAGTGATGTGGAAATCATACATCCCAAAGCAAGAAAAAGTGTAGCTGACTATGAAGAAACAGATAAAAACAAATCCAGAGGCAAAAATTATTCATGTTGTGGCCAAAAAATGCACCTTTTCCAGTATAGTGGACCATAGCTTGAACTGACAACAATTAGCAATATGTTGCATAACCATGGAGGGACCACATGTAAAAAATAGTTTTCCATCCTCTAACAAATTAATAGATTTTCTTAAATGAATGCATATTTATATTTTAAGGTAAAATAAAGTGTTTAAGGTATGGGTTTATTTAAAAATTATTTTTCTTCCTTTAACCATTAAAAATATTTTTAAAGTTAACCTGTCAACCACTAACTCTGAATCAGATAATGGTATTTCTAAAGTATTCTTAAATATCCCCTCTAAGTGTCTATTACCACTCTTAGCTTGATTCTTCTCAAATTAAGAATATGAATTGAAGCTGGAATAGATAAGGGAAAGTGTTAGCTATTCGGTGTTGAGGGAGAGTTCAGAGGCATCCAGAGTCAGGACACTCAGCCCCAGCATCTTCCAAATGATACAGTAATTTCTTCAGAAGCCAAGAGTAAGGTGACCATCTAAGTGTGTAGGTGACTTGAAGGTGTGATCTTGACCCATATCCCTTAGGGTGCATCAGGACATTTCCTGCACTGGTCAGTCATATACGTAGATACCCGTAGTCTTTGGATCTGAGAGCCTTTAGGATAGCCTCAAAGTTAGCCCCATTTGAAAATCTGACTAATGCAGCAGCACTACGTGTCCCGTAACTGCACTTATGCCTTCTTCAGCTGCAGCTTCTGTGATGCCAACAGGAGAGGTCAGGAATGGTGGCAATTTTGTAAGCTAATAAAAACTATTATGGGATTATAAAACTCAACCTGTATGCAAGGCTTTTATGTGCTCCTGTTTTAGTTACATTTTGTCTTTCTTTCTTTCCTCCCCCTGCCCCCCAACATCACTCTTAGGCTATTACAGAGTTGAGGGAGGAATCCCTTGTGGATTGTGTGAGCTTCAGAGAAATGAAGCAAATAGACAAAAAAGACTCAGTTCTCTGTTCTTACTGTCTACATGAACACCCACCCACTGTTTCATTTTCACAGTGAACGGGGCCTAATATGAATCACATTACAAACTACAGAGCTTCAATTAAGTGATTCAATTGCTCTGTTTTGGTCATTATTCAGAATTGACAGAAAGTTTTCCTCTTCCTCCCAGAAATCGCTGATAGTCCTTTGGGAGAACTAAAAAAAGACACTGTATTAAGAGGAACGTTAAGAAATCTGACAAATGAGAACAACAGACAGCAGAAGTCAGCAGATGTTCAAAGGAAAGTGACTACAACCTCTCACTGCAATTTCAAAAAATCCCCTTCTCGAATGATTAATAAAATGCTCATGTACTTTCTAATGTCTTTTTCTCATGACATGATGTATTTTAGTAGGCACATCTGTGGGTGTAGCGGGCTTTTCTTTTACAAAAGATCTGAATCATAGGATGGAATATCTATTTAAGTTTGTTTTTAAAAATGCAAATATTGAAATATAATACATAGCAAAACTATACACTAATCACTAACTCTCATCCTCCCTAGCATTCGATCAGAATAGCAAGCTACTGCTCATCAGTAATACAGATATGAAATTAATACTGTTGGCCATATGGCTGCGTCTCTTTGAGCTTAAAGGAACGAAGAATAAAAAAAAAAATCAAGCCCAAATTGATCGTTTTCCTACATCCTTGTGCATCACTTTAACATCAGAATCCCTTGTTAATGTCATGTCACTCTTCCTGTTCCCCTTTGTTTTCAAGGCCATCAGTTTCACCCCACTGTAGCCCCAGACCATCACGATAAGACCTGGCCCTTGTTGTTCTAAGGAACTTCTCCACTGGACTGGGCAATTGGAAGGCTCTGGGTAAATATTGTTGAATGAATACAATGGGTCTCATTCTCTTTTCTTATCATTTCTCTCAAAACTCGTCCTATCTACCAGCCTTGATTTTCTCTGCCCTTTACTGGCATCTCCAGTCATCCTAGTCTCTTGGTTTCATCCAATCTATTTGGTAGAATTCTGTGACTATCCGTCTCAAGGGTGCCCTCTCCGGCCCCTTACGATACTTTACCTCTTGCAGTTTGTCTGGTTTTTACCTCTCTGATTCACAACCCCACCCCTATTAGACACACACACACACACACACAGACACAGACACAGACACATACATACTTTTCCTCTTCACAGCATGCAGTTAACAGTAGTATACACCAAGTCCTGGCCTCTTCCCTCTGCTTTTTTCAATTTATACTCATTGTAAATAATTTATGGTCTCTATTCAAGTGTGGCTTGATCTTCTAATTTAAGAGAGATCAGACTACCTAGTAGGACTGCGTATCCTAAAGTTGACACATTATTTCATAGCCCTTAGGACTTTCCTTTTATATTTTTCTAGCAGTCTCAGAAGATGTTTCTTTTCTCTTCTCTAAAGCTGATCCCTATATTTTGGAACCACAGCCCCATACTTAGTCACATTCACTGCTTCCTTGAAATCTTCAGTTGTTCTAGTCCTGTTTCAACTTATTTTCCCCTTGGTTTAGCATTTAATATTTTTTCTTCCAGTTTTCTTTTCTCTCCCAATCTAGATCATTAGTTATTTAATTCATTCATTAATTGGATATACATTTTTAAAGAGATACAACCCCTCATCTGTTTGGTTCAGATAAGAAAAATAGGATGAATGCTCGACTCATTTCGTTACTTATCTGTTTTCAAGATAATGAATTATTTTCTTATGCTCCAAGGTGGCCGACAAATTTCTTTAAGAAGTTATTTTGTCATGAACTCATGGATTGAAACATTTGATAGGTTTCAATCCTTACTGAAGCTCAAGTTATCCCAGCTTTGGCCAATGGGAGGCTCTTTAAATTTGCTCCTGAGTCTTTGGCATGACCCTAGTGGTCTTTGATAGCTTTCCTGCTATGTGCGATAACAAAACATTCAGGCTCATTTTATTCATTTCCCACTGAAGACTTAGAGTCAGTTATTTCTCCAAGAAGCCCTGTTTTCTTTTGGTAGGAAATGGTGTTTTATCACCATGATCTGGGCACTAGGGAAGTTCGCTATTTTTCTTTTTTTTTTAACATTGACAACAGTTGTGCCAATCTTTTTTTTTCTTTTTCTCCCCAAGTTCCCCCCTAGTACCTAGGTGTATATTTTAGTTGTGGATCCTTCTAATTGTGTCATGTGGGATGCTGCCTCAGTGTGGCCTAATGAGTGGTGCAATGTCTGCACCCAGGATCCGAACCAGCGAAACCCTGGGCCACCGAAGCGGAGCGCTCTCACTTAACCACTTGGCCAGGGGCTTGCCTCCCCTTGCTGTGTTTCATTGTATCCTTTCTGCAAAATGCCTGCAGGAATTTTGACTGGGATTGCATTGAGTCTAAAGATCAATTTGGAGAGAATTGACCTCTTACCAATATTGAGTCTTTTGGTATATCACTTCACTTATTTAGGCCTTTAATTTTTCTCTGTATACAAGAGAACACTGTATACACATTTTTGGGTCAAATTTATACCTATGTGTTTCTTACTCTTTGTTAATGTAATTGGTATTGTTTCTTTACTTTCATTTTTCAATATTTTTCCTTGCTAATGTTTAGAAATATGGCTAATTTTTGTATCTTGACCTTGTGTTCTGTTACTATGTTGAACACATTTATTAGTTGTAGTTTAAAAAAAATTTTTTTTATAGAATCTGTAGGACTTCCTATGTAGATGACAATGTTCTCTCTGAATAAATACAGTTTCACTTATATTTTCCAATCTGGATGCATTTTCTTTCTTTTCCTTGCCTTATTCACTGGATAAAAACCAACAATGTCATATTGAATAGAAGTGAAGCTGGACATCTTTGCCTGTTCCTGATCTAGAGAAAAAGTATTCATTATTAATCAGTCTTTTACCATTAACTATGCTGTCAGGTATAAGTTTACATAGGTGTGTTTTATCAGGTTGGGAAAATTCTCTTCTATTCCTAGTTTGCTGAGAGACTTTATTAGGAATGGAGGTTGAGTTTTGTCAAATAGTCTTTCTCCATCTATTGAGATGATCATGGGTCTTTCTTTTTTAGTTTGTTAACATGTTGAATTACATTCATTGATATTTGAATATTAACCAAAACTTGCATTCCTGGGGTTAAAACCACTTGGTCATGCTGTATTACCCATTTTATGTATTGTTGACTTTAATATGTTAAAGTCTTGTTAAGAATTTTTCCATCTATGTTCATGAAGGATATCGGTTTGCAATTTTCTTTTTTGTAATGTCTTCAGTTTTGATATCATGGTAATGCTGGCTTCATAAAATGTGTTGGGAAGGATCATCTTCTTCAATTTTCTGGAGGAATTTGTGTAGAGTTCATAGTACTCCTTTCTTAAGTATTTGGTGTAATTCACCCAGTGAAACCATCCAGTTTCTGGGCCTGGAGTCTTCTTTGTGGGATAGATTTTAACTGCAAATTCAATTTCTTTAATAGATATAGAGTTATTAAAGTTATCTATTTCTTTTTGAGTGAGCTTTGGTAGTTTGTGTCTCTCAAGGAATCTGTTCATTTATATAGGTTGTTGAATTTATCAGCATAAAATTCTTCATATTTTTTTATTATCCTTTTCCTATCTGTAGGATCTGTAGTGATGTCACCTCTCATTCCTGATATTGATAATTTGTATCTTCTTTCTTTTTCTCCTGGTCAGTATGGTTAGTAGATTCCTGAGAAAAGATTACCAGGGATAGGTGGCCGGCCCCATGGCTGAGTGGTTAAGTTTGCGTGCTCTGCCTTTGGTGGCCCAGGGTTTCACTGGTTTGGATCCTGGATGTGGACATGGCACCACTCGTCAGGCCACGTTGAGGTGGTGTCCCACATGCCACGACTAGGAGGACCCACAACTAAAGATATACAACTATTTACTGAGGGGATTGGGGAAGAAAAAAAAAAGATTGGCAACAGTTTTTAGCTCAGGTGCCAATCTTTAAAAAAAAAGGAGGATTGGCAGCAGATGTTATCTCAGGGCTAATCTTCCTCAAAAAAAAAAAAAGTAATAGAATTAAAAAAGATTACTAGGGATGAAGTGTTATTTCATAAATAAAATGATAAAGGGGTCAATTTATCAAGAGGTACAATGTTTATGTACCTAATAACAGATCTTCAAGATATATTAGGCAAAAACTGATAGAAATGCAGGAGAAATAGACCAATCAGCAATCATACTTAGAGGTTTTATCACTTCTCTCACTCATTGATAGAACAAGGAAACAAAAAATCAGGAAGGACATAGAAGACTTGAATAACTTTATCAATCAAGCTTCCCTAATTGTCTTTTATAGGCCATTCCACACAACAACAGCAAAATATGCATTCTTCTCAGGTGACTATGAAATGTTTGTCAAGATAGACCATATTATGATCTATAAAACAAATCTCAATAATTTAAGAGGATTCAAATTGTATGAAGTATGTGTTCTGACTTCAATGGAATTAATTTAGAAATCAATAACAAAAATATGAAAAACGTCTCAAATATTTGGACAAAACAGCATACTTCTAAGTAAGCCATGTGACAAAGAAGAAAGCAAAGGGAACTTAGAAAGTATTTTTAACTGAATAAAAATGAAAGCACAAAATAACACAATTTGTGGCTGCAACTGGAGCAGCGCTAGAGGAAATTTATGGCACTAAATGCCTATATTAAGAAAGGAAAAATAGTCTCAATGCCGTGACCTCACCTTAAGAAACTTCTACTTTCTGCCTTAGAAGGAAAAGAGAGAAAATTAAACCAAAGCTAAGCAGAAAAAAGGAAATAGAAGATAAGAGCAAAAATAATTGAATAGAAAACAGAAAAACAGAGAAAAACAGTTCCCAACGTACTCATGAAAATTTATTTTAGGTATGTCTCATTTAGATAGCATCTAGCTGGATTTTTAACCTGGCTTGAGAGTTTATCTTTTTAAACAGGCTTTAAACTTATTTATATGTATTATAATTATAGACACATTTAGTCGTATGCCTGTCATCTTATATTTTTCCATATATGCTATCTTGTTTCATTTTTTCCTTTTCTTTTGTCAAATATATAACTTTTTACTTCAGCTTTTTCCTGCTCCATTAGTTTCTATAATGTTTTGGGAATTATATATAATTCCTATGGTGTTTTTTTAATAATCACATTCAAATTTATATTTTTATTCAATGTCTAAAATTAATTATTGTGTATTTATTACTCATGTACAAAACAAGAATCTTAGCATACTTCTCACTTTCTCCCATCCCATCAGTTTCTATGTTAGAATTATCTTGGATTTTAATTCTAAATTGTTATATATTTTGAAATCAATAATTACTTAAACTAAATTATCAGTTTTATTAGTTTCTTTGTTTAGCACTTTTTTTGTCTGCCATGCCTTCCTCCTGGTCCTTTGTGTTCTTACCTTTATTCTAGCATAATCACCTTATATGTTTGTTGATCTCCTGCTGGATGATGGGTGAAGGCTCACTTTTGTATCTCTGGAACTTGGCCTGTAACAGATGTGTTGTAAATGTTTGTCGAATGAATGTAAGTCCCGCTGCTCCTTCTCAACCCTCTGCTTTGATTTGCTTCATTGTGTTTTTAGGTTACCTCCTTCTTGGTTTAGATCCTTAAATGGTACCAGAACTACAAGGGTATCTTCTCTGTGTTGGGTGCATCACGGGGACATCAGAATTGGCAGGAAACAGATGGGACTTAGGGCTCAAGGAGATCTCCTGAGAGGAGGCATGTTTGCTCTGCCATTTGACCCTCAGTCAACTGCTGAAATTTATTTCCTTAGACATTTAAATGTGTGGTGGCTCAGAGTACTTTACAGGGTTGAGATGGCAGAGGGATGGAACACTAATGGAGGAGCAGCTATGCTTTGAGTATTCCAGATATGAGAATGCAGGAATCATGCATCTCAGGTCTCAGATATGGGAGAAGTCTTCAGATGACATATCTATTTATCTGGTCATACAGTTGGAATATGAGACTCAAGGCAGGATCATTCCATAAAGATTATTATTGACTGATTTGTCTTGCCACGTTTTCATTGTCATTCAGAGGGAAAAACACCATAGTGCATGGAGAAATATTCTACGAAATCCTAGATGTATTGGAAATTTACCATAAGCCTACATTTTACATTGACTAAATTTCTTTCTATTACTTCATTGCTCAGGATACCACGCTAAACTTTTTCCTCTTTTGGTTACACCTTTAAGGCGTTTATTGGCTATTATCATGAGTCCCTAGCTAACTCTGTTGTCGTTTGGCCAGACAGTTCGTTATTAATTTTTACTTTTATTCTCTTTATCTCTTTAGTTCTGCCCTTTTTATTTCTACTTTCCCCCTCTCTCTCTGGCTTATGTCTACGTAACTCCAGGCTTTGTTCCACCAGGCTTAAGAGAGTTATTTGAGCAGTCCCTTTTGTTTTCCTTAAGATGGAAAGTACCATCAGAGACCAAGAGCAATGTTGACACAGAGGAGGAGAAGATAGGACACTCACCTGAAGCCTACACCAGAGGGGATCCTGCAGTCATGGTGAGGGGCTACAGTAACATGAATCCAAGCAGCACCAGGATGGTCCTGCCTCCGTTTCCTTTCCACCTTTCCTTCCCCCGCCCTCCTGAGTCTCTTTGGAACCTACCAGAGCACACAAAGTCAGGCATCTGCAGCCTCAGAGAGTAACTCTGATTTTCTTTTCCTAGTGATCACCAACACTTACCTTCACCATCAATAAGAAGAGACTCAGGAACAAGACAGCCAGGTTCAGACTTTCAGAAGGAGGCTGAAGGAATATGGTGTGTGTGTGTGAGAAAGGAATTTTGCCGTAGTCGATGTTGAGGCCTGCAATTAGTAGCCTGATAGTTGACTTCTTGCCTTTCTCTATGGAGTGCCCAGTCTCTGAACTATGTAAAATATTCAAGCGTTTAAAATCTACACTCTCATGAGATTTCACTCAGAACAAGCCTTTATGAATATTCATGTTGAAGTATTTAGCCTCAGGGTGTGAAATATTAATCTCTTACCTGAGTTTTACATCTAATTCTTTTTCAATGACACAGAGAAAAATTAAATGTTACTTGCCACCAGGGGCATCATTAGGACAAGCTCTTTAGGTTAAAGCTCTAAAAGAATAACTCACAGTCTTAATTTTTTGCTATTTCCCATCACGCAACAGGAAAAATTTACAAAAGCATTACCATATTTTTGTTCAGTTGCAACTTCCTATCTATCCAGATTTGACAAGCAAATAATATTAAAGGTCAATTTCTAAGTAGTGAATATGAGCAATCCAAGTTATTTTTTTGTATTAGATTTGTTCTGAAGAGCACATGTCTAGAGATGACAGTGCTTATCAATAGAAACTATGAAGAGAGATGCACTGCGATGAATAAGCCATGAAAATAAGTCCTCTAAGTTGAGCAGGAGAAATTAAGAAAGAGTACTGCGTTACATTTCTATTGTGCGTGTTTGTTTGTATTTTGTTTTTTGGTGGTTCCTTGAGAACTTTTTCCTGCAGGGGTGGGATATGTGAGGAGTGGAGGTAAAAAGGCAGCTGAAGGGTGATTTTTTAATTTTTTTTATTATAAAAATAAGTATTCATTGAAAAAATTAGAAATAACAGATAAATAAAGGTACAAAATACTTCTGAACCTAACACCAGGAAAAACCACCACTATAATTTCAATTTCTTTTATTTAGTCTTTTAGTCTATATTAAAAATTCAAGTATATACATTTTACAGAAGCAGAGTCACACTGTACTGTTTTGTAATCGACTCTATTTCAGTAATTGTTATGACAGTTTTCTTGGCATCATTTTAAATAGTTGCACAGTATTCCATTATATGGATGTATTATAATTCATTTAAATAGATATTTTAAATATTTGTTAGTTTCCGATTTTATGTTATTACAAATGGCATTTCAGTGAACATGCCATTCTGAAAACTAAATTTCTGTGTATATCTATTATTTCCTTATTCTTAGGATAAATTTCCAGAAATGGGATTGCTTGATTGAATAGTATGCATATTTTAGCACTTTAGGTATATATTGTCAAAGTGCCCTCCAGAAACTATGTACCAGTTCATGCTTCTACACCTTCCGTAAAGCCGGTCATTATCATGAAAATATATATATATTTGCTAATTTTATAGGGAAAAGTTAGTAACTGATTGCTTTTAATTATAACTGATTTACAATTCCACCTTTATCTCATATAAAGTATATACTTTTTAAGGGTAATTTCTTGAGGAAGAGTCAAAGAGCAAAGGAAAATTTTCCTCTCCTTTCTGTTGGAAGGAGGTAGAATCCTTTCAAAAGAAATGTTTATTTCGTGTGAAGGATTAGTAATAATTCCATAGCTGTGACAGTCACTGCAGTCTCTCTTGAGACACAGATCTTTTTCCACATCTTTTTATTGTAATTAAATTCAATATGATGAGATTTTACTTGGATATAATTCAGCAAATTTACATTTAAAAAACTAATTGGGAGTTTGTAGATTGATTCTATCCCAGGAGTCTAATGATTGAAATAGTCTGATTCAGGGTTAAAATTGAGAATCGAATGGGTGGTCTTGGGCATAGGCTAACAGGAATAAGTAGATGACTTTCATGTCTTGGGTTTAATCCTAGCTGGAGAGAAGAATGCCAGATAGCATGAGAGGATAGTATTTGAACCAATAAATATTATTTATATTCTTCTAGAAGAATTGCTATTATAATAATGAAAATGTTAGTTTGGGCTAGGATAGTCACTAATAAAAGTTCACTAACATATAGATGGATTGGCCTCACTAGCTCAATTTTGAACTCTGCTAAAAGGTTATATCCATTTATTTTGGCAGCTTGGTTGGAAGATCAGCCTGGGAATTGGGAAATCCAATGAGAAAATGTAGCCTGGAGGCATCTTGCTTGTGTCTATTTATGTAAATGCTGCTGGAAGTCTGTTATCACTCCTGCTTACTACTGGGATTTTGGGAGGTATTGGGCAAAACATGATATTAGACGATCCATTTTATTGATCACTTTTGTTCTAAGAGAGTGATTACTCAAGATAACCATTGTTTCTGTTACCCCTTATTCACCTCTTTTAATCTTTTTTTCATCTTCTCCTGTCCCAAACACCTTATTGCCAGACTAAATGTACTAAAGAACATTGAATTCACTGAATTATATACAGGTCATATCCTATCATGCCAAAATCCTGTTGCAAATCTTGAGTGGCTGCCCTTGCCTGTGGAATTACTTAGCCATCGTTTATCTGCCAATCAAAGCCCATTGCAATAATGGTCATTGCCTGCCTTTCCGGTTTCATCTTTCAAGATTCATCTGGTTTTGTACCCTGAATAGAACTCTTGCTTTCCTACTTTCTTGCCTTGACAAAAAACCCGAAAACTTCTCTCTCAACCTGGAATGTGCTTTCCCTTCAAGACCCAGAACATATATTCCTGTCCCTGACTTCTAGTTGAAATGATTTATTTCCTCTGACTTTCTATGTATTTTATTCATACTCCCTTTAAGACAGTGTTGATTACCTTCTGCCTTATTTTATAGTGGTTTATATACTTGTCTTAGTCCTATTATAGATTAAAAATTGCTTGGGATAAGGAAGTGCATTTTGTTTCCTTATTTTTGAATTCCTTGTAGGACATAGTACAGTGTGAGTGTACATTAGGTTATCAATAAGTGCTTAAATGAAGATGAATTGAGAAATTATTGGCATTCTTATTATTAATGTAATCGTGTGTGTATTTAATTATGATAGATGGTAAATTTTGATGCCATCCGGAACTTCCAATTTCTGTACATAGAAACAAAGACTGCTCTTTTTCAAAGACTCTGCTAAATCTTTTTTGTAAAGGCAGTTTGAAAAACTTTATTTTTTTAAAAACAATTTGGAGGGAAAATTTCCAGTCTTATAAAGTAGCATGCAAGGCTGATCTGAGAGATGGCAGTGAACATAAAGTATGTGAATTTTCTTTTTGCCCAATTTCTTGATTGTATCAAGGCCATGTGCCACCATCCCCACGGAATTTAAACCTCAGGCATTTTTTGGTTCTCTTTCTTATAGTCAAGCAGTCACTGTACTTAATCTTTTTAGACAACAGCTTGTGGATTCATTGCCTCCCCTCTAGCTCAGCCTGAATCACTTTAATAACCGCCTCTCTTTCTCGAGCATTCCCACTCTCAGGGCGCTGGAAGCAGTCTCTTCAGAGTCATCTGCAGAAATGTCATCAATAAACCCCTACCCAGACATCACTCATGGCTTCCTATTGATGAAATCCAGACTCAAGCCTTGCAGTCCATGCTCTGAGTAATCTGGTTCCATTCTACCTGGGCGACCTAACTTGCCTCCTTTTGTGAAAAAGGGTACTTTTTCCCTAGAGAACCATATCTTGGAGATCTTTCAAATCCAGCATGCTTAATTTTTTTGTAAGCCATCCCCATTTTGTGCTGCAGGAAGCAGATTTCTCCCTTCCTTCTCTCTTCAAACTTTCTTTCTCTGGCCAGGTCCTATTTCCTCCCCAGGAATTCCCTGATGTTTCAGCCTCCCCTCTCTGGCCCATTTATTATTGTCTGGTTTGCCCATTTGGGCTTTGTTGCCCAGCTGTTGCATGTACCTGGTTTCCCCTGATAGATAGCCCTTGCACATGGTTGGTACTTGGGTAATTGTCTAATGATATAAGGTGAGAATCAAGATTTGTGCTTCTTTTGTGTTGCCCTGGTGCTTAGCCGATGCTAGGGAATACCCGGTGAACATTTGAGGGTCTTTAACTCGGGGAAAATTTCTCTTTACAATAGATCATGCTGCCTTTCAGAAGGTTTAAGACATTTTCATGATAATTTTATCAATTATAAATTTTTCTTTTCTTCTGCCCAACTTACAAAACCCTTAAAAAAAACTTTGGGTTTTACTGAAGCACCTTTCATATGATAATTTTAGAACACATGATAAATAAATGAAATTTAGCATCTTTTTGTGCATGGCCAGGGTAGATTTGTGCCTGAACCACAGTGTAAGTTGGCCATTGGTTAGAGCTGGGCATTGAATGTAGGGCTCAGGACCTCCAGCCTGTCTCCTTGTGTCAATTTAAACCAACTTCTACAAAATTTCTTTAAAAGCAACCTAAAGCAACTTGGGGATTCTCTGAGTTTACAGGAGTTAATGATGGGATTTGTGTGTTCTCTGTTGCAGGCTGGTCCAGCCCAGATGATAATGTGCAGTGGCAGCCCCCAAAGAGAGAGATGATGGCCCACTGTCTGAGTAGGAGGAAGGAAACAGGATAAGAGCTTTCCGATGGCCACTTTGAAAAGTCTGCCCTTTCTCTTTCTCTCTCTTCTCCAAGGTATTTAAAATGTATTTATTATACATCTAACTATTATTAAAAACTAATCATGGCAATTTTCCTCTTGTCCCAAATTAAGTGATTTCTTGCAGTCTAACACCTGATTTAGTTATTTGTTATTCAGATTTTACGTTTTATTTTGGTACAACATTTAAAAGCTAGTAAAGCTCTGTAAAGATCCAGGGATACAACCATGACAGTAAAGCACATATACCATGGAAAAGCCATCTGTAAGTTTTAAGAAGCCATCTTCATATGTATATCGACAGAGAGCTCTGTATTTTCTCCACAAGAGGGCAGGAAAGTCTGGGCCGTAAATAGAATTTTCCAAAAAATGTCTTTATGGGAAGAAGTGCTTTACTTTACCTTCTATACATAATTTTTAAAATTTCTTTTTTCCCTTTTAAAAAAAGTTCCATGAGTGGATGATTTTTAGTGTTTCTCTTATCTGCTGGGCAGTTAGTCTTCAGCTGCCCATCAATTTTCCCTCCTCTAGATTCTAATCATAGATTCTAATTGCCAGACTTACTGGTGTCAGGCTTCTGTCACCAGTGAGCAGGGCAGCTCGTTTTCATTGACTCATGATTTTAGACCCTTCATACATGCGGGAGAAAGGAAAAGAACAATGTTTTACTAGATGTTGCTGCCAGTGAGAAAATAACATGCATGTCAAAGGAAAGCATAAATCACCTAACAGGTTGGAGGCCAGTCCTGATCATCCATACACATTCATACTTTCTCCTGCTCATATTCAGTTTTATTCTTCACAGCTTCCCACTGGCTCCCACCCCCACATTGCTTTTGTCCTTTTTGTTCTGTGAGATTTAAATTATAGGCTATGCTATAAAACCCATCTAAATGTGCGATATCCAAAACTGAATACTTCTGTCTTCTGGCAATCACAACAGGGTTGGCTTAACATGTTAGGTCTCACTACACTGGGATAACCACAGGATATGCCATGAAGGGGGAGACATTTGAGAAATTCGGTTTATTTTCTTAAAAATACAATTGGGGAAATATTTATAGTATTCAGATTTGGGGGATGAATGGTCCTCGAAATACCCAGGGCCAATTGAACATTTTTTCTTTCTTTCTTTTTTTTCTAAAGAGCTAATAGACTATTTAAAAGATAAATTGTATAAAACAATAAAGCATTAAAGACTCAATTTTTGTTTAAGGCCGATAGTAATTCCCCCCTGTAGGGCATGAAATTAAAATGTGTGCACAGAACCAAATGATTGCTTCAGTACCATGTTTTTAGTGGCAGTTGTCCTCTTGAAGTAGTTAGTGCTGCTAAAAGGAAGTGATGTGGAACAATGCAGGTGGCAAAAGATTGATTCAAAGAGGATGTTTATCCAGAAAAATTAATGACAGCTACAGACATAATGGGTTGGCGTAGCTTGGTCATAGGCATGGCAAAAAGATGTGAAAAAGGTATTGTAGAATTAACATGGGGACTTTCTTTTCTTTTCTTTCTCTTTTTTTTTTTTTTTTTGAGGAAGATTAGCCCTGAGCTAACATCTGCTGCCAATCCTCCTCTTTTTGCTGAGGAAGACTGGCCCTGAGCTAACATCCGTGCCCATCTTCCTCTACTTTATATGTGGGATGCCTGCCACAGCATGGCCTGCCAGGTGGTGCCATGTCCGCACCTGGGATCCAAACTGGCGAACCCCGGGCAGCTGAAGCAGAATGTGCAAACTTAACTGCTGTGCCACTGGGTTGGCCCCTCTTTTCTTTTTTTTTTTGGTGAGGAAGATAGGCCCTGAGCTAATATCTGTTGCTGATTTTCCTCTTTTTGCTTGAGAAAGATTGTCCCTGAGTTGACATCTGTGCCAATCTTCCTCTATTTTGTATGTAGGATGCCACCACAGCATGGCTTGTAGGTCTGCTCCCAGGATCTGAACCTGTGAACCCTAGACTGCCAAAGCAGAGCGTGCAAACTCAACCACTATGCCATTGGGCTGCCCCTCATGGGGACTTTCTTTGCTTGTGAGAGGCAAGTGTAACTAATAATACTAACTCACATACTGCTGAGTATAAGCAACATGGCCACCCACATGTGCCGTTTGTTTTGATATAGCTGTCCAGAAACATACAAGTCACTTGGCACCCCTTCCTTTAAGTACCATGGCAATTTGCAGCTTTAGGAAAGGTTTACTTGAAAAATCCCTTATTGTTTCACTCCTAATTATAGATACAGATGAACACATGGGTTTAGGGAAAAAGCATTTAAACCATGGAAGCTTTAGCAGTCCTAAAAGTTGATTTCATCCTGTGGACGCCTTGTGGCTTTTTTCATAGCCTATCTTCTTTTCAAAACACAGACAGCGGGAGTTATCTGTTTTTCTTTAGAAGTAGCGTAATGGGCAGTGTGTATGTGTATGTATGTGTGTATTTATGTATAATTTATATATGTGTTTTATCATTTTTCTTTTACATTATAGCTCATTTTTGCCTGAACATAGCGTGGTTAGTCTTGGTTGAGTGAGTGATATCACAGAAATTCTGGCTTCCCTCCAATGGGCAGCCCTTTGCAGAGGGAAAAATGACAAAGTTGACTAAGAATTCTATAGCACAATGTGAAGAGGAATGTATTAAACAGATTTTACTCAAAGGAAACATGAGGAAAACATCATATTAGAAGATATATATTTGATATGTTTTTCATATTTGAAAAGAGAAGTTAATGTCTAGGAATGTCCTTTGATTCACTGGCCAAAAGGATTTTTGTTACTCTGTGCACCTCCCCCCCGACCCCTGTCTTTCGATTAGAAATGATTTATTTGCAGAGAAAAGAGCAGTACTTTGATATGCTATACTAATGTTAAACATTTATGGGGTTTAAAAATATTTATGAATGTGTAAAAGTTATTAAAGTGAACATGCTTTAGGTTACCTTGCGATCAGGTATAGTATGAATACAAAAACAGGAATTTTTGTAAAAGAAAAACAAAGAGAAAATACATATAAGTAGATTTGTAAAGTTTAATTATCTTAGGATATGTGCATGTGTCTATTATATGTATAATTTAAAATACAAAATCTTGTATAATATAGATTTAATACACATATGTACATTTGTAGAGTCATAAATTATAATAAACTTCCACAAACTCTCTATGAAAAAAAAATTATCTGGAGAAGCATTGGGCTGCTTCTTTTGGGCATTAGTTTTAGAGAAAGAGAATTTTTACTTATTCTGTAAGATTATTCAGGCCTTATGTTAGTTCATACGAAAAATATTCAGTAAGTTTACATGAAATGTCACATACAAATAGGATACAAAGATAAAGGCCATGGAATATTTCAAGTAAACCTAAAAGTAAAAGTTTCTTCTATATCTTTATTAGCTTCATTTTTCTAGAAGCACCTACAAGAGCTTAAAAGGATAAATGCCATTCTGGCAATATTAATGGCACACCTAACACAAATTGAACAAGATCCTCTTTTTTTTCCTCTTAAATTTTTCGGGGAAATCAAAGACCCTAAAATTAATTGCTCCAGAATAGCAAAGTTTTAAATCCTTCTTAGTTTTCTCTTTGCATCTGAGATTTGTAAGCATAAAATGACACCTAAAAAAAAAATCCTAGTCTTTATTTGGTCTTTGGAATAGGGGCTAGAGAGGTGATGAGACCAACCTAAGCATGTGGAAGAGATGTCATCTTCCTGCTTCCCCTTCTCACTGTCCAGGCCTCTGTAGTGGCTCTATAATCAACCAGGACCCAAACAAATCAAAGCCTCACAGGTGTCCTTTCACCGTGGGAGCTGGAGACATTCCTCGTGCAGCCAAATTTTGTTATGGACGTCCTTGTAATCTTACCTCTTTAAATTCTTTCTAGGTTATTGATAGTTGTCAATTTTTGTTCCATATACATCTATCACTGTCATGATTACTTAGTTTAGGCAGAAAATGAGTATTTCGATCCTGATCCCATTATTGGGGGTGGGAGATGAGGCAGGGAGGGCCCACAGATTCACGCTACAGCATAATACTTTAGTGTAATAGCTGTGGGTTATAAATTTTAATTATAGTGAAAATGAGTAGTACATGCAAAGTGTACTTTTTAAATTGAAATTTTAACTACGTAAAGAATCACCACGTCATTTAGTTTATCAATAGTTGTGAAAATCCATATGTTTAAAATTTACCCATTTCTTTTACTAAACCTTGCATTTCGTATTTAGTGTAGCCATTTTTTTTTTTTTAAAGATTTTATTTTTTCCTTTTTCTCCCCAAAGCCCCCCGGTACATAGTTGTGTATTCTTCGTTGTGGGTCCTTCTAGTTGTGGCATGTGGGACGCCGCCTCAGCGTGGTTTGATGAGCAGTGCCATGTCCGCGCCCAGGATTCGAACCAACGAAACACTGGGCCGCCTGCAGCAGAGCGCGCGAACTTAACCACTCGGCCACGGGGCCAGCCCCTAGTGTAGCCATTTTTGATGATTGTAGTTGATGACTATTAAGACCTGAAGGTTTTGATACTCAGAGTGTGAACTGTGGTTCTGCCACCTAGAGAAGTAGAAAATAAAGTAGAGAAGTAGAAAATAAAGATTGGGACTAGTTAAATTGTTTAAATGGAAGATATATGTAAGAGCTGTCTTCATGAAAATCTAAGTGGAGATGCCTTTGATGCAAACCAAGATGGGTTGTACCCTTCACTGAAGCACAGGTTTTACAGCATCAGGGAAAAGGCAAAAGCTTAAAACCACCAAGTCATTGCTCAGCTTTGAGGCTCAAATTAAGTTTTGAGGAAGTTGTAGTGAGACAGTAGTCTTGAGAGTCAGGCTTTGTTGGGGAAAGAAATGGATTTCTGTTTTCCCAAAGTTCCTTTTGCATTATCCAGAGGCAAGAAGCAACAGCTGAGAGAAGGTCACATCTGCAAAGATAGGGAAACCCCACTGGCCCCAACAGTGCCAAGAGAACAGGCCACAAGCTCTACCAGCTGAGGACTTCAGCAGGGAGCACTGCAGAGTGACCAGGAGGGAAAGAAGCATCTCCAAGGAGGCTATGGGGCAGTGAGGGCCAGAGGATAGCTCAGTGTTCAGCCCTTGAACCCTAGTATTGTAAAAAATAGTACAAAGAATTCCCCTATACCCTTTAGTCAGATGTACCAATTTACCACTTATGCTTTAGCATTCTCTCTCTTTATATATATATAAAATTATTTTTAATACATAATTTTTATAATATATAATATGTAATTATTTTTCAAACCATTTGAGAGTAAGTTGCATAAATCATGCCTCTTTACTCCTTAGTCTTCCTTTGTGTATCTTCCAAGAACAAGGATATTCTCTCACATAATCATCAAATTCAGAAAGTTTAATATTGATACAATACTTCTATGTAATCTACAGTGCATATTCCAGTTCATCAATTCTCCCAGTGCAGTCCTTATTAGCACTTTTTTTTCCCGTCTAGAATTTAGTCCAGGATCACGTTTGTCCTGTGAGATGGGGTTATCTTTAGTTAAAAATTTCTAGTCCAGCTTCTCACTCCATACACCAAACCTCCATCTTACCAAAATAGGAGCTTCAGAGAAAGTTTTATTTTTTCTTATTTTGCATATTTATGTGCAGTGCACATTGATTGTGCTACATATATCTTCTGTGTATCCATTACTGTCTCCAGATGCTTCCAAGTGAGCCCCACATGTGGAATTGAGAGATTTCATCTTTATCCTCATATTCAATTCGACTTCAAGCCCAATAACAAAGGATTGTTCTGATTTCTGTAGCATTGAAAGGTACGCTAATGAAGTTAGAAGAAAGTCTGTTTTAAAATAGTAATAGTTACATTTTATTACATGCTCTAGGCACTTAATATACACACTCTTATTTAATCTTCAAAACAAGTCTGTGATGTAGGTTAAAATCCTTCACGACTCATGAGGCCAGTATTATCTTGCCCTTGTTTATCTTCCCACCACTTGCTCATGATTCTCCACCCACCTAGGCCTTCAACTTTCTAGAAGGGTCATGGTCTTTTTCGTCCCCCACACATATTTTCATCCCATTCCACCTATACATTCTCTTTGTCTGGAACATTCTTCTCATTATTTTTTGAAAAAGCTTAGCTGTGAAGGGACGATGATAGTTAAGAGACAAGGGGGAGTTTTGTGTGTGGTTCTTGTTGCAGATACTGTGTATGTATTCTTATGATAGCCACATATTTATTTTATAAGCTGAGGGGAAAGAGTCAAAGGAGACATGTTGAAGATACAGAGGAGAAAGGCAACTGATGGAGGGAGATTCCTGAAGAGGAGGGTGGGATGAGACAAGGGATACAAGTGAAGAGGTTAACTTTGTACAGCTGGGAAAATTGATTGGTAGGCATGCCGGAAGTTCAGGGAGTTTGGCTTTGTTAGGCTCTATGTTTCACTATGAGATAGGAGGCTTGGCCATTTGGCTGGAAGCTCAGAGTGAGGAGGCTATAGAGGTAAAGGGAGGATGGAGAGTGAGGGTGGATGGACAGCAGGACCAAATCATAAGTTTGAGGAATCTGGGTACAGAGAATACCTATGCCCTGGATCTTATAGCTGGAGCTCTGGAAAGCAATATGATTCTAGAAGTTTCTTGCATGTACCATAGTGTGGGAGCAAAAGAAATGTTGGCATAGGTATCCCTAGAGAGCCCCATGGAGTCCTGGCCTATATGGGGAGCAGTAGAGGTTTCCTATGTGGCTAGAGTGGCACAGTTATAATAGATGGAGCTTATGGGAATGAGGAAGGAGCCATGTACTTGTGAAAGCCAACCAGATGAAAATGAGAATATTTTGGAGGATGCCAGCCTGATGGATGAAATGGATGACCTAATTGTTCTCTTCCATGCCTCAATCCTGTCTAAAATTCCTAATGGAAGACAATACAAATCTGGGCAACACTGAAGGATTTTCCTTGGAACCCACATGCCCTCAGAAAATGTAACTGGCTTATAAATAACACAGAAAAAACCCTACAAGGCAAACCCTAGTTCAGCTATCTTTTAAATAGGAAACACTTCTAAATGTTAGTGTTACAAGGACTGAATTCATTGAGGAATTTCCACTGAGAATTGGAACTGAAAGAGATGTGCAATGATAGAAATGGAAATCTTTCCTTATGGGCCTTTGGAGTATAGACCTTTTTACTTTCCAATAATTTTCTTCCTGAAGCAATGACATGTCTAATTAATAATAATATTCTATTAAACAGTATGATTAATCTGAGAGATGATTATGCACAAGTAGATTAAAAAAGCAACCTAAATTCCCTTGGTCTGATTTAAGATAAAATAAACCTGAATTTCTTATCCAGAAAGATTTTTTTTCTCCTTGTGATATAACTTGAGGGTACATTCTAGTTCTATGATTCTTTTGGTATGTGTTCTTTATTATCTGATTAACTTAAAGGAGACTTTTTGAATAAATAGCACCTATTCAGTTGCTGCTTAATTTAATTATACTTTTGTGTAAGCTGTTTGCATGTGAAAATTATTTTTGCAGAATTATCAGCTATATAATATCTTTCTGTCGTTGGCTTCGCATGGGATAAAGCTGTTAATATTTTACTAATGGAAACAAAGAAAGATTTGGGAGAATTAGGCAGAGAAGGACCCCACAGGATATTTCAGGGCAAATCTCAAGGCTTAAAACTTTGATTCCTGAGCTGGAGAAGTGGCAGTAGCACTGTTCTTTAAGTTCAGTGATTGAAAACAACATGATGGTCCTGCTTTCTCAAAGGGCATAATTTTAGGAAAGTCTGGATATTGTAAGAGTCATCATCATTGAAGTTTTCATTAATCAATGGGAAGATTTTGAGGAACTTTCCCACTGCTGGCACTGGACTTATGAGATCTTGAACAAGTTGTTTAATACCTCAAGTCTCAGTGTACTCATCTATAAAATGGGGAAATTGCCAATTTCCTAGGCAGAACCTCCCCAATTTGTATGCCTCTCAGACAGAAGGTCTGACGTGTTGATCCCCTTGGCCCTGTCACCTCACACCTCCAGCAGTGGGACAAGCTTCATTGGTCTCTATATGTGCTAAGTAGTGAGAAAGTTGAGGAGGCAAAACTAGTTGTGGGAATTAAAAGTATACAATGAGTTTAAAGCCTTTAGCTCCCTGCCTGGGACCTCATAGTTGTTCAGTAAAAGCCAGCATCTATTGTTACTTATTGCAGTTGTAAATTCACGATTTTCAGATCATATCTTAGTTATCTTTAGAGATTATTTTATCTTTTATTCAATTGTCTTTCAGCTGGAATTTTTTTTTTGGATTATTTCCCTGTGGTTAGATCATTTTGTATCTTTTTTTTTTTTGAGGAAGATTAGCCCTGAGCTAACATCTGCTGCCAATCCTCTTCCTTTTGCTGAGGAAGGCTGGCCCTGAGCTAACATCCGTGCCCATCTTCCTCCACTTTATATGTAGGATGCCTGCCACAGCATGGCTTGCCAAGCAGTGCCATGTCTGCACCCAGGATCCAAACCAGCGAACCCTGGGCTACCGAGAAGTGGAACGTGCGCACTTAACCTCTGCGCCACCAGGCCGACCCCCTCACCTGGAATTTTAACATTACAAATATTAATCCATAAGCTCAACATTGGAGCCTATGGTACCTACCTAAATTTCATAATAGTACATGGAGATATATGTAATATTTTACAATTTACAAAATACTTCCCACATCATATTATCATTTTAGTATATGGTCTGTATTAATTATGACCAGTTTTAACAGTTGATTTTGCCTAAATTGACTATCCCTGGACATCTTGGTCACAGACCAAATTTTGAAAGTTCATAAAAGTGCTACTCACATGTGTGCATGTGTGTGCGCGCACACACACATCCATCTATAGATTGTTTCAGTAAAACACACACTCTGGATATTGATATTTATAAATGTTGATAGAGATGTAATAATTTGTACTATTGCTTAATAAAACCACTGATTAGCGTTGAGGGTAGTTCCTATAATTCCTTCTATTAACTAAAGTAGGGGTGAAAAAGTAGTAAACAAAAATGACAGAAACACCTCATAATGTAGATAATGTAAGTGAAGTTTTAAAGTACCATTGGAAAATGAGAAAAAAATTCTGAGATGCCAAGAATTTAAAGATACAAATTTGAAACAAAAATATATTTGAAACTAAACTAAATATATTGTCAAGTGAAAGTTGTTGTTTAGAAGATAGTAGGACAAAGTATAGACTTATAAAGTCTATAAAGTGTATGAAGTGTGTGCTCTTAAAGTACATTGAAATTGATGGCAATGTTTTCATTGCAAATATTTATCTATCTTTAAAGCGTGTATACATTTGATTGAAGTGCTCTTTACATAAACATGCATGAGCACATATATACAGTCTTGATCTTCAGAGTAATCAGCTGTGATAGAAACTTCCCATGACAGAGGAAGACATGAAGCCCAGAGAAGAGAAGGGACTTGTCCAAGGCCACACAGCTCATTCGTGATAGAACAATCAGAATGGGAGCTCAAGGAACTCTAATGCAATTTCTACTACCTCACTCCTCTTCTGTGGGTGATTTCAGGAGCACTTGAGAAAGTCAAATGCTTCCTAACCCAGCTAATTGGTTCTTCAATTTCTGTGATCGGAGATTCATACTTTTGGTTTTATCACTGCTTAGTAGCTCAGGTTTTAACTAGGTAGATTTGGGTTCAAAATCTAGCATTGGTGCTCAGAGCTGCCACACTGCACTTCGGGTACCATTTCAAGGTGTTTTATGTGAATAGGGCCTAGGTGAACAAGATGCACAGAAAGGGTCAGTCTTGCACATACCTTAATAATTCTTTAGGAGTAGTATCAAATACTGCTTTTTGATTTTGACGGCTGACATGAAAAAATTTTTCCATAGTGAGGACCATGCATGGAGAGCCATTCTGGACAGGGACACCTATGTGCCTGTCCCACCTATGCTTTAGAAAGTCTTGTAAATATACATAATAAAAATTGTGTTAATTCAGACTCTACTACTTTGGAAGTTCTGGTAATGGTGACAAGAACTAGAGTAGTGACTCCCGTCTTCTCTGTCTGTCACTCTGCTTTGGAAAGTCCTGGCCCTACACTCCTCCTTCCATTCAAGATCCTGGTTGAAGAGATTGGATTGATGGTTACCAAAGGGGAAGGGGGAAGGAGGAGGGCGAAAGGGGTGATGTGTGGTGATGGATTATGATTAGTCTTTGGGTGGTGACCATGATGTAATCTACACAGAATTCGAAATATATTATGGTGTACATCTGAAAGTTATATAATGTTATAATCTAATGTTACTGCTATAAAAACAAAAATTAAATAAATAAATAAATAAAATGGAAAAAAAATCCTGGTTGAAGGCCTGGTCACCTCTCTTGACATGGTGATCAACTAATGAACCTTTGAAAAATTATTGAAGGGGAAGAGGTGGTAGATGTGGCCTCTTCATCACCCGGAGGGAAGGAGTGAGTATGGAAGGGCTACTCTCTGCACAAGGAGAGCATCCCCATTCCAGCTCTGCTCTCCATTTGTCTATGAAGTGGGTGAGAACTTCCTGAGACTCTTCTAGAACCTCTTGTCTCATCTCTCAGTTTATAGAACTGCTGTGATCTGAATCTGGGTCTCAGAGACTGGGAATCAGTGGGAGAGATCGAATTTTACTTTTGTAACGTTTATGGTCTATTGAGCAAATTAATAGCATCATAAAATTGCAAGTCTCTTCCAAATTAAGAAAATGAATTGTTTTCAAACAGTTTTAGAAGAACAATTTACATATGGGCAAGATAATTTTGGTGTAACACAAGCTTGTGTTATTTAAGTTGGGGCTTGTATTATTTAAGCTGGTAGTCTAGTTTAGTGGATATCTGTAGTAGATTGTAATAGTAACAATCCCCAGTGAATCACACTTCCCTACTCTATACCCTCTTTGTAATGTGATGTTGTTGTACTTCCCATCAAGAAATGGAGTTTCTTTCTCTACCCTCTCAAATCTGGGATGGCTTTGTGGCCTGCTTTGACCAATAGAATGTGATGAAAGTGATGTTCTGGACTTCCAAGCCCAGGCCTTATAGCTTCTGTTTCCATAGAGGGGGACCATCTCTTACATAAAGAAGTCTAAACTTTCCTGCTGGAGAGAGAGGCTGCATGGAGCAGCCCCAGCCAACAGCCAGTACCAAGGCCCCAGAACAGCGAGTCAGGCAGTCTTGAATCCTGCAGTCCCAGCCAAGCCACTGCTCTGCTGAGTCCGGCCCAAATTCTTAACCCACAGATTTGTGAGCAAATAAACTGGTGGTTGTTTTAACCCAGTAAGCTTTGAAGTGGTTTGTATGCAGTGATAGATAATCACAATCTAGCTGCTAGTCAGAATCATCATAGGAACCATCAGCACATAAACATATACTCTGGCATCTTCCTTAATGTCAGTCCCATCTCTCCACTCCCCAACTCAGCTATGGCCCCATCTTTTGTAACAAAATTTGAATCATAAAAGCTGTTTCTACTTCCTTATATCTCATTCCCTTCTCAAAACAGTCATAGGTCTTCTGTCCTCTCAACTCTTTTTAAGGTCACCAACAATCTGAATGATTTCCAATCCAATGTTTATTTCTATGTCCTCATATTCCTTGGCCTTTTAAGTGCTTTTGCTATCGCTGTATGTCCTTTTGGCTTTTGTGACATCAGTCTCCTGGTTTCCCTCCTACCTCTGCAGCTTGGTCTCCTTTTCTGCCTGACCTCTAAGTGTGGGAGGGCCTCATGGATCTCTTATCCATAGACAGTCTTCCCCATCCCCCCACCATGATCTCATTCAGCCCCATGACTTGGCATCTATGTACTCCCAAACTTGTATCCAGCCCTGATCCCTCCTCTGAGTTCCCGTCTCATATAACCCAATGGCTCCACTTTGATATCTAGAGGTATCTCAAACCTACCATGCCCCAAACAATTTTTGATTCCTCTCACCTATCTTCCTTCTGCCCCAGAGTCTTCCCCGTCTCAGCTGCTTTATCTACCTAGTCTCTAAAGCCAAATCCTAGGAATCAACTTGATCTCTCTCTCTGTCTTTTTTTTTGCTGGGAAAGCTTCACCCTGAGCTGACATCTCTTGCCAATCTTTCTCTCTCTCTCTCTCTTTTTTTCCCTCCCCAAAGCCCCAGTACATAGTTGTATATTCTAGTTGTAAGTCCTTCTACTTCTTCTATGTGAGCAGCTGCCACAGCATGGCTACTGACAGACAGGTGGTATGGTTCCCCACCCAGGAACTGAACCTGGGCCGCTCAAGTGGAGTGTGCCAAACTTTAACCACTAGACCATCAGGGCTGGCTCTTAATCGCTTTTCCTTGCTCTGCACAGCCAACCCCTTAGCAAGACCTGTCAACTCTCCCTCTAAAAGGGGCCCTGAGGGTGCCCAAGATTTCTCACCTGTACTGCTACTTTTCTGGTCCAAGTTACCATCATCTCCAGTCTAGATTACTGCACGGACCTTTGAGCTGGCCTCTCTGATTCCTTTTTACTTCCTAATCTATTTCCCCAGTGATCTTTTTTCACTCCTCTGCTTAAAAGCTGCAAAATTTTCCATTACATGTAGAGCAAAATACGAATGCCTTACCTGGCCTATAAATCCTATGTGATCTTGCCTGGCTTGCCTGCCTCTGCTGTTTCCTCTTGCTCACCATGCCACAGCCATCTTGGCCTTCTCTCTGTTCCTTGAACTTGCCCTATTTTATTTTCTTCAGAGCACTTATCCTAATAGTGCTTACTCATTTGTTGACTAGTTTTCCATTTGTCCTCTCTAAGTTTTGTGGGTTGGATTCTTTTATGATTTTTCCCTTGTTGTGTCTCCATTATTTAAAGTGGTGTGTGGCATCCATCAGGTAGTACATAACTATTGACATGATGGATGAATGGGTGAATGATACCATCATTAGAAACCTGGGATTCATCCCACATTCCTCTCATGCTCTTGCTTTTTACTTCTAATCAGTAGCTGAGTCCTGTAGATTTTGTACTCTTGATTTTTCCGAAATCTGTCTCCTCTTCCCCAATTCTACCACCACTACCTTGGTTTATTTCCTCAGCACCTAGATGGTTTTCAAGCCTCTGGTCAAGGACAGACTCCTGGATACACCTTTCTCTCTTCCTCTGGGAGGAACCAGTCAAATGCTCTTTGTGTTACCAGATATCCCCTACTTCTGCCATGGGACCCCCCAAAGCCTTATACTTACCTTTACTGTGTTCATCTCCTTCTACTGTATTGTAATGCCTCTGGACCAGGGACCACATCTTCCTGTTTTTTCATTCCTAACACCCAGCACAGTGCCTGGTATGTAGTAGATATCCAATAAATGTTTGAAGGGGAGAATATGTGAATAGAAATGTATGAGTCTGGCTAAATGGAGCCATATAAAAATGGCCACAATAAAACACAAACTTAAAATTTAGATGTGTAGGGGCCAGCCCTGTGGTGCAGCAGTTAGGTTTGCATGTTTGCTTCGGTGGCCTGGGGTTCATGGGTTCGGATCCCATGTGCAGACCTATGCCCTGCTTGTCAAGCCATGCTGTGGCAGATGTCCCACATATAAGAAGTAGAGGAAGATGGGCATGGATGTTAGCTCAGGGCCAGTCTTCCTCAGCAAAAAGAGGAGGATTGGCAGCAAATGTTAGTTCAGGGCTAATCTCCCTCAAAAAAGAAATTTTTATATGTGTAGTTGATGATGTTTAACTTGTGAATTGAAAACAACCTTTAAAATGAAGTTCACTTGTTACAATTAAATGATGACCAATAAACTTGCTTTTGAGATTACTATGCTCTGCATTCCAATACCTTCAGTTCTAGCTCTTAAATTTTTTTAGATAATTTTGTACATAAAAGTAAAAAATCAGTCATCCCTATATTTATCTTATAGAGATATAAAAATAAAGATAACTTAGGGTAAAGAACCCTATGATATACACAAAAACCTTTTTTCTGCCTTTTATATCTTTTGGCATCTTTTAAATATACTTCACATATCTAAAACAATTTAGGAAAACTATAAATAAAACTATTCACACATCTTAGGACACAAATCGAACCTCAGGTGGTTTGATTCTTATTTTTAAATTCTTATTTCTGCTATGATACTCACTCCATGTGCATCTTTTGTGTTTTTAAATATTGAAACCAGAATATATATGTCCATATTGCTTAGTGAAATATGGGAAGCTGTAACTTTATAGTATTTCCAGACAATGAATATACAGTATATTTTGCATGTAATTTTTATCTCCTTCCATCAAGTGTAACAATATGTTGAATTTGCCATGAGCCTTTAAAGCTTCGATGTTGTGAAGAGCTCTGCATGAAATTTTAAAGAGACTGGACCTTTCATCTGCACAGCAGCGGGGCATCTCGCTATGGGGACAAGAAAGGAAGATAGAGAGAGAACAGTTCTGAAGCAATAGCAAAAAATAACAGCAGAAGCAATTATTTCATCAAAGGTTGATTTTTTTTTCTATTCCCTACATGTGTATATATATATATATATGTTTTATTTTTTTCAAATTTCTTAGCCAGAGATTGTCTGCCTTTTGCCTTCGTCTCTTGGTGTATGTTTAATTTGCAGGTTTTGCATGGTCAAAATGGGGGAAAAATTCATAAATGAAAAGATGTTTATTTTAGAAGGTGATGTTATTGATTTAAGTGTATTTGCAAGGGATGTGCAAGTGCGGAATGATGCAGAGAACTAAATTTGGCATTCCCCAGAGTTCTTAGTCTGTTTATCTACTTGGGGATGTGAGTGATGCAGATGTGTTTTCTTCCTGACTTTGCTTTCTCCTTTTTCTCCCATGAACATCAGCACAAACTTTGCCTGCTCTGAGAGGGTAAGAGAATTTCATCTCTGTCTTTGTGGCTAATATGGATAATGCTTTCTTTTTATTTGGGGTCAGGCTGGTCATTGCTGGCTGTGGAGTCAATTAGTAGCAGTTCTTCTGGCACGAACATCATTCTATTGTCAGGGACAGTAACCAAATGTGGGAGACCGTCTTCTTCACTGTGATTCCAAGAAACTCAAAATGAAATGCCTGGGCTTCCCCAAGGCAAGATCTGAACCTCTTCCTCAAATGAAGCTTGGGAGTCCTCCAGAGAGCTGCGTTTGGGGAGTTGGGAGGATCATCTCTTCTTCTGGGTATCAAACTTGGTATTTTCTTCCCTGTTCTATTTATTTGCTTTTGTCTTAGATGACTTGCTCTAACTTCTCTCTTTCTTCATTTTCTTTATCTTCTCTAGGATGTTAAGAGGAATAATAAAATATTCGCTTGGCTTTTGAAGTCTTTGGAGGAAGCCCTTTCCTTCCATTTTAGTTTCCTTTTGGTGCTGTAATAAATTACTACAAATTAATTCTCTTACTGTTCTGGAGGTCAGAAGTGCCAAATGAGTCTTATGGAGTGAAAGGTGTTGGCAGGACAGTGTTCCTTCTGGAGGCTCCCATGGGGAGAATCTGTTTCCTTGCCTTTTCTAGCTTTTAGGGACCATCTGCCCTCCTTGGCTCCTGACCCCTTCCTCCATCTTCAAAGGGCATCACTCCAACCTCTGTTTCCATCATCCGTCTCCTTCTCTAGATCTTTAACTTAATCACACCTGCAAATTCCCCATTACCATGTAGGGTAACATATTCACAGATTCAGGGGAGCAAGACATGGACATCTTGGGAAGGGGCATTATTCAGCCTACCACACCCTTCAAGATTATACTACATAAATTTTTTGTAATCCTCATCATGTTTCTTTCCATTTATGGGTGCACAGATCATTCTGTCCTTAACTGGCAGTGACTGTGAAATTCTTAAGTGCATAAGAGAGAGAATTTTTATTCAGTTCCTCTTCAGATTTCCTCCTACAAGTCGAAGCTATGATCAGCTTCAGGGAGTAAACTTCTTTCAGGAGTGGCTCCCCAAGTATTTGGGACTGTTTTCTCTGTAGTATCTTAAGAGGCCTGTGGACTCTGAGGAAGCAGATTTTTAGGGTCCATTGCTTTAGGCTCAGCCTGATGCCTGGAGGTACAAATAGGTTAGAACCTCAGCTATTCTAAACTTCCTCAGTGGGTGGAGATATTTCTTTTCTTCCTCTTACATTTATTAAAGATTTCTCTTCGTTTTTTAGGCAATCCACTCTCTGATAACTGTTAATACTGTTTTAGGAAGATCTCTCCCTTCTTTGCTGAACTTAGTCACTCCATCCTCTGTGTTCCCATAGCACTTTGTGCATACTTTTATTATAACCCTCTTCTCCTAGGATTGTGATTATTCATCTGTGTCTCCTAATAAATGAACTAGCTTGAGGGCAGGAATCCTGCCTTATCTACCTTCTTATTTCCTCCACTAAAATAGTGCTTGGCACAGAGTAAGCATTTAGTGTATATTTTTCTGAACAAGTCAATTACTAAACAAGCCTGTAGGGTGAAGCCCAAACCTTAGCAGATCGTGAAATCTCCACTAATCCTCCATCTTCCCTCTTCACATTCCCTATGTTCCATCTACATTGTGCCCTCCCTGTGTGGTACTGCTTTCTGTTCTCCAAACCACTTTGTGTTTTATCTTCAAATATTTGTTCCTACTGTGATAATATATAAACTAACATTTGAGGAGGCTTACTCTGTGCTAGCCTCAGTACAAAGCACTTTACAGGCATTTAATCCTCACAATAGTCCTATGTGGTTTACATTTTCCATATAAAAATCCTGAGGCTTGGACAGGTTACATAACTTCCCTAAGACCACACAGCTAGTATGGAGTAGTTCTGGGATTTGAATGCAGACAGCTCAGATCTGGAGCCTATATTGATAACTACCACTGCCTCCTGATAGGGGCTTCCATTCCAAAGGGATTGCTTAGCATTTCCAGAAAACTCTGCATTCCCTTTCTGCCCATCATAATGCTTAAAAGACCTACATCTATTTAGGATTGGAGTTTGGAGTGAGGGTTTTAAGTAGAGGGCTCTTTTATGGATTTAAGTCAGACCCTCGAGAGAACACTGGATAGAGCCACTTTGGAGAACTACTTGGAATCCATTCCCAACCATATGTCTCAATCAGCCATAGCCACGAATGCCTGCAAATTGATTTACAAAGAAACCGCAGTCATTATATGACTGAGCAGAGCATCAGCTGTCCCTTCCTTCTATGTCATTGGTGTCCAAAATTTTTTGATTAAAGCACTGGAACTCATTCTTCACAAAATCTCATGTAGACCCTCAATATATAAAACAAATAAAAGTGGACATGAATTTTCTATCAGTGTGTCCTGCCAGAATTGTTCTATAAATCCTTTTCTCAAGCTTATAGACATAGCAGCCTCCCTGAAACTCCTCTCTCCCACCTCACTTGCCTCATTTCTTTATGTATTAACTCTAGGTCTGTGGGGAGAATCCAATTGACCCAGGTTTGAGACAAATTTGTAATATATACATTCTTCAACAAAGCATTGTGTCAATCACTTAGATTGTATGAATTCAAAACAAGTCTAAAACAGCAAAAGATTGTGGAAATATGCATAAAGGACCATAGAGGTTCCAAATAGGAAAAAAAAAGCTCTTGTAAAGCCCTTGGAGGAGATGTTTGTTTTTTAAGAGACCTGCTGGGGTGACAGTGCCTTGGTGAATCCACTCCAGGCACTGGGCTTTATCTTGGCAGGTTGAGAAATTTGATTTTGTTCACCCATTGTGTGACCCTGCTATTTGAACCAAATGGATCCTTGGACCAGGGTCCCTGTTGTCCAGGAAGCATTAGAATAGGCACTGTTTCCATGAGCTTCTCTGAAACCCTTTGTTCTGTGCTTCCATGGCTAAGCAATGCTTATTTTAATTGACCCATTATATACTTAGCTGTATTAATACATACAACAAGGATATAGTCAACTATTGCCCACCCAGAAGCCTTTCTGCTTCTGCTATGGGAAAGAGCATACCACGTTAGTTAAGAACATAGTTGCTGAATTAAACAGGGCTGAGTTCAAATCTCTAGCATTGCCGCATAAAAGATATGTGACCCTTGCTATTAATTTCTCTAGGCTCACTTTCCCTTCAGTAAAACAAAAACAACTAAGGGTGGTTGTTAAGATTAAGTGAGATATAGTGTGTGAAAGTCTTCGGTGCTTGGCACAGGAGATTGCTTGGTGATTAGTAACTGCTAGCTTTGTCACTAGGTGGCCTCTCATTTCTCTCCTTTGATCCAGATTGTATTGATTTTCAAGTTTGACTTTCAGAGGCTCATCTTGTTTCTCTAAATTCCAGATTCTGGGAGGATGCCCCACTGTTGTCCTGAGAGGCTAAACACCTGGTCCCCAGCACAGCTAACTGCTTGGTATCTCCTCTTCTCTGTCATTGAGCAAGTCATGTTACAAGAGCACCCAAAGTGCATCCATGTGCAATGCCAACCACTCCACTGCCTCGAACCAGGATAAAAGTGGAGACTTCCTCCATCAAGCCGCAGCTCTTTCTTTGGCTCCTTAGTTGAAACTTCCCAGGTATGTGTACTATAAACAAATTATATGCGTATCACGTAAATCTGTGCTTGTGGAAAATTCAAATGATTGTATGTGAAAAAATTATTGTCTTTCTTCACTCTCCCAACTTCCCCTGTTAACTGATCATGACTATTATTTTAGTGTGAATCATTCTAGACTTTTTTCTATGCATTTATATACTTATTATTTCAGAAAGTGGTATTGCACTATTCTTTGGTGACCTGCCTTTTTAACTTGACATTTCTTGATCTTCTTGTCAGTATATATAAATCTATCACCTTCTTTAAAATTTTTGCGTAGTTTTCCATATGTGGGTGAATATATTTGCCTTGAGTCTATTGGTGAATATTTAGCTTTCTGCTTTTTTAATGTTAAAACAAATTTTCAGTGACTATTTTTTGGTTAATAGGCATCTTTGCATCTGTAGTTAGCTGGTTGATTGCCTGGGCTGACTGGTTTATGATGGCTGCATCTGGGACAGCCAGGATGACTAGGGCCGTTTTTCCCACATGGACTTTACCTCAACAGGCTAGCCTGGATTATTCCCATGGTGGGCACAGAGTTCCAAGAGCTTGAGAATGGAAGCCGTAAGGTCTCTTGAGGCCTAGGCTCAGGATTGTATACCACTATTTTTGTGCATTCTATTGGGCAAAGCTACAGGAGCAGCCCAGATGTAGGGGGTGAGAAAATATACTCTACCTCCTGATTGGAGATGCTGAAATATTGTGGCCATTTTTCAATCTCCTGCAGAATTCCAATTCAGACTGATGTTTGCTGAGTGATTTAATCTTTGGAGTCACATGTGATGACCATACTCAAAATCTATCTTTGGCAATGCCAGGTAGAAATATAAATAGCAGTAGAGTAGAAGTCTGAACACAAATGACTTTTTTTTCTCCACTGAAAGTGTATTGGATTTTTAGGGAACCTTTCTTTTGTTTTGTTTTAAACAGGATGAGTGGGAATGTGACCTGTGGATTTCTAGACTGGCCAGAATGATGTATGATGATCTTGTACTCATTCCCCCCCTCCGTTTTTTTTTCTGAGGAAGATTTGCCCTGAGCTAACATCTGTTGCCAATTCTCTCTTTTTGCTTAAGGAAGATTCGCCCTGAGCTAACATCTATGCCAATCTTCCTCTATTTTGTATGTGGGACACCACAGCATGGCCACTCATGAGTGGTGTATGTCTGTGCCTGGGAACTGAACTTCGGCCACTGAAGTGGAGTGTGCCAAACTTAACCACTAGGCCATGGTGCCAGCCCCCCCACTCCAACCCCTTTTTTTAGAGACATCCTGAAAGGATGAAGGAGATATGGTGGTTAGTTCTGGAAATGAATGCCATGATCATGAATGCCAAGCATTAAATATAAAAGCTACATATGACAGTTCTCCCATTTAAAATAGTCAGCTTCTAGTCTTGATTTCATGTGTAAATCTTTATTTTCAAGTTAGTTGACTTTGCTTGCAATTTTTTGTTCAAGTGAGTGGTATGATTCCTGTTATTTTCATCTTGTAGAAACAGTTGTAGAAATTCCATCAATTCTTGTTTTTACTATTTGGAGGTAAGGGGAGGTGGCCCATAGACGCTTTCTCTAAGCTCTTCTACCTTCTAGTGATCATGATGGCTTCTCCGTTCAGGCATAGCCAAATAGACCTGCTGGTTCATGTCTTCATTTATAAAGTTATGGTCTCTTGGCTTTAAACTTTTAACTCAGAATGAAGCATGAGTAATGTCAGGGTGTAACCTAAAATATTGTATATACAGATCATGATTTTTAAAAACTCAAGGTTATTTTCCACTGTTCTCGGTTCTTTCTTACTTAAGGAGCAGAGATACCTTGAAATTTCTATATATTTATACACAAAAATTTCCCTCTGGTTCTTTTACATGTATGAAATGAAGCTCATTAAAATAAATATACTTTTCAATAGAAGAACAGTGTATCACTGTGGAGGTGTTCGTGAATGCCAAAGCCAGAATCTTGTTTGAATTAGGAGGATGTCTGCTAAGTTAAGGCACCCTATGGAGATGTATAAGGCCAGAGCTTCAAGCAGTCCATACTGTCTTTATTGAGAGACATATTTATATCTTCCAGACTAGTAATTAATCACTCAGTGGGATTTTTTTGGGGGAAGTCGTGCACTCACAGAGAATCTTTTTGTACTGCCAGGAACCACAAAACATGGGCACAATTAAAATGCTGATTTAATTTATTATACTGAGGCATGGAACAGGAATGTTTAAATGATGTTGACAGAGCCAGAATTTTAGAACCACCTCTTTAAAAATAGAAAACAAATGCCTACCCCCTTAAATTATATTAATAACATGTTTCTGTTAGTTGCTTGGAAGCAAAATAAAGCTCTTGACATTAATTAAAATTTGAAGATGTTGTATCATTTGTTGTTAATGTGCAGTCTTTGTTAGGAGAAATACATTTCAAAGTGATCTATTTATGAAAATTAAATGGGGGAAAATTGCCTATTGAGCAAATGTTGCTTAATAAGACTGCTTTTCTTAGAAATGTGGATTCTTAAGTAACTAAAATGTTTTTATATTCCAATAATGGTTTCTATTTTTGGTCCTCTCAAAAATTATCTTTGTTACTTGAATTTTGATATTTCCACAGAGAATTCCATTGTCAGAGGGGTTATAAAGCTCTAAAAACCGGGAAGGCTTTCATATATTTTGGGGTGTTGGGTAACATGTATTTGCAAAGAGAATTTCGTCTGAAATCCATGTGGGTAGGCACTTGGACCCCCTCCAAATACCTCGGCAGGACCAGAAGCCAAAAGGCCCCATTAGCAGCCGCTAACTAGCTCTCCTCTAATGAATGCTGTGCACTGTGTCTCCAAACTGCGCTCTCCTGGTTTCACACAAACTAGAAAGTGCCATGAGTTAATGGGATGGTTGTTTGCCCTGCTGTGCCACAGCGAGTGGTGCTAATAGAGTCACCTCTGTGTGGACCTCACATGCAGATGACATTCTGAAAAGCTACACATCTCCACTGTCCTGGGGGGAAGGCAATTTCTGACCCTGGTTTAGGTTTTCCTTCTTTTGGCATTGGTACACATGCAGTTGACTTTGGCTTTCAAAGGTGATATCAAATAAAACTATTAGAAAATGTTAAAATGCTGTGTTCCTCAGTGAATGAAATAAATAACCCATAAATGATACACGTTATTTCTTACCACAGTACTGCCATTTTTGTGGACCTCGATAGTGCATTTATGGTGGGGGAATTAACCAATCCCTGTCGGTCGTGGTAATTCTGGGGATAGGAGTGCAAATTGGATGGAAGAAATGGAGTAGTTTGCTAGGTGTGTTCCCCTACTGATTAAAATTAAAGCAGTCACAGTGAAGTGAATGTTTATTTTGTAAACATTTACGTGGTGTGAGTTTTCTTCTGGGAAATGTTCTTGTTTTTGTGGAAAAACTCTTTTGACTTAGGTAATAAATAATAATTAACCATTGTTGACATTTTATTTTTCTCTCCTCCCTTTACTCATCTCCCACATCCATTTGGTCACCAATTCCTGTGGCTTCTAGTTTTTAATACCTAACTGTTATGTTCCCCCAACACCAGCAGGCTACCAAACTGCCATTACTGCCAACACTGATTTGTTTATCTGTCTACCCTACTAGGTAGTAAACTGAGGGCATGAATCACATCTTACTTGACTTGGCCACCGTGTCTGGTGCATAGTAGATGATCAATATATATATTCAGTGTATGAATGAAAGATTTTATATAAACCATTTAATTAAGTCATTCTCAATAAGGGGTGGGGATGATTTTGCCCCCCTTCCCTCCCCAAAGGATATTTGGCAGCGTTGGAGACACTTTTGGTTGTTACAATTGGCGTGTGTATGTTACTGGTATCTGGTGGGTAGAGGCCAGACATACTGCTAAACTTCCTACAATGCACAGAATGGCAACAAAAAATTATCTGGCTCAAAATGTCAGTAGTGTCAAGTTGAGAAATCCTGCTTTAATTTAATTTTCAAAATGTCTCTTTCAAGTAGTGGAAGTTTCTTCACTCTAGTTAAGAGAAAACAGACTTGGAGAGATTAAATGACTCTTCCAAGTCCATCTATCTTAAGGTAGCGACAGAACAAGGAATTGAACCTCAGGCCCTTGATTCCACATCTAGATAATAACTAGATTATTCCAACTACTTCAGTTATTATTGTGATTTTCGACCTTAATTGTCTAGACAATTGCCTTAGATTTTAGCCTTGGAAATCTGTCCATATTCTACTTGAAAGTGATAATCAGAAATTAAGACAGAACATATTTGTGTGCTCATTTGAAAGGTATCTCTCATGGAGATTCCTTTAGCTCCTGTACAAAAAATTTGAATTTCCTAGGTTTATATCTTCCCACAGAGAGTGGGTTTCTCTAGTGAAGTGACTTAATCTATAAATGAGTCTTATTACCATAGGTCTGAAAGATTAACATTATTAAATATTTTTGTCTTCCTAAAATTAAGACCTGAAGTATCTTCGTTGGCCGTTAGGTATTTTGAGCTAATGCCTAATTAATTTTTCATGCAGTACCTATATACATCTTGGGATTACACAGAACACAACTGCTTTAAGTGCATGAATCTGTTTATCATCTGAGTGATAGATTTGAAATAAAACTATGGTGTGTCTGTACCTAGACCACGGTATATTGTTTAGCTGTCGCCTCTCTAGAAATAGCAGTGGAGATGGAAAGATGTAGATAAGGGTGACTAAATTGGTCTAAGGGGAAAAAACATTTGATTTAAACAAAAGACCGGAGTTCTGGTGTGCAAGGGTGTTTCCAGTGTACCAGACTGTGAGAGAGAAACAAAGATATTTAAGATATATTCTCTCTCCTTAAGGAGTGTTCAAATAGTAGATTAAATGTATGTGTGTATCAAATTTAATTAACAAGATAAGACAGCAAGAGGGTCAAATCAATGGTAGTAGCAGGGAAAACAGAAGACAAAAAAATATTTTCTATTGGTGAGGTCTGGGAAGGAATTAGCCACTAAAGGATACAAAATACATATATTTAATCCAAGTTGGAAAATATAAGTTATGAGCCCTGGTTAAAAGAATATTTCATAGTAAATTATTCTAGATAGTATGTTATTTTTTTTTTATATTGACAAAAGACATACAACTCTTTTCTGTGGTCTCTGTCCACATCTTCTTTTTGATATCCAGATGTTACTCACAAAGTAAATATCTTTATGGAAAGATTTTATTTACTATTTCAAATTCTTTCTATACTATCAATTCCTGATCTTTGCAGGTGCTGAATTTTTCTGGGTTCCTTAGGGTTCAATGCCAAATCATGAGAGAATTATAAGCACTTTCTATATAAAAATCCTTAAAGCCACTTGAAGTAGAATTTAAAGAATATTTAGAAGAATATAAAACACCTTTATTTCCATCCTTCCTTTGAATGTCATTCTTGACTTTGCATGTACACTTGTGGTTTTCTCAAAGTTGGGATGGGTGGCTATTCAAGAACAGATGAGTCAAAATGGTAAAAGATAGTCTTAGAGGCAGATTCAGGTGTACGTTTTCAAGATAATAAAATAAGAATATCCCTAGTAGAAAATTATACTTTAGTTCACAGTAGAGAGGAAAGTGAGAGTTATTCCAGTGAGAGGCAAAAGGAGTAAAATTGCTAATCTACAGCACTTCTGCTTTACCTTTTAAAATCCAAATTAAGTTAGTATTAGATTAAACCATTTTGGTCAACAAAAGTGCAATTTCATGGTTCAACCTCACAGTAGATAAATATGCTGGAAATTTAAAACACTCTAGTTTTGAAATTAACAGTTGAAGAAACATTATGAGTATATTAACAAAGCACGTTATGAATACATGAACAAGAACATCACATTCATGAAGAAATGTGTCCCATCCAAGAATCCCAACATTTGTGAAGGTTAGACTGATGGCACCAAATAGTTAGACTGTCCATCTGGTTCATGGCAGAGTACAATGATACTCCACATAAAAATTATAAAATTGAGAAATCTCAAGTGGACTAAAGGAAAAAACAGGTAACTTGGTGATTTCATCCCCTAAATCTTATTAAAAAATCTTTCAATCCACCTTGTTTAAAGTTCTGCATTTAACAAGAATGTTTGAACATATTATTCAAAAAAGCAAAATTAAACAGACCTCGAGGTGACGTTATTTTACACTGAGATATTATACAAATATTTTTTTTAGCTCAGGGACTACGGCAGCTGAAAGGATTAATTTTAAATATCAGTCAAACATGTCTAAATTGTAAATAGTAGAAACTGTGGTTTCCAGATCACTTGAAATCTTTTATTCAGCTGAATAGAGGAACGCATTATCTTCCTTTAAGTAGGACTGGTGTCAGGCAGAACTGTGAAGTAGCCAAAGGTTGTTTTCCATTTGGTTCCAGAGTCTCTTTTTTATGGTGTTTAGTGTTCACTTTTGTCAATACCTACTTTCAGAAAAAGATCTGATGAACTCACTTACACCAGAGTAAATTGTCTAAGGTTTTACTTTGTGCCTACTTTCTGAAAGAGATGGTGAGGTGACTAGAAGCCATCTTATAAGTTCCCAAAAGTCAAAGCTACAATGACTGCTTGGTATAGGAAAAGGTAGGAAGATGGGGGTGTATGAAATTTAAAAGGCTGCTATGAGATAATGCACATAAAATGTAGCACATAACATGCTACCTAATAGAATGCAATAAGCTCCAGTAATGAAAACTATAATGATAGTAACGAGAAGAGGGGTTCAGTTCATGGCTCCCAAAATAAGAAGAATAGATGAGTAGTACGTCCCAGGCAGGCAGATTCTAGTTCACTGGAAGGATAAAAATATTTGAACAGAGATTTCTGAAAACGAAATGAGCTAACCCCAAAGAGGACTTTCTAATCATTGGAGCGGTTGTACATAATCCAGATCTCTCTCTCCAAAATCTGAAAACCTGGGGGAGAGGCTTGTTAAAAGTTCTTCAGTGGTTCTGACTTAGTAGGTCTGGGTGGGGCTCAAAATCTGTATTTGTGTTAGTATTTCAGGTAATTCTGATGCAGCTGGCCCATGCACCAGCATTTGGAAATCACTGCTCTAAATGACCATGTGATAAGGACATCATGGGGCGAATTCAGGCATCAGGCAGAAGATTGGGGTAAAATTGAGTTTCATTTCATCAAATATATTTTAAAGGTGTTTTTAGAACATGTGATTCCCACCCCCCCCCACCAAATGTTTTATTAAGAACATTTTCAAACATACAAAAAAGTTGAAAGAATTTTATAGCGAATACCCATATACCCACTACCTAGTTTCTCTTATTAACAACATTTTACTATACTTTTTAAAATCACATTTCTATGGAGGTAAAGTTTATATACAATGAAATGCACAAACTTAAGTGTAGCATTCTATGTGTTTAACAAATGCATACACTTACGTATCCCAAACCTATTTCACAATGTAGAACCTTACTGGGGCCAGCCCCGTGGCTGAGTGGTTAAGTTCGCACGCTCTGCTTTGGCGGCCTAGGGTTTGGCCAGTTCGAATCCTGGACGCGGACATGTCCCCGCTCATCAAGCCATGCTGAGGTGGCATCCCACATGCCACAACTAGAAGGACCCACAACTAAAAATACACAGCTATGTACCGGGGGACTTTGGGAGAAAAAGGAAAAATAAAATCCTAAAAAAAAAAAAAAATGTAGAACCTTATTATCCCCTGAGAAGTTTCCCTCACACCCTGTCTCAGGCAATATCCAACCACATCCCTCCCTCACCTCCAACCAGGGAGCCACTGTTGAGATTGTTTTCCACTATAGATCAGTTTTGCCCATTCTAGATCTTCATATAAATGAAATCATCCAGTATGTGTTTTGTGTAAAGATTCTTTCGCTCAACATGTTTTTTGAGATTCATCGACATGTTTTGTATATTATTTTGTTGCTGAAAAATAACTGCGAATATATTTTAGTGTCTTCAACGTGCTAGGCAAAGTGTTGATGTTGGGCTCCCAATGGTGAACAAAATGAGCCTTGATCCCTACTCTGATGGTGCCCATGATTTAGGGGTGAAGATTCAAGATTTCTTCCAAACCTTAGGTGTGTGATACTGTATCAGGGGCAGCTTATCTTTGGGTGTCGTATGAACCTTTCTCCACACTTCTGTTCAAGCAGCTCAAGGTGTCTAGACTTTAGTGCTTTACTTTTTCTGATATCTTCCCTCTCAGTTATAGAGGAAATTAAATCAACCAGTCAATACAATAAATTAGCTTACCTGTGAATGATCATAGTTATGTCTATATTTTCCTTCCTTCCTTGACAGCTTCAGTTTGTCCAAAAGAAAATCAGAGGTCCATGGAATTAATACTCCTCTATGGAGAACAAGGGATAGGCAATATTTGACCAAGTTTCCCTTAGCAAAGGGAAGTAGAGTTGGGGTAATTATTGAGGGTTTTCTAAACTTAAAAAAAATTATAAATAATCTAATTTAGAACAAAATGATACCAATAATTATCCTTATTTCAGAGACTCACTCTTTAAGCTTTTTCAATGAAAGTTTATAGATTCTGAGAATACTACTAAATTGAAGAAAAAGGTGATAATGAGCTATGAATTTAGGTTTTGTATGGACGTTGTTAAAACAGCAGAAATCATGATCTGTGTGGAACTCCTATCCATGGCAGCGCCTATGTGTGAGGCAGGATGTGCCTTCCCAAGTTTCATCCATGCGGATGCATTGTGGGACAAGGACCCTGGAGCCAAACAATGATTAGGAAGGATGAAGACATGCATTGAAACCGAAGGGTGAGGTTGATGAATAAGTAACAAGAAAATTCAGAGATAAGCTATGAGGTTCAATGTATATATCAAATTGGGCCATTGAGGAGGATATTTAAGATGAGATCTAGTTGATCCTCATTATTCGTGGATTCTGTATTTGTGAACTTGCCTACTTGCCAAAATTTATTTGCAACCCGAAAACCAAAGCTCACAGTGCTTTTGCAGTCATTTGTGGATGTAGACAGAGTGATGAAAAATTGAAGTCACCCTACGTGCACATTCCCGGCTGAGGTCGAAGGAGCTGATGTTCTGCTTTCTTCTTCAGTACTCATACTGTAAATAAATTTTTTTTTGTATGTGTGTGGTCTGTTTAATGCCACATTTCCCACATCTTTGTGCTTTTTGTTGGTGATTTTGCTGTTTAAAATGCCCCCAAAGTGTAATGCTGATGTGCCGTCTAGTGTTCCTAAACATAAGAAGACTGTGATGTGCCTTACAGAGAGAACACGTGTGATAGATAAGCTTCATTCAGGCATAAGTTACAGTATTGCTGGCTGTGAGTTTAGTATTAATGACTTGACAATATATGTTGAATAAGGTGTCTTTAAACAGAAACATATAAAACAAGGTTATGTATTGATTGGTTGACAAAAATGTGACTAGAATCTCGCAAGAACTTAAGTCTGCTTCTCTTAGGGAATATAACTACCACGAATAACGAGAATCAACTGTAATACCTTGGGTGGGTCAAAGAAATAGCTTGGGCACTTCAATGTTTCTCATCTTTTAAGCTCAAATCCTTGGAGTTTTCTGAGGAGCACTTATTTTCAAGAGCACATTGGCAAATCCTTGTCCTCAGAAAGGTGCTAGTTTTTGTGATATAATTATTCTACTTGTATGGGAAGTTGGTAGGCTGAACATTCTGCTAAGCAATTTTGGAAATCTTTGATTTCATAGATATTTGTTGTGTGAAAATTTGCTGCATTTCTCTTAAATATAATCCTAGTAAAAGAATGATTTATATACCTAAGAATTTCACCTTCTTAATTTGGCTTTATGTAGAGATTTGTTTGTTTTCAGAACTTTTAAGATTACTCCTTGTTCAGAGCCTGTCTCCTGGGGTTGGAATTAGAAACTGATATGCAGCTTGAGAGGAAGGTTCTAGAAGGACTGTCAGAACAAATATAGGGCTTGAAAGAAAACAGGCCACAGACCGAGGAATAAAATGGTGGTGGAGGAAACAGAGACAGAGAAGTTGGTCAGAGAATCTCAAATCTCACCATGGGCTGGGACAGATGGAAGTTCAGAACGGTGAAGCTGAGACCAGTAGGGAACAACCAGCTGAGAGGATGGATGAAGGTCAGGGTACAGCTCAACAGTGGACTCTGCATCTGCTTACTTGAGGCTCACTCTTCTTGGGCCTTGGACCTGATAATAGCAGGGCAGATCTGTACCTTCCTATGTTTTAATCACGTTAACATTAGTAACCATTTTATTATGTGTCTGTTGTGAATGGAATATAAAACACAGAAATTACAGACCTTATTTTGAAGAATCAATAATCTGTTTGTGGAGGAAAAGACCAAGTGCACATGGGAAATTATAGATAGTGGGACAATACATTGATGAATAGAATATTATCTAAAATTCAATATGTAAGTGATGGGGAAAGGAAATATCAAATTGGAGAGGATCCAGGATCTTATTTTGCCAAATGTAGAGCCAGTTCCACAAATGTTTCTCTCTTCTTTTATTTCAGAAAAATAAAAAGTAGAGAATGTAAGAAAAAGCTTCATAAAGTTAATTTCAAAATACTTTTATTTATTTTTTATTTTTTTTAAAGATTTTATTTATCCTTTTTCTCCCCAAAGCCCACCGGTACATAGTTGTGTATCTTTAGCTGTAGGTCCTTCTAGCTGTGGCACTTGGGAACGCCACCTCAGCATGGCTTGATGAGCCGTGCCATGTCCATGCCCAGGATCCAAACCAGTGAAAACCTGGGCTGCCGCAGCCGGAGTGTGCGAACTTAACCACTTAGCCACGGGGCCGGCCCCCCAAAATACTTTTAGTTTTTAAGATTATTTCTTGTAAGAAAAGCTCACTGATATCATGCAAAAAAAAAAATCAAAAAGCTTATCTGCTGCCAAGTCAGGAGTAGTTACTGTTGACTACTCATGCTTTGTCCAGTACTATTCAAGGGGATAAAGGTAATATTAATAAAGGATAAAAGTAGGTCTCTTTCCTTCTACAGCCAAGTCAGAGAAAATTCTGAAGAAACATCAAACACAAGATGCCAAGATAAGTGTTGCAATTTATTTTTTATTTTAAATCATAGGAGTGATGCTGCTTTAGATTTTTACTTAGTTTTCTCCCATTAAATGTAATGTTTCTTTTTTCTGCATTTGTCTTCGATATTTTTTCGGCAGTTGGACTATGCTATGTGTAGGTGTTTTTTTATTGGTTTGCTTTTTCCTTTTTCAGAAAAAGTCCTTCTTGGGGTTCTCTGGGATTCTTGGATCCATGGTTTGTTGTTTTTCATTAATTTTGGGAAATTCTTGACCATTTCTACCTTCAAATATTTCTATTTCTCTTTTCCTCCTTGGACTTCAGTTACACACATGTTAGGCCTTTTGATATTGTCCTACAGCACTATTTTAAAAAAAATTTTTAAATTTCTCATTTTCACTCATTTTTTCTTTGTGTTTCAGTTTGGATACTTTCTATTAATCCACCTGTAGATTCATTGTGTCCTGTTTGCTAATGATCCCATCAAGGAAATTCTTCATTTCTAATATTATTTTTTTTATTTATAGCATTTTTATTTGACTCTTTTTTTGTTTTTGCTAAGGAAGATTTGCCCTAGCTAACATCTGTTGTCAACCATCCTCTTTTTGTATGTGGGCTGCTGCCACAGCATGGCCACTGACAGATGAATGGTGTAGGTCCATGCCTGGGAACGAAACCTGGGCTGCTGAAGCAGAGTGTGCCAAACTTAACCACTAGGCCTCTGGGGCTGGCCCTGAATCTATTTTATAGTTTCCATCCCTTTGTTAAAATTTCCTATCTGTTCACTGCATGTCGTCCACCTTTTCCTGTAAATCCTTTAAGACATTAATCATAGTTAAAGTCCCTGTTTGATAGTTCCACCATCTAAGTCATCTAGTGTTTGCTCCTGTTGGTTGGTTTATCATTTGACAATGGCTTGCTTTATCTTTTTTTTGGTATGTCTTGTACTTTTTATTGAGTGGTGAACATACTGTGTAGAAAAAGTGAAGAGACTGAGTTAAATAGTATTTTTGCCTGGTAATGACATGCCTCTTCTTTCATGCCACTAGTGTGGAGGTTGAATCAATCTATTCAGGAGTTGAGCTGGATTTGGGTCTTGTTATTGCTATGGTTATCTTCAGTTCACCACAGGCTTCAAATTCCCCCAGTGGTGGCTGCTGTTACATTGTGCTTAGAGTGGGACCTGGAGTACCAGAAGGTTTTTCTCAATGTTCCTGTTCTACCCTGCTTGCCTGAATCACAGAGGGATCTCCCTTCATGTTCTTGCTTTTCCCAGTGATAGGCTCTGGTTGTTTGTTAATTGGTGTTAGGCTCATGGTAGGGACAGGGGGTTCTCTATTGTGTTGGTCCAGCCTCAGTCTTAGGCAACCCCTTTGTGCCTGGGCCTTTGGGTTAGTATTTTCTCAGCATTATTTCCTCTCCTCCCCATGGCGGCCAAATTCTGCCTTGTGTCTCTGATAGGTCTCAGGTAGAAGAGAACTTCTTGTTCTCTTAGTAGAAGCTGACCTCTGCTTGGCATCACTGCAGAAACCTGGGCCCAAGATTTCCTGCCTCACTCCAGAGAGAGAGAGTTTCTGCTTTTGCCCCTTCCTCATAAGCAATGGGTCTTTGTCTGGACTCTGGGGGCATCAGGATTTGTTTTCTCCTTTAGTGCCTTAAGGCTATTGCTTTGTAGGAGAAGAGAGTCCATTTCAGTGTCTGTCCCCAGCGACAGCAGATGTGCCACTGAAGGGGGCTCTCTTGGGTTTCCTGTCCTGCCCTCAATCTTTCTTGTGAGTGTGAATACCTAGTGGAGGCCCATAGAACAGAGATTGTGAGTAGAAACTTCCCTTGTGTCTGAGGCTCCTAGCTATTCCAAATGGATATGCCAGTCCACACTTACCCTTTAACAATATATTAAAATTTCTGCTGATTTATTCTTACCTGCTTAGAGAGTGACCACCTCTTTCTTCCTTGCTCTGCCAAAGGCTGAACAGTTTGTGTGTCCAGTCACCCTTTGGAAAGGCTTGTCCCTCTTTGGAATTCAGATTGGTTGAGGCATTATGATTTCAGTTCTCTGATGGGCTCAAGCATTGTTATAATTTTGTAGATCATCTGACTTTGTTGTTGTTGTTGTTAGAGTGGGAAAAATGTTCTTTTATGGCATTCAACATCATAAGTGGAAATAGAACCCTGAGTTTTTTATTTAATCTGCGGGTGTATGTATTACCATGCTAATTAAAACAAAATTTTGGGATCCACTAGAAAGCACTAGAAACCAGGAGGAGAAACATAACCATCCTTTTCTCCTTTGCATCCATAGGGTAGTTGAAACAATATTAATAGTGTTAACCTTGAACTTCCCTAAAGCTGTTTCTGAATCCTGAGTCCTAATATCTCTGAATTCTAATCAACCCCATGCCTCCTCCCTCCTCTCTCCTTCAGAGGAATTAAATGGGAGGATTGAGGCTGAGTGTCTCCTATTGCAAAGTGGGCAAATGTTCTAGAAGCTGGGTTGAGCAATGTAGGAGTTGTGGGTGACTGTAGTAGCAACTACAGCAGCAACTGTGTGTGCATGAAGGGACCATATGGAAGTAGGGAACAAAACAAGAGAAAAGGAGAAGAGATTTTTTTTTTATATAGTGCTTGCATTGTTGCAGATCAAAATCAGGCCAGATCTTTATCAGGATCTTATTATTTTTGCATTTTGTAAAGTTTTTCTTTTTTTTTTTGTGAGGAAGATTGGCCCTGAGCAAACATCTGTTACCAAACTTCCTCTTTTTGCTTGAGGAGGATTATTGCTGAGCCAACATCTGTGCCAATCTTCCTCTATTTTATGTGGTATGCTGGCACAGCATGGCTTGATGAGCCATGCTAGGTCCGTACCCGGGACCCAAACTTGTGAACCCTGGGTTGCTGAAGCAGAGCACGTGAACTTAACCACTACACCACCAGGCTGGCCCAAAGTTTTTCTTTTTTAATTATAAACACTTTTATAGTCAGCACTAAAGTTAAAATAAATAGATAGGTAATGCCACAATGGACAAAATGTATTGGAAAGTTCAAACAAATTTCTGGACCTGTATAGACAAGTTAACTTACCATGTTGTCTCTGAGGCATCTCTTTTGTTCTTCTTTAAAGCATTTATTGTACATTCAGTATTCCTAAGAAGCAAGTATTCTATTGTGTTCCAGAACTAGGGTTTTGTTTATATGTGATATATGGAAAGGAGCCATCCTTGATGGTCTAGTGGTTAAGAGTCTCTTACCGCTGGGCCTGGGGTTCAGCTTCCGGTTTGGGTTTGTTTCTCGTTGGGGAACCACACCACCCTTCTGTCGGTTGTCCTACTGTAGTGGCTGTGTGTTGCTGTGATGCTGAAAGCTATGACTCCAGTATTTCATATACCAGCAGGGTCACCCATGGTGGACAGCCTTCAGTGGAGCATCCAGACTAAGAGACTAGGAAGAAGAATCTGGCCACCCACTTCCGAAAAGATTGGCTATGAAAACCCTGTGAATAGCAATGGAGTATTGTCTGACATAGTGCCGGAAGGTGAGAGAGTGGCACAAAAGACCCGGCAGGGTTCCACTCTGCTGTACCCAGGGTCAGTAGGAATTGGAATCGACTTGGTGCGTGTCCAACATATGCAAAGGACTTTACTGTATTTCTCCAAATCTAAGATGCACATTTTTTTCACATTTTAATTTCTCTGAAATTGGGATGTGTTTTACAGTTGATGGTCTATCACAGCTTAATTGGCATGATCTTTTTCCTTAGTGAATAAAATAATAGTATGTTTTATAATTAATGACATCTAAGATTTGAGGAAATGTGGTATTACCTAGGTGGTGTCACAGATTAGGAAACTAATAACCATCTGACTTTTTGTTTTGTTTTTGGTAGAAATGGGTGGAACTGTCTTGACATTTTCTAGATTGATCCACCCACAGGGTGATATATGCCTGTGTTTGAGATGTTTAGGAAGCTTATATTTGAATTTAAAAGATGAACTAAATTGTATTATGGTATAAAATATAATACCTCTCTTCCTATAGATTTATAGTATTTTTATTTTCCCTTCTGCTTTTCATTTTAATCATAATCTTCTTAGAGGGTTGACCACTCTGTTTTCTTTTCCCCTATTATTTTCACAGCAACTAGCTGCCTGTATTTTATGTCCATAAAAGGATCCTGTGCTCAAGTGACCATTTGGTACTGCAATTCTCCACTTTCTTTAAAGGGGACACATGTCGAGAGGATAAGATTTTGGTGTCATCACCATTTAAATGGTGGTGGAAATCTATAGCAGGAAATACTCTTTAGTTACTTTATGAATTCAAATTTTATTTATTCTTCTGATGGGATAGATTATAATTTGTTGTTTTTGCCTCATAGGAATCCAGCTGTTTTGATTACAGTGCCTGGATATCAAAGGATGACTAAGACTTACTCCCTTTTCTGAAATGAAAGACTTGTGAAATAATTAAAAAATCCCCTTAAGATACTCATAGCCACTAATAGCTTTAATTAATTAAAGGCGGAAAATCTTAGTTACACTAAATATTATGAATGACCTTGACATCAAAAAGTATGCTCAGGTGTTTAATGAATTTGTTTGTTGTCTTTGATGTTGGGTCATAAATGTTTATAGCTGGTAGCTCAGATAATTTGGGAAAGTAAATATTCTTTCTCACTATCAACATAGAATTTAGAACTGTTCTCTGCAGAGCTGTCATTTTTACATAGGAAAATACGGTGATGTAAAGAAAACTGTTTCCTTCCCTACTTGGACTTAAAACACTTTATTTCATTTGGTGGTTTCTCTTAGACACAATCTCAATCATTCTGCCTCATGTATTCACTCTTCTCTCTAGTACCGAATCAGTTCTTTGACCTATCTGTTCTGAATAGACACGTGAATAAGAGCGATAGGAGAGAATTCTGATAGAGCAAAATAAGCATGATCAAACCAGAGTTCTGACATGTGTATTGAAACAATTACCAGGAGCCATACCTGGCTCTCTCTTCAAGTCTGATAGGCTCACTCTGGGTAATCCTTATTTGAGCAGATTTTGTGTACAGAGATAGTGTACAGATAAAGTGTACAGAGGCTTCTTCTAGTGCTTTAAGGGAATACATCTAGAGCCATGTGTACTGAGTCAAAAACAAAAACAACTCAAGTTATCCATGGTATTTTAAAACAGTGTAATGAGAAGAAGTTTCAAAATGTACTCTGCAATGTAAACATAATATAAATGAAATGGTTCTGAAGGCGCAATGTGATTGACTGGACTTAGAAAGAGGTAAATGTTGGGTAAATTTTGGACTTAGATCTTGGGGAGTGTAGTTTGATTCTTGGCATTAGTGGAGTGAAAAGATATTAGAAAGCACCTCACTAGAAAATTTCAGGATATCAGTGAATCCAGTAGGCTTGGGGTTGGTTGGAGGGGTGGGATTATAAAGAAATGGTATATGGAGCACTTGTGTCACAGTTTTCAGAGACAGAGAATCTACCACAAATTCATAGAAGTACTCTTTCCTCCAGAAAAGCTGCCTTTCCCCCGACACTTAATAACTGTGAAGTGTAAATGTAATTCTTAGTGAATGTTTATATATCATCAATTATTTTTTATTTAAGAAATAAAAAATAAAAGGGAAATAAGAAAGAACTGACCCATAGAAGAGTTAGATGTGTGTAACGTGGTCTTTGGAATTAATGGGTGTTTTTAAAGGAATTTAAAAGGATAACTTCTATCAAAATATGACACCAGAAGGGTAGAAAGTATCTAAAGGCCTAAACACTATATTTCATGCAACAATTTGAATATTTCTAAAGTGTTTAAGACTGCATTGAAAATAAATTACAAACTTCTAATGGCTTCAATGGAGCTTCATTCAGAGAAGGAAAAAAAAAGGCTTTTGTATAGTATGGAAACCATCTTGAGTTCAACAAATGCCAGAAAAAATTATAATTGTAAAAATGAGATGTCAACTATCCTTATTACAGTGGCTGTGTTGTTTCCAATAACAATTTGGCGTTTTATTTAGTCTGTAACAATCTACAATTGAAATATAAAATAAAGATTTTTCTTTTATTTCCCTCTGAAGTTCTGTGCCAAGCTAAGCAGAACTGAATGAAACATCTGTGGATGATTAAAACAAGCTTTCCTATGGGGTTTTGAATAGAAAGTAAACATGGATTTTATCCATAGTCAACAGCATTTACAAATGTAAAGGGAGGAAGCTACTGAGTTTTTGAAGAATGAGCTGTTAGGGAGGAAATAGAAGTATGGAACGGCAGATGGCGATAATTATTTCCATACGGTGAAAGGCTTCTATTAAAAAAAAAATGACAGTGAGCTGCTCTGGTTGGGTGATATTTTATTGAAGCAATTTTTGTGTCTTATTGCCTATCTTTGTCTTTCTAGAATAGTCCTATCTCACGAAACTGAACAAATGTGACTAACCTGTGAGGGATTTTGTATGGGAGTCTACGTTGGTGCTCCAAGTGAGAAAACCACGTGTTAGGGGTTATCCAGCGGGTTGAGGCTCCCCACTGGACGCCTACCCATCTCCTCTACCTGAGATTTTCAGTTCTGCAGTCTTCCCTGCTTAACTGTATCTTGGGTCAGTCACAGCTTCCTAACTTCTTAAGACCACGTTGTGTAGCAGTTAAGGACCCTGGCTTTGCTGCCAGGATGCCCAGATTTGAATTCTGCTTCCCCAACTTGTTAGCTGTGTGAACTTTGGGAATTACTTTACCTTTATATACCTCAGTTTTCTCATCTGTACAATGGGGATAATTATAATGCCTGCCTTAGTATTTTACACAGCCTAATTCTACCTAATGGTAGGATTAAAAGAAATTAATATATGTAAAGCATGTCCACCAGAGTTGCCTGGACTGTACCCTAGACCTAATGAATCATAATCTCTGTACTTTCTTGATCATATACTGCTTGTTAGTAAATAATTTTTGATCATTTATTTTCACTATAGGCTTGTTCATATAGTTAGTAATGTACATGTACTGTTGTCCTAATATAGTAACTACATTTTATAACATATACAAGATAGATGTTTTAAAAGAATGAGATAAAAGTAAATATAAAAATTTGAGCATCTTTTCCCCATATCCCACTGGGTTAGGATTCAGAGATCATTGGTTTAGAATGTATTTGCTGAGTTGAACTACCTCCAAAAAAGTAGTACTGAGTTCACCTAGCCAAAATCTTCAAGAAATGACAACAAACAGCAACAACATAGTCCCAGAGCTTTGGTTGTCAGTTCCTCTGTTTCTCATGCATGCATCTAGACCAAATGTGAAATCCTGTCCCCAGTTCCCTATGTTTTGCATTTCAACAATATTTTTGTTTACTTTTATCCCTTTGTTCTTTGTACATTTTTATATTGCCAACCAACTCATTATTTGCAGTTGTGACCTTCACAGTATTCAAGATCCTCTGTTCTTAGCCACAAATGTCTGTAGCTTTCCAAAAGATAAAATAAGCTCTTTGTTTTTAATTGTTGATAAAGGTTTCCTCACTTCCACCCTATTTCAATTTTCTTCCCAATTGGCAGCGGTTCCAGCAGCTTTCTTAGTTCTGGGTCACCAGTGACCCCACCTCAGTTATGCTGCGTCAACATGCAGAGGTGTTAATCTTCTTTTGTTCCCTCTTGCAGCCTTTCCCTAGCTTTATAATTATCCAAGGTGGTAACAGTTCTTAAGAACACACTCTGTCACCTTGAAATCAAGTGGGTTTTAGCTGAAAACTCAGGCAAGGACTTAAAGATGTTGTTTCTTTCAGCTATGAATAGTGAGGGAGAATTTGAACATGACAGTCCTTGGTTGTAATGATATTTAGATGATGGATTCCCATTACCCTGCATAATGTAGGATGTTGACATTTTATTCAAACATGTAATCCTTGTCATTGAGTGTGGGAAGGAGAGAGACTGCTATCTGGAGTAGGGGCAAGACAGGATGGCACTACAGAAAAATGACATAAAGCCCAAAATAATAGCAATAATCATTTTCCACTTCTTGTCATGTCACTTTTAGAATTCACATGATGTCCTGTGGTGCTGTCTTCATGACTCTAAGTGGCTGCTGTAATTATGAGCAATGTTTAGGGCACATGTTATTATACAAATGCATTAAGTACACATTAACATCAATTATATATGGCTATTGAAACAGAGTATTTGATTTATGTCCTTAGAATCACATCTTTGTAAATAGAAGGACTTCATTGCTGAATTATCTGTTAGGTAAGCTTGCGTTTGGGTTATAATGCATATTCTTTTACACTGTTAATATGTTGAAGATAAAAATATCATTACTACCTTAATGACACCGACTTTGTTGTGAATATTCAAGAACAACGATATGATAGTAACATTGCTGTTTATCTGGAGAGATTTAAGAGGGTTTTTATTTAATTTGAATATCCCATATGTACCATACACTGATTAACAATTTATAAACAATTTGAATACAATAAAATATACACAAATGTACAGAGAATGCAATCTTTCAGACTTCTTGTAGGAACATCATAACAGCCTAGAATGAAATATCCCTACCTCCCCTCCTGAATACAAGGAGAAAGAAACATAATGTAGAGTCAAGGAGAAGGAGACACTTTACCTGAGTGATGAGAAGGAATCAACCATTGAAGATTTGTGGGGAAGGCGTTCCAGACAGAATTGACGGTAGTTGCAAAGCCCCTGGGGTAGAAATGAGATTGTGTACTGAAGGAACCGAAAGAAGACCTGTGGGGCTTGATCAGAGTGAGGAATGGGGAGAGTGTTAGGAAATGAGGATGGAGAAGTAGTCAGAAGCCTGAACATGCAAGGCCCTTTAGGCCAAAGTCAGGAATTTGGATATTATTACAATACAAAAGATAGCCATTGGAGCATTTTAAGCAGGAGAGTGACATGGTTTGACTTACTCTTTAAAAAAATCACTTTGTTGGGGCTGGCCCCGTGGCTGAGTGGTTGAGTTCGCGCGCTCCACTGCAGGCGGCCCAGTGTTTCGTTGGTTTGGATCCTGGGCGCGGACATGGCACTGCTCATCAAACCATGCTGAGGCAAGCGTCCCACGTGCCACAACTAGAAGGACCCACAACGAAGAATATACAACTATGTACTGGGGGGCTTTGGGGACAAAAAGAAAAAAAATAATAATAAAAAAAATATTTGAGAATAAATTGCACAATCATGTTCCTGTACCCCTAAATACTTCAGGATGTGTTTCCTAAGAACAAGGACATTCTCTTTAAAAAAAAAAAAAATCACTTTGTTATTGGGACAATTGGTAAAATTTGAATAAGGTCTTTAGATTAAATAATAAAATTATCAGTGTTAATTTCCTGATTTTGATAACTCTGCTCTGTTTATATGAGAGAAAGTTCTTGTTTTTAGGAAATACATTTTTTAGTATTTAGTGGGTAAAAGAGTCTCAAATGCTTCAGAAAAAAATTGTGTCTGGAGAGAGAAGGAGAGAATGATAAGCAAATGCGGTACATAGTACTTCTTCTTGGGAATCTGAGAGAAAGGTACACAGAGATTCTTTGTTCTCTTCTTGAACTGTTCTTGCAGCTTTTCTGTAAGTCTGAAATTATTTCAAAACAAAAAGAATAAAGAAAGAAAAACTGTACTGGCCTGTGTGAGGAATGATTTATAGGTGAGCAAATGTGGAAGCAGGGAGACCAGCAAGAGAACTATTGCAGTGGTCTAGGAGAGCAATGAAGGTGGTTTGGACTGAGGCAGTAGCAAGAAAAATAGAGAAAAGTGATCCGATTCAAGAGATACCCTGTTGACTGGACTTGCCCATATATGTGTGATATATGACCTCGAGTTTCTGGGCTATGATGCTGTTTTCTGAGATGGGAAGACTGAAGTTGTTTAGAATATAGAAAAAGTCTTTCTGATCATTTGAGGTTTTTGGTTACTGGAGTTGATGGTAATGGAATTTATAATCTGCCTGTTACAAGAGTTTATTCCTTAATCTGAAAAAATCTGAGGTTAAGTTCCTGTAAAGGTTGATTTGTTTTGCTCTGTTTTATTGGTGGGGTCTCTGTCATTGAAAGAATAGAAGATACCACTTTGTAGAGGAAGTATGTGAGTGAATCAGTGAAAGTTTATCACTACATTTGGCTAAACAACTCAGAGCTGTACCTCATTATTACTGAAGAGTCAAGAACATGATACAAGAGTAATTATACAGAAAAATTTTAAGAAAATCTATATTTAGACTCTGAAAGTAATATAGGCTGGTTGTAGTAAATTCAAACAAGATGTAAATAAATAGTACAGTGTTCCCTCTCTCTTAATTTTGTGCTCCAGGAAAAACCTCTATTAGCTGTTGAGTGTTCTCTTTCCACATATTTAGCCCAGTACACCAGTTCCCAACCACATCCACAACATAGTTTAACTTTTTTATTTTTTTGATAAAAATGGAATTGTTCTTACCTCTTCCTGTGTAATAAACTCTCCCAAAACGTAGCAGCTTAAAGCAACAAACATTTATTATCTCACACTTTCTGTGGATCAGGAATCTGGATGTTGCTTAGCTGAATCCTCTGCTTCAAGGTCTCTCGTGAGGCTGTAATTAAGGTGTTGGCTGGGGCTATGGTTTCATGTGAAGGCTCAGTGGGTGAAGGATCTTCTTCCAAGCTCACTCATGTGGTTGTAGGAAGGATTCAGTTGGTTGTGAGGCTGTTGGACTAATGCCTCAGTTACCTGTTGGCTGGAGACCTCCTTTAGTTCTTTGCCACATGGGCCTCTCTGTAGGGCAGTTCACAACATGGCAGCTGGCTTTCATTGCAGTAAGGAAGAGGAAGCCACTATCTCCTTGTAACCTAATCTCAGAAGTGATGTCCCATCACTTTTATCATATTCTGTTCATTAGAAGTGAATCAATAGGTCCAGTCCACACTCAAGAGAAGATCACACAAGCGTGTGAATATTGTGATCACTGGGGGGCTATTTGAGAGGCTGCCTACCATAGTGTATATATAGTTATGCAACTTAAGCTTTTCACTTAATGATGTGCTGTGAATATCATTCCGTGTTAGGATAAGTAGATCTAACTTAAGTACTTTTTAATTGTTGTGTAGTGTTACTCCTTTGTATGAATGTATCACAATTTATTAACAATTCCTCATGAGTTAAAATTTAAATTGTTTTTATTTTCACAGTGAATGCCACATACTTTTTTTTGACATTAGTGTAAACATTTTTTTTAAAGACTTATTTTTTTTGGTTTTATGTTTACAACAAAATTGAGAGGAAGGTACAGAGATTCTATATATATCCCCTGTCCCCACACGTGCATAGCCTCCCCCATTATCAATATTACTCACCAAAATGGTACTCTTTTTTTTTAATCAAGGATGAACCTACATTAACATATCATAATCACCCAAAGTCCACAGTTTACCTTAGGATTCACTCTTGGTGTTGTATATTATATGGGTTTGGGCAAAAGTCTAATGACAATATCCATCACTATAATATCATACAGAGCATTTTCATTACCCTAAAAATCCTCTATGCTCTGCCTAATCATCTCTCTCGCCACCAAGGAGTGCAATTTCTGGATTGTATGGTAAAGTATGTTTGGTTTTGTAAGAAACCACCAAACTCTTCCTAAAGTGGCTGCACCATTTTGTAATTCCCACCAGCACGGTATGAGAGTTCCTCTTGCTCCACATCCTTGCCAGCATTTGGTGATATTAGTGTTCTGGATTTTGGCCATTCTAAAAGGTGTGTATTGGTATCTCATTGTTATTTTAATTTACATTTCCCAGTTGACATATGATGTGGAGCATCTTTTCATATGCTGTTTTCCATCTGTGTATCTTTTTTGGTGACGTGTCTGTTAAAGTATTTGGCCTATTTTTAAATTAGATGGTTAATTTTCCTGTGGTTGAGTTTTTAAAAATATCTCAAATATATTTGGATAACAGTACTTTATCAAATGTGTATTTTGCAAATATTTTCTCCCAGTCTGTGATTTGTTTTCTAATTCTCTTGGTATTGTCTTTCACAGAGCAGAAGTTTGTAAGTTTAATGAAGTCTGGCATGTCCATTATTTTCTTCATGGATTGTATCTTTGGTGTTGTATCTAAAGAGGCATCACCATACCCAAGGTCATCTAGGTTTTCTCCTATGTTATTTTCTAAGACATTTTTAGTTTTGTATTTTGCATTTAGGTCTGTGATCCATTCTGAGTTAATTTTTGGAAAGAGTGTAAGGTCTGTGTCTATGCTAATTTTTCTTTTGCATGTGGATGTCCAGTTGTTCCACACCATTTATTGAGGAGACTATCTTTGCTCCATTGTGCTGCATTTCCTCCTTTGTCAAAGATCAATTGACTATATTTATGAGGGTCTATTTCTGGGCTCTCTATTCTGTTCTGTTGATCTGTTTTACTATTTTTTTTGCCAGTACTAAAATGTCTTGATTACTGTAGCTTTATAGTAAGTCTTGAAGTTGGGTAACATCAATCCTTCAACTTTGTTCTCCTTCTTCAATACTATGTTGTCTGTTATGGATCTTTTGCCTCTCCATATAAACTTTAGAATCGTTCTGTCTATATCCATAAAATAACTCACTCGATTTTGATTGGGATTGCATTGAATCTATAGATCAAGTTGGGAAGAACTGACATCTTGACAATATTGAGTCTTCCTATCTATAAACGTGGAATCTCTTTCCATTTATTTAGTCCTTCTTTTATTTTCAGTGTAAACATTTTTGTAGGATGATTCTTAGAAATGTATTACTGCACAAAAGATATGCATATTTGAAAATTTGATAGAAATCACCAAATTTCCCTCCAAAAAGATTGTACAAGTTTAAAATTTTTTGAAGTATATAAGAGACTGCCCTTTCTCCACAGACTCGCCTGTGCTGGATGTTAATAGTTTAATTTTTACCAATCTGTTAAACAAAACATGTCATTTCGTTGTTTTAATTTTCATTTCTCTCACTGATAATGAAATTGCATAAATTTTCATTTGTTTATTTTCCATCTGTATATCATTTTTTCTAATTTCCTATCTGTTATTTATCTTTGTTTTTTTTTAAAGATTTTATTTTTTTTTCTTTTTCTCCCCAAAGCCCCCCGGTACATAGTTGTGTATTCTTCATTGTGGGTCCTTCTCTTTGTGGCATGTGGGACGCTGCCTCAGCATGGTTTGATGAGCAGTGCCATGTCTGCACCCAGGATTCGAACCAACGAAACACTGGGCTGCCTGCAGCGGAGCACGTGAACTTAACCACTCGGCCACGGGGCCAGCCCTGTTATTTATCTTTGAACTTGGTTCATGAAGTAGCGTATCATACCAACTTTCTTTTTTTCCTATGTCCTGGAACAGTTTACATAACAAGGCTTGTTAGAATTGAGACTCATCCTAACTAATTTATGTCAATTTCACCCTCTGGCAGGCCCATGCCCTTATTCAGCTTAATTTTTTTCCATCTGTATTAGTTTCCTATGGCTGCTGTAACAAATTAGCACACATTTAGTGGGTTACACAATACAAATTTATTCTCTTATAGTTCTGGAGATCAGAAGTCCTATATCAAAGTGTCAGGAGGGCTTCTGGAAGCTCTTAGGGAGAATTTATTTCATTGCCTTTTCCAACTGCTAGGGGCTGCTTGCATTCCTTGGCTTTTGGCCCCTTTCTCCATCTTCAAACTCAGCACTGTAGTGTATTCAAATCTTTCTCTTCTCTCTGACTCTGACTCTCCCACCTCCCTCTTCTATGGACCCTGGTGATTACATTGGGTCCACTTAGATAATCCATGATAAACTTCCCAGTTGAAGATTCTAAATCACATCTACAAAGTCTCTTGTGTCATGTAAAGTAACATATTCACATGTTCTGATGTTTAGGACTTTGTCATCTTTGGGGTAGGGGAGAAGGCATTATTCAGCTTACATAGCATCTAAAATATGATATATTTACTTATTTATTCTATTATTGTCTGTATTTCCTCCTTTCTCCCCATCACCACTAGAATGTAAACTCCTTGAGGGCATGGATTTTTTTCTGTGTGGTTTATTGCTGACCCCCCATCATTAAGAATGGTGTCTGGTATATTAGGTGTCCAACTGATATTTTTGAATGAATAAAAGAAAGAGTAAATAAATGAATAAAATCATCTGGGTTGATGCTGTTTTGGGTTAGATCTTAAATTATCATTTCTATTCATTTTGTGGTTATTAGTATTTTTATGTTTTATGTATTTCCTTGAGTTAATTTAGGTCATTTTTATTAGAAATCATCCATTTCATAAAGATTTTTGGTGTATTGGAACTTAATATTATTTTATTGTTAAAATTTCTTTATATTTGTGAGTATGGCTTCTTTCTCAATCCTAAAGTGTTTATTTGGGCCTTCTTTCTTATTTTCTTAGATATAGTTACCAGAGATTGCCTCCATGATCTCTGCAGAGTATTGTAGTTTGCCTCTAGATGTGTTTTAAATTGGAAGCCTTCCCCTCAGGCCAAAGCTTTTAAGATAAGCAAATAGGCCTCATCCATGGAAAGATTAGGTGTTTCTGTCTGCTGCCTCTGCTCTGAGCTCTGAGGGGTTAGCTATGGTGAGTCTGTGTGAGCCTTTTAAGAACTGTCTCTTAGTTTGTTATAGCCTTGTGGCTCTGGTGGCTGCAAATCCTGTTGGCTTTCAAAGCTGGATGTTTTGGGGGTCCATCTCTCAGGTGGAAGTCTTAAAAGTTGGGGCAACAGATGTGGGGTCCAAACCCTTTGCTCCTTAGGGAGAAGTTGGGAGTTGTGAATTCCCTCCTGGTTGTATGTCGCCATGCTGAGGGTGGGTTTTTGGTAAGATTGTGTCTCAGCCTCTCCTCTCTGTTTAAGCATGGATTTTTTTCTCATTTGCCTGATGTTTAGGAGTCACTCAGCTAGTTTCTAGATTTCTTTCAGAGGGAATTTTTCCATCTGTAGCTGTAGATTTGGTGTGTCTGTGGGAGGAGCTGAGTTCAGGAGCCTCCTATGTCCCCATCTTGAACCTGAATCCTGTCAGTTGTATCTTTTCAAAAATCCAGCTCTTAATTTCACTGATCTTTTGTTTTTCTGGTCTCTAATTCATTTATTTTTGTTCTGACCTTTGTTATTTCCTTCTTTCTGCTAACTTTGGGCTTAGTTTGTTCTTTTTCTAGTTCCTTGAGGTGTAAGTTAGGTTATTTGAGATCTTTCTTGGTTCTTAATGTAGGCGTTTATTGTTATAAACTTCCCTCTTGGAACTGCTTTTGCTGTATCCCATAGGTTTTGTGTTCCTATTTTCATTTTGTTAGCCTTTTGATTTCTTCTTTTACCCATTGGTTGTTCAAGAGTGTGTTGTTTAATCTCCACATATTTGTGAATTTTCCAGCTTTACTTTTCTTATTCTAGTTTCCTACCATTGTGGTCAGAAAAGAAACTTGGTGTGATGTTAATCTTCTTCAATTTGCTGAGATGTATTTTGTGGCTTAACGTATGATCTATCTTGGAGAATGTACTGTGTGCACTTAAGAGGAATGTGTTTTCTGTTGCTGTTGGATAACATGTTCTGTATATTATTTTTAGTTCCATTTGGTCTAAAATACAGTTCAAGTTCAACCTTTCCTTGTTGATTTTCTTTCAATCCATGGTTGAAAGTAAAGTATTGAAATTTCTCACTATTACTGTATTATCTAGTTCTTCCTCTAAATCTGTTAGTATTTGCTTAATATATTTAGGTTCTCCAATGTTGGGTGCATATATATTTATAATTGCTGTATCTTCTTGATGAATTAACACCTTTATCATTATATAATGGCCTTCTTCGTCTCTTATTATTTTTGCCTTAAAATATATTTTGTCTTAAGTAAGTATAGCTACCTGTTCTTTCTTTTGGTTTCCACTTGCATGGAATATCTTTTTCTGTCCCTTCACTTTGAGTCTATGTGTATACTTAAAACTGAAGTGAGTCTCTTGTAGGCAGCATGTAATTGGGTCTTGTTTTTCAATCCATCCAGCCACTCTATGCCATTTGATTGGATAATTTAATCCTTGTACATTTAGAGTGATTATTGATAGGTAAGGCCTTAATAATGCAATCTTATTAATTGTTTTCTGGCTGTTTTGTAGTTCCCTTTTTTGTTTATTCCTCTCTTGCACTTTCCTTTGTGAATTGATGGTTTTCTGTAGTGGTTTGCTTTCATTCTCTTCTGTTTATCTTTCGTGAATCTTCTGTAGGTTTTTGCTTGGTGGTTACCATGAGGCTTACATAAAACATCTCATAGGTATACAATCTATTTTATGTTGATAACGACTGACTTTGATTGCATGTAAAAACTACCTTTTTACTCCCTTCTTTTATGTTTTTGATGTCACAATTTACCTATTTTTATATTGTGTTCATTAACAAATTATTGTAGCTATAGTTATTTTTAATGCTCGTCCTTTAACATTTATACTAGAATTAAGTAGTTAACATAGCACCATATTACATTATTAAAGTATTCTGAATTTGACTATATACTTACCTTTACCAATGTGTTGTATATTTTCATGATACTAATTAGTGTCTTTTTATTTCAGCTTGAAGAACTCCTTTCAGCACTTTTTTATAGGGCAAGTCTAATGATTATGAATTCTCTCCGCTTTTGTTTGTCTGGGAAAATCTTTATTTTTCCTTCATTTCTGAAGGATAGCTTTGCTGGATAGCATATTGCTGAATGACATTTTTTTTCTTTCAACACTTTGAATATATCATCCTACTCTCTCCTGGCCTGTAAGATTTTTGCTGAGAAATCCATTGATTTTCTTATGGTGGGTCTCTTGTATGTTACAAACTTCTTTTCTCTTGCTGCTTTTAAGATTCTCTCTTTATCTTCTGTTTTTGAAATTTTTATTTAATGTATCTTGGAGAGGATCTCTTTAAGTTGATTTTGTTTGGTGTCCAATGAGCTTCATGAACTTGGTTTTCCAGATTTCCCCCCAGACTTGGGAAGTTCTTAGCCACTATTCCTTTAAATAAGCTTTCTGCCCCTTCTCCCTCTCTTCTCCTTCTTGAACTCCAGTAATTTGCACACTGGTTGTTTAGATTGTATACTATAGATCATGTACACTTCCTTCACTCTTTTCATTCTTTTTTTCTTTGTTCTCCTCTGACTAGATAATTTCAAAGTTCTTATGTTCTATCTCACAGGTTCTTTTGCTTGATTCATTCTGTTGTTGATGCTCGCTATTGCATTGTTCATTTCATTCATTGTATTCTTCAGCTCCAGGATATCTATTTGGTTCTTTTAAAAAATATTTATCTCTTTGTTAACCTTCTCCTTTTATTCATGTATTGTTTTCTTGATTCATTGAATTGTCTTTCTGTATTTTTTTTGTGTGTGGAAACATTAGTTTATAATATTATATAAATTTCAGGTGTATATCATTATATTTCTATTCCTGTGTGGATTACATCATGTTCACCACCCAAAGACTAATTACAATCCATCACCATGCACACATGCTTTTCACTCTCCTCCCTCTCCACTTCCCTCTAGTACCACCAATACAATCTCTGTCTCTGTATGATTATTTGTTGTTGTTTTCATTTTCTACTTATGAGTGAGAACATATGGTATTTGACTTTCTCCCTCTGACTTATTTCACTTAGCTTAATACCCTCAAGGTCCATCCATGTTGTCACAGATGGCCAGATTTCATCATTTCTTAGGGCTGAGTAGTATTCCATTGTATATATATACCACATCTTCTTTATCCATTTGTCCCTTGATGATCACCTATGTTGCTTTCAAGTCTTAGCTATTGTGAATAATGCTGCAGTGAACATAGGGGTGCATGTATCTTTATGCATTCATGTTTTCATGTTCTTTGGATAAATTCACAGCAGTGGAATAGCTAGATCATATGGTAGTTCTATTCTTAATTTTTTGAGGAATCTCCATACTGTTTTCCATAGTGGCTGCATCAGTTTGTACTCCCACCAGCAGTATATGAGAGTTCCCTTCTCTCCACATCCTCTCCAACACTAATTGTTTCCTGTCTTGTTAATTATAGCCATTCTGACAGGAGTGAGGTGATATCTCATTGTAGTTTTGATTTGCATTTCCCTGATAGTTAATGATGTTGAACATCTTTTCATGTACCTGTTGGCCAGCTTGTATCTTCTTTGGAGAAATGTCCATTCAGATCTTTTGCCCATTTTTTAATTGGGTTATTAGTTTTTTTGTTGTTGAGATGCATGAGTTCTTTGTAGATTTTGGATATTAACCCCTTATCTGATATATGATTTTCAAATATCTTCTCCCAGTTGTTATGTTGGCTTTTCATTTTGTTGATGGTTTCCTTTGCCTTGCAGAAGATTTTAGTTTGATGCAGTCCCATTTGTTTATTTTTTCTATTGTTTCTCTTGCCTGGTCAGACATGGTACTTGAAAATACGCTGCTAAGACTGATGTTGAAGAGTGGACTATCTATGTTTTCTTCTAGAAGTTTCATGGTTTCAGGTCTTATATTCAAGTCATTAATCCATTTTGAGTTAACTTTTGTGTGTGGCATAAGATAATGGTTTACTTTCATTCTTTTGCATGTGGCTGTCCAGTTTTCCCAACACCATTTATTGAAGAGACTTTCCTTTCTCCATTGTATATTCTTGGCTCCGTTGTCGAAAATTAGCTGTCCATCGATGTGTGGGTTTATTTCTGGGCTCTCAATTCTGTTTCATTGATCTGTCTGTCTGTTTTTTTGCCAGTACCATGCTGTTCTGGTTACTACCGCTTTGTATATTTTGAAATCAGAAAGTGTGATACCTCCAGCTTTGTTCTTTTTTCTCAGGATCCCTTTGGCCATTCAGGGTCTTTTTTTGTTCCGTATAAATTTTAGGATTCTTTATTCTATTTCCGTGAAAAATGTTGTTGAAACTTGGATAGAGATTGCATTGAATCTGTAGATTGCTTTAGGAAGTATGGACATTTTAACAAGGTTAATTCTTGCAATCCAAGGGCACAGAATATCTTTCCATTTCTTTCTGTCTTCTTCAATTTCCTTCAACAATGTTTTATAGTTTTCAGTGTACAGATCTTTCTTTGGTTAAATTTATTCCTAGGTATTTTATTCTTTTTGTTGCAATTGTAAATGGGACTGTATTCTTAATTTCTCTTTCTGCTACTTCATTGTTAGTGTATAGAAACACAACTGATTTTTTAAAACTTTTTACTGAGATTATGATAGTTTACAACCTTGTGAAATTTCAGTTGTACATTATTGTTTGTCAGTCGTGTTGTAGGTGCACCACTTCACTCTTTGTGCCCACTCCCCAACCCCCTTTCCCCTGGTAACCACTAATCTGTTCTCTTTGTCTACGGAAACACAACTGATTTTTGTATGTTGATTTTGTATCCTGCAACTTGACTGTATTCATTTATTATTTCTAAAAGTTTTTTAGTGGGTTCTTTAGGATTTTCCATATATAAAATCATGTCATCTGCAAATAGTGACAGTTTTTACTTCTTCCTTTCCAGTTTGGATCCCTTTTGTTTCTTTTTCTTCCTGATTGCTCTGGCTAGGACTTCCAATACTATGTTAAATAAGAGTGGTGAAAGTGGACATCCTTGTCTGGTTCCAATTCTTAGAGGGGTAGCTTTCAGCTTTTCTCCATTAAGAATGATATTAGCTGTGAGTTTTCATATATGGCCTTTATTTTGTTGAGGTACCTTCCTTCTATACCCATTTTATGTAGAGTTTCTATCATAAATGGATGCTGTGTCTTGTCAAATGCCTTCTCTGCCTCTATTGAGATGATCATGTAATTTTTATTCTTCATTTTGTTAATGTGGTGTATCACATTGATTCATTTGCAGGTGTTGAGCCATCCCTGCCTTCCTGGAATAAATCCCACTTGATCATGGTGTATAATCTTTTTAGTGTATTGTTGTATTTGATTTGCTGGTAGTTTGTTGAGGATTTTTGCATAGATGTTCATCAGTCATATTGGCTTGTAATTTTCTTTTTTTGTTTCGTCCTTGTCAAAGTTTTGGTATCAGGTTTTGGTATCAGGGTAATGTTGGCTTCATAGAATGAGTTAGGAAGCTTCCCCTAGTTTTCAATTTTTGAAAGAGTTTGAGAAGGATAGGTATTAAGTCTTCTTTGAATGTTTTGTAGAATTCTCTAAGGAAACCATCTGGTCCTAGACTTTTATTTTTTACGAGGTTTTGATTACTATTTCGATCTCCTTACTGGTGATTATTTTATTCGAATTCTCTATTTCTTCTTGATTCAGTTTTGGAAGATTGTATACTTGTAAGAATTTATCCATTTCTTCTAGATTATCCAGTTCATTGGCATATAGCTTTTCATAGTATTCTCTTCTAATCTTTTTTATTTCTGAGGTGTCTGTTGTAATTTTTCCTCTTTTGATTCTGATTTTATTTATTTGAGGCTTCTCTCTTTTTTTCTTGGTGAGTCTAGCTAAAAGTTTGTCAATTTTGTTTATCTTTTCAAAGAACTAGCTCTTGGTTTCATTGACTTTTTCTATTTTTTTTTTTAGTCTGTATTTCATTTATTTCTGCTGTGATTTTCATTATTTCCTTCCTTCTACTGATTTTTGGCTTTGTTTTTTCTTCTTTTTCTAGTTCCTTTAGGTACACTGTTAGATTGTCTATTTGCGATTTTTCTTGTTTGTTGAGGTAGGTCTGTATTGCTATAAACTTGCCTCTTAGAACCACTTTTGCTGTATTCCATAAATTTTGGCATGTTGTATTTTCATTTGTCTCCGTGTATTTTTTTATTTCTTCTTTGATTTCTTCATTGACTGAATCGTTGCTCAGTAGCATTTTACTTAATCTGCATGTGTTTGTGGCTTTTCTGATTTTCTTCCTGTAGTGGATTTGTAGTTTCATACAGTTGTGGTCAGAAAAGATGTTTGGTATTATTTCAATCTTCTTAAATTTATTGAGACTTGTTTTGTGGCCTAATATGTGATCGATGTTCGAGAATGTTCCCTGTGCCCTTGAAAAGAATATGTATTCTGTGGTTTTTGGATGGAATGCTCTGTCTATGTCTACTGAGTCCATCTGGTCTAATGTGTCATTTAAGGTCAATGTTTCCGTATTGATCTTCTGTTTGGATGATCTATCTGTTTGGGTAAGTGGAGTGTGAAAGTCCTCTACTATTATTGTGTTATTGTCTATTTCTCCTTTTATGTCTGTTAATAATTGCTTTATACATTTAGATGCTCCTATGTTGGGGGCATAGATATTTACAAGTATTATATCTTCTTGTTGGATTGTTCTGTTTATCATTATGTAGTGCCCTTCTTGGTCTCTTGTTAGTTTTTGCTTTAAAGCTTATTTTGTCTGATAGAAGTATTGCTACCCCAGCTTCCTTTTCTTTGCTATTTGCATGGAGTCTCTTTTTCCATCCCTTCACTTCGGTTTGTGAGTGTCTTTATGTCTGATATGTGTCTCTTGTATGCAGCATATATATGGGTCTTGTTTTTTTATTCAATCAGCCACCCTATGCCTTTTATTGGAGCATTTAGTCCATTAACATTTAAAGTAGCTATTGATAAGTATGTACTTATTGCCATTTTGTTACTTTTTTCTGAATGTTTTAGTAGTTCTTCTGTTTCTTTCTTCTTCTTTTGCTCTCTTCCTTTGTGGTTTGATGGCTTTTTTTAGTATTATGTTTGGGTTCCTTTTTCTTAATTTACTGTGTATTTATTATAGGTTTCTGGTTTGTGATTACCATGAGGTTCATATATAATAACCTATGTATATAGCAATCTATATTAAGCTTATGGTCTCTTTAGTTTGACCTCTTTCTAAAAGCTCTACTCTTTCACTCCCATCCTTTCACATTTTATGTTTTTGATATCATATCTGCATATGTGTTTCGCTTACTCTTTTATCATGGAAATGGATAATTTTAGTACTTTTGTCTTTTTGACCTTCATATTATCTTCATAGGTGGTTGATCTGCTACCTTTACTATATTTTTGCTTTTACCAGTGATTTTATTGCTTCTTTTTTGAATAATTTTCTTATTCCTATTTGTGGCCTTCTCTTCCCACTTAAATAAGTCCCGTTAGCATTTCTTGTAAAACTGGTTTCTTGGTGATAAACTCCTTTAATTTTTGCTTGTCTGAGAAAGTCTTTATCTCTCCTTCCATTCTGAATGATAACTTGCTGGGTAGAGTATTCTTAGCTGTAGGTTTTGTCCTCTCAGCACTTTAAATATATTGTGCCATTCCCTTCTAGTCTTAGGATTGCTTCTGGCCGGCCATAAAGTGCTGTGGCTTGCAGCAGTGGCTTTTTTCCTCTGCAGAAAGGAATTTCTGCCTCTTGCACCTCAGTCAGGACTGCCCCTTGTTGTGGAGGTTCTTTTTATTCAGTTTTCAGTTCTCTCTCGGGGGTAATTGTTCCAAGAGTAGTTGTAAATTGATTGTGTCCATGGGAGGAGGTGAGTTCAGAGTCCACCTACACTGCTATCTTGACACCAATTTGTCTGTGTTTTTTGTGGCTCAATGAGTTTCCTTAAAATAGCTATTTTGAATTCTTTATTGGATAAATCACAGATCTTCATGACTTTGGGATCGACTATTGGAAGATTGTTGTGATCCTTTAGTGATGTTATGTTTTCCTGATTTTTCATGTTCCTTGAAGTGTTGTGTTGTTGTCTTCACATTTGAAGTGGTGGTCACCTCCTCCAGTTTTACTGACTCCTTTCAGGAGAGACATATCTCTGTCAGCTCTGTTAGTGATTCTGAAGTTTCCAGACCTTCTATGGATATACTTCTTCCACAGTTATTGCTCCTTCTTGGCAGAATTCTTAAGTTTGTATGTCTTCTCTTGGTCCTGAAATGTACTGACAGCCTTTCTTTTGTTTTCCAGAAGGACACTGGCAGTGCCTGTGGGCCAGCTGGGGGGATCTGCGAGTGAAGTGTTCCCAGCGGATCATGGGCAGGCTTCTTGATGCAGTCCATGAAGCAGTTAATAGGATACATGTCCCTTTAATGCCCTCCAAGAGTCCCATGTGCTGTGCTTTCCCAGACTCTTCCTGCCTGCTAGTCATGCAGCTCACAATTTAGTGCTCTGGATGGGGCCAGAGAGAAATGAGCCTCTTTGGCAGTATCCCACACAGCTGGGGAAGCTGGGTGCTCACTTACACACTCTCACTTTCCCCAGCAAGAGAAACCATGGGCAGAAAAGATCTCTTTTGGCCCTAAACTGTGCCACCTTGGGTGAGAGGTGGTGCAGGTAAGCTCAAACTGTTCTTCTTACCTTCTCCAATGTATCCAAACTAGTATTTTTTGCTCCAGTGATGTACTGGAACTTCTCTTCTGGAAACCTGGACTGCCACAAATCCTCTCTTGTCTGTGGGTGCTTGTGTAAGACAGTCTTTTCCAGGGACTCCCAGACCATGGCCAAGAGGGGCTAGAGCTGGTTCAAAGGCCACTACAGGGTCCATAGCCAGAGCTGAGGCCTGTATGCCTATTACCTGATGCATGGGTGGGTGAGACTCCTTCTGGTTCCCTTGGCGAATGGTGCTGGATTCCCTGGCTCCCATAAGGCACTTTTGTGCATTGATGGATTCTGAATTATTGTTGGGAGAGAGGGGAAACAAGGGATGTTTTATTCTGCAATGGGTGTCACTCCTCATCTCATACATTTTGATGCGTAGTATTCTCATTGTCATCCATTTCTTAAAAATCTCTGTATTCTGAAAAATTTTAATCATGTGCAAAAGTAGAGAGACTAGCATAATGAAGCCCTAGTTTTATACCACCAATTTCAACAAATATAGCCAATTTTGGTTATCCATACCATACTCCCCCAACCTTCTGGGTTACTTTAAAGTAAAACCAGATGTATTATTTTATCTTTAAGTATTTCTATTTGCATCTGCAACAGATTTGGACTCTTAAATAAATGTCATCTCCAAATGAAAAGGTAACAATTTTTTTCCTATCATTTAATAGGTAGTCAGTGTTTAGATTTCTTCACTTATTTCATGAATACCTTTTTATAATTGGTTTGCTTGAATCAGCAGCCAAATAAGGCTCTTACATGGTATTTGGTTGATATGTCTCTTTCAGTTTTTATGAGTTTTCCTCTTTCTTGTTCTCTGTTTTTACTTTTTTTGGTCAAGAAATGGGCATTTGTTCTGTAAAATGGCTGACTGTATCCCCATGGTGTTGTTTAATGTGTTCATCTACCCCTGTATTTCCTGTGTACTGGTGGTTACAACTAAAGGCTTGATCAGATTCAGGTTTGAGTTTAATATTTTTGGCAAGAATCTCTCATAGGTGTTGCTGTGCACTTCCCATTATATAATATCAAGAGACTCATAATGTCTGATTGTTTCTCTTCTTGTGATAGTAAGATTGATCAGTGGGCTCAACTGTTTTGAGCCTGATCCATCATCATAAGATTCCTTGTCAGTCTTATCTACTGGTTTTAGTAGCTATCCATAATTATTGCCCGGATACATTATTTCATTAGGAGTTGAAAAGTTTTGAGTTTCAATTCTATTATTTCTTTATACCAACTAAATGTTTACCCTGAAATAAATTTCATAGAAAATGGCAGGATAAATTTTTTAGTCTTTTACTTACCATTTATCAGAATGGGTTGATGCTCTAGAAACCTCTATAAGTGACCACTTTTAAAGTATTACTTCAAGTGCATAGATTTTAATGTATTTGATATGTTTCAACCCATTGTAGCCATGATTTTTTCCCGTGTTCACATTATCTGTCCCATCTTTGGCCAGTGGGAGGCACTTTGTATTGATCCTAGGTCCTTTTCACATGATCCTGTAGTCTTTGATAGCTTTCTTGTTTTCTGGTACAGAAAAGATTTCCCAGGCATATCTTCGACAATTCCTGTCTCAGATCTGACATCTGTCATTTCTTTAGGAAGTTCTGGTTTTTCTTAGTGGGAACTATTGTTAATTTCTAAATAGTCTGTAATTTTATCCTTAGTTGTTGAGTTATTCATGAGAGTGTTTTGAAATTTCTAAGTGGTTAGTTTTTGACTTTGCTTTTGTTGTTAATTTATTTTATTTTCCTGTAACCAGAGAATGTAACTGTATGATTTTCTTTATGACTTACCACTGGATTAATTTTAAAAAGTTTTATGAGCATTTGAAAAGAATTCTATAGAGTTATTAAATCAATTCTTAAATTCTTATTCATAAACATTACTTATCTGTAGATTTTTAAGAGAGCTGCTGTTATAGTGATTTGTTAATTTTTTTCTTTCATTTCTAAAAACATTTTAGTTCACTTATTTTGAAGGACTGCTATTTATTATATAACATTAAAGTATAGATAGAAATTCTAATTATTCTCACCTGTAAGATGGATAATTTGAAACAATATAAGATTAATTTTTCTTCTCTTTATTAAGGATTAGACACAATAGAGAGCAAACATAGATTTTTTTCTTTGGTAAAAAAATACTTGGATTTTGTTGGTAGCTCCAGGAGCATTGGAAGTGTCACATTTTTGGAGTTGTGGTCCTAGTTAGTATATTCAATAATTTAATAATATAGTGAAATGCAAACAGTTGAGGAAATAAATAAATGAGAAATCATTGGACAGTGGTCGATATCATTATCAGTTGCACACATTTTCTTTCGATACTGCTCCTTGGTAGCCTCATAGTCTCAAGAAAACAAAGGCATTTGCAGAAGGTGAGTGCAATAAGGAAGCCTGCGGGTTGTGCCTTTTCCTCCCCTGGAATGCTGTGAAATTACGAAAGTGTCTGCATTAAGAAGGCCCAGTGTATTACCTGAACACCCCATGGTAAGGCCAGCCTCACTCGTGCTAAGCTGGGATGTGTGACAAGCGATGCTCACGTGACATTTCAACACACCAGGTTGTGGCCCAGCCAAGAGAGCCTGTCACCTACAAGTCTCCTTCCATTTCAACTGTTTAAAAATACAATTTCACACATTCTTTCATTTTATTAATGAAATGCTATGCTTCAAACCGAGAGGCCTGCCTGCCAGGTGGAGCTATAATTACGCCTGGGCAGTCTGCAGCTGTGCTTAGTTATAAAGCTTTAACTAAAGAAAATAGAATTCGGTTGCTTTTATGCATCTCATAATATTTCCCCAAATCAGTACATTTATATGACAGTTAAATAATTTCTAAAGAGCTTACTGGCATTTAATTTTTTTGGCCAGGACGTTGAAAACTTAGTGCTAAGAATGGCCTATTTTTTGTTATCTTTCAGCAAAAGTAACCCTAAAATTATCCTTTTGTTTTCTTGGAAATGATATAATCCATCTCTTTCTTGACTCGTATCTGTTCCCCACCCACTACTCACAATCTGTTTGCAAATCCACTGGCTCTGATTTTGAAATAGATGCAGGATCCAGCCACTTCTAACCCCCTGACCACTACAAGTCCAGGCTGCATCATCTCTTGCTGGGATTGCTGCAGATGCTTCCTGTATAGGCTCCTGCTTGCCTGCCACGATGTATTCTACACTCAGCCAGAACCATCTCTTAGAAAGGTAGATTAGGTTACCCTTCTCCTGCCTTCAAAACCTTGTGTGGTGTCTCTTCTCATTTGGAATAAATCTAGAGTTGTTGCCATGGTCCACCAGACTTTACCTGATCTGGGTGCCTGTGGCTCTCTGTCTCACCTCCTACCACTCTTTGCTTGCCTGCCTCTATCCCAGCTGCACCGGCCTCCTTGCTGGTTGTGAGCAGAGCAAGCATGATACCACTGCTGGGCTTTTGCACTGGTGGTTCCCACCACCTGGAATATCTTTCTGCACATAGGTGCTTGATTTGCTCCCTTACTTCCTTCAGGTCTCCTCACAATTTTACCTTAACAGAGAGAGCTTCCCTAAAATAGTCCCTTCCCTTTCTGGTTGCCTATCTGTCCCCTCGCCTAGATTTATTTAGTCTTTTCTTAGCACTTATTAGCATGATAATGTGTTTCCAAGAGAGCCTAGATTTTCTTTTGTTTATGATATGTTCCTGTGCCTAGAACAGTGCCAGCTGTATCTTCAGTGCCCGATCAGTGTATGTTGAATGAATATACAGAGGCCAGTGCCTGCTGAGTCTCCTGCACTTGGACTTGGTGCCCTAGTTCCAGGAAAGTTGCAACCTGAATTCAGGATACGGCAACTCAGAGCCACTTCTGTATGGGGTTACAATCTTACTCTGTGCAGAATGGCCTGTGGAATAATTTCTCACTTTTTTTTTGCATAATATCTTTCCACCTACAAGCCCCTTGCCACATATTATCTCATTGGATTCTCACAATTATTTTTCTGATTTTAGAGGTGAAAAGATAGAGACTCAAATAATGTGACAGAGTTGAAATTCAAACCCAGGTTTTCAAGCTCAGAGGACTTTTCCCACCCAAACAAATAAAATGATGGACCTTTTTATTTGGGTAGCTTTTCCAGAATTTTAAGGAAGATGATTTATTTTTTATTTGAGAAGAATTACTTGAGGCTTTAAAGCTTATTGCTGTTGAGATTTGAAGTGGCCCTGTTATTTAAAACCATCTCTAGCAAGAAATATGCAAGGAGAACATAGTATTCCAAGGATGGTTTGAACTGTGCCAACTTGCTCACAGCATAGCAGCTGGTTCCACCTGGGTCATTCTAGAGGTAAGACAAGAGCTGCAGGCCTCTTAAGGCCCAGCCTATAGAGTTGTACATGTCACTTCCACCACATCTGGACTGGTCCTGTGCTCAAAGTAGGTCACAGGGCCAGTCCAGATTTCGGGAGAGGGAATAAACTCTACCTCTTGTTGGGGAAGAGGCAAGGTCTCATTTCAAGAGGTGTGTTGCAGCTGTCTTTGGAAACACAAACTACCCCCAAAAGTCATCCTGAAAAACTGTCATAATTTTATCACCAGTAGAGAATAGATGCTTTTTAAAATGATGATTGTAATCACCCTTTCAAAATATTGTGTGTTTTCTTTGGTGTACTGGATATTGAAGAAAAACTTCACCTCTGAATATACCCTCCTCACTGGGTATGCCATTAGATCCAAGAGATGTATAGTTTCTCTTGACTGGAGCAGCAATCAAAAAGAAAGAATAAAAAAGAAAAGAAAAAAAAGAAAGAATAAAAACTGTATTGTGGAACCATGCTGAGTTCTCCATCTTTCATATATGTAGTTAGTATTTGTACTTTGCATCAGGATTTAATGAAGCTGATGTTGTATTGTTTGTCACAAGGAAGCTTAGACAAGAGAATGTAGACAAATCATTGCCTCTCACTTCCATTAGTAGAATAAAATTCGAGGTGATATTATGTTCTGTAGTCTTTCAAATTAAAAAAGTAACAACTATACAGATGGTTTTAAATTCATTATTTCTCTTGAACATTTATTTAGATATACTTCCAGCACACGATTAGGCACATAGTAGAGCACTGAATAAATATTTGCAAATGTTGGATATTAGAATATCTACAAAATCAGTTTGTTTTGTCTTAGAAATTTCTTTTTATGGGGAAGAAATGAAATACTGTGATTAACTCTAGCTGTAGATTCTTACCAGACACAACTCTTTTTACAGACATATGCAAACTATATGCATATAGTGTATCTAGTCATTGTTTTAACTTTCACTTTATAAGTATCATTTTTAATTTGTGACATTCTGGTTTCATGTTTTAATTTCTTACCTTATTCTGTCTCCCCCAATTCACCCCACACTGCTTGGCAGGACTCTCTGTCTGGAATTGCTGAGTTAACAACTTCCTCTGCTGCGATCGTGTAATTCTAATCTTTCCCCTCACGAGAGAACTTTTTGTGAATTCTAAGCCCATATGCTGCATATCCCCATTTTGCCTCTGAAGTAAGTTCCAGACACGTGACAAATGTGGTCAAACTATTTACAACAAATGTCCACAGGAGCGTTCCTACTCAGCGACTGGGAAACTGGGGTTGATTCACAGAAAAGTTTCTGTTTGACTTGACTGTCATAAACAATGAGATCACAAAAGTAAATACTCCACATCTGGCTGTCTGGATCCTTACTTGTATCGTTATTTCTGGAAAGAAAGAAAGAAAGAAAGAAACCATGTGGATCAGTCAGCATCGTATTGTCCACATAATTACAATATTTTCTAAGAAGTTAAAAAACCTGGTTGATTCTTTGAATAGCTTTCACTCTCATGATAAATAAGCAGTCACTGTGTTTTAGTCAGCACTGTGTAGGCAAATTAAAGTGTTTGGATGTTTCTGCATGACATGAGAATGCTTGTGGTAGATGCGAACATAATTATTAAGTTCACAGGTGACAGTCTTGGCTTATTGCAAGGAAGCTGTTGTTTAGCTGCCTCAGAATATATAGATATCTTGTTTTTTCCCATTTCATAGGATATTTTCTGAAGATGCCATTTAATTAAGAGAAAAGAGCCTGTCTACAGAAATATTTCTCAATACTCAATTTCATAATAAATTAGGTGCAAAAATGTCAATTTGATTATGTCCTTATGCGTTAGCCGCACATTCAGATAGGTAACCTTTACTAGTAACCATTAGTCAGTAAAAGAAATATAATTCAGTCAAAGGTGAAAAGAAATCTAGAATAACGGGCTTGAATATATTTTAAAATATATACATTTTTCTTGAAATGTGTTTGCATTAGGTATAACCTATATTTGTTGATTCTTTAGCACACTATTTGCACTTCAAATACTTTTTCTCTCCTTATAATGCACAGTAATAAAAGGTAATATTATATTTGGAAGTGTGTTGGCAAGGGAAACTGGTGGAGTTAATCCAATAACTTGGAGCTCCTTGGAGAAAAGGCACTATAGAAACACAAGGTATTATTATCACTATTATTGCTGTGTGGAGCTGGAAACCCCACCTGACCTTTGTAAAAGCTGTCCATTTAAGAAGGAATGCAGAATTGCCATAGCAGGAGTTGAAAGAGTTTCATATTTTGAAAAATTTACACAGCTAGGTAGTAGAAAATTTTTTTTTAAAATTTTAAAAAGAATATGGCTTACTTAGATTTCTTGTTACTGTTGTTCACTTTTGAAGATGATGCTATCAATGATTAGTTTCAGGGTATACAGATAAGTGAAAATTCCAATTCTTGGAGGTATGGTCAAACTGGGAATATAGCTCTTTAAAATAGAATTTGTAAAGTACTGACTTTGGAGATTTAGATAAAACTGACTCCAGGACGCACAGAAGGATATACAGCTTTACATTAATTTTGGAACACTTGTGAGTAGGAATCACATACTTCTGTACTTTGGATTAGGATGTGTCATTATTAGGGAGGCAGCAAGTGTAGCAGAGAAGAAGATCATCTCTGAAGTTAGACTGGTCTCCACTTAAATCTTCACTACTAGCTATGTGACCTTAAAAAAAAAATCATTACTGTCTCCCAGCCTCAGTTTCTTCGTCTATGCGTTGGGAATAATAAAATCACACCAAAATCAGTGCCTTGCAAATAGATGAGTTCTCAGAAATGGAGGCCATCACCCCAACTAAATGTTACCATCATCCTAATTAAAGTTGCCCTAGAACTATACTGGTAGCTCTTAACTCAATTATTACCAAGATATTTGTATAGTTTCTGCATAATTAAGATCTCTTAATTTACTTCTACTTTCTGCTGCTCTCACTTTAGAGAATGAGAGGGAGAAAGGAAAGGTCATAGAAATTAATTCTCCAATTTTGATAGCTATTAGTTATTACATTTGGAGGTGAGAGGGAAGTTATTCATAAAATAAGTATGTTGGTTTGATGTAAGTTTTTAGTACATAAATATAATTTAAGGGAAATGAGATATACATTAAAACCATGTTGGTTAATTAACCAGATATCTGCATCCTTTTGATTTTTATCATTATTGGTGCTATAGATGCAAGTTTTCTTGGATATCATGTTGTACTTGATCTCTTTAGGGTCATTTTTTCAAAATTGCTTTAGTAACTATTTCAGAATTTATTTGCCAGGTATATCTGCTTGTTCCAGGAATTTTAGTTATCCTGTAATTAACAAAACGGAAGGAAATGTGTTTCAACTTTTTCTTTCTGTAGATATGTGAAAGGAGAGGATAATTTAATATTCCCAGTTAACTTTAGATAAGAGGTAGATATTATTGAAGTTCATTTGCATATGTGATCTTGTGCCTGGAAATAATTATGAGTGCAAACATTCTGCATTCCAAGTATGACAAACATATTTAGGATGTCAGAGTAATGATTTAAAACTACATTGGCCAGCTACATATCTGACTACAGCTTTGGTGAGAATACTGGGCTAATATTGGAAGCAACTAATTTTATTGCTGTGGACTGCTCAGGAGACATGTCTTTATTCAGCTGAGAGAAGTGATGAATTGAGTTCTTATTTCAAGATAGTATTTAAATTGGACCCAGATAAAATCTTAAGGTGGCTACATTTCACTGAAGATCAACAAATTCTCGTTTCTTTCAAAAAGTAGTGTATGTTGGTTCCTGGATACCCCTCTTCCTATACAGTTTTACTTATGTCCCCTCATTTATACATACATGCACACCCACATATACTCATTTACTTTGTTCTTGCTATTCTCTTTCATTTAAATTACTCATTCATTCTCCCTTAATTTTTCCCTTGTCTTCTCCCTGCTGGTGTCAAATGAATTCCTTTTTCTGTAGAAGCTCAGCATGAAATGGATTAATGTAGCTGGAATACAACGACTGTAGTGTCAGGATGCTGGGGTGACCTCCGTATTTGAAAAATAAAAGAATTGAAAAGTATCCAGCAGCTAAAAGTCAGGAGGAAAAAATCTTGATGCATCTCGTTCATTTCTACCATCTAAGTGTTTGCAGCATCTCCGAGATATCCTGTGAGAAACAAATCATAAAAAATAAAATAAAAACCCTTAAATGAAGATGAAACAGTCAGGCAGAAATGCTGAGTCCGGGATATGTTTTAATACATTTCAAGTTAGCAACTCAAAAGGAACCTGGAATATTGAGGTGCATGATTGATATGAACAGAAATGCAACATTGTCCTTATCCCATTCACTGAAATTGTATTCTTTCCAGCAGTGAGAACCACCTCAAAAATTAGTCTTCCAAAGATAAAAAGGGTTCATGTTTCTAGCCATCCTTCATCAATGTCAGGCTGTGATGGTTGGCCATTGCATGGATATCCTTGCTGCTGAGGCCAACAGCAACTTAGCCAGAACTGAAAGGATGTCCATTTTCCCTCCTACTGGGTCACTGGCTTGCCAAGAGTATTTTTTTCCATGACTAATATTCAATGAAATATCTGATGTTTAAAAACAAGATTGCTTACCCTTGCAATTGTTATTAAATTCTTTTCCTGGGCTATAATGCATAGGCTTTGATCTAAAGTCCTCCCTTTGCTGGAAGGACTTGTGTGATTACGATAATGTGCACTGCTCTTTTTGCTATTCCTATAGGGAAAATAAACCCCACATTAGTTCCATATTAGTACCTGACTTGGAGAAGTTAAAAAGCACCAGAAAAAGGTTAAACAGAGTCAAGTACACATAAGAGAGCAGCGGTTATTAGTGTTCAGGGAGCCATTAAAAAATTCTGCTTATACAGAAGAATTTATTGGTGCTCCTGCTTCTGGCTGCTTTATGCATTTTAATAAAGAAGTAGGATGTGTGTGTGTGTGTGAGTGCATGTGTGCGCACGTTTGCACATATTTTATGGCTATGATTGAACAAGGGATTTAGCTATTTGGTCTGTCACTAATTTTATCCTTTTTTTCTCCTTTCCCCCAAATCTCTCTCTTTAACTTTCAGCTTGCGAAAACTCTGAAAATCTTTCAGTTCCATTTTTATTAGGGCAATGCAGGAAGAATATGCCAATTAACTCTAAGGATATATTTTTTTCTGATATACATATTTTGGAAGGTTTTTTTACTTTAGCTAGATGTTTGAAGGTAATTATCTGGAGAAAAAAACTAAGCATGCAGTTTTATGAACCAAGGACAGTTTATGAAATTCTATATGTCTTGGTGCTTTGAAATAAAAAAACCCCCAGTTTATTAGAAAAGACATGTAGGTTATGATTTAAGGAAGTGATTTGAGCGTATGCATTTAACTATTCCTTCTAATTGCTCATTGAAATGACCAAAGGAATATAAAACTAGAGGAAAAGGTATGCCAGTGGGAAACTAGGATAAAACGTTACCATCACTCAGAAACCTGGAGAAATATTTGCAAATTATTCTATAGACAAGATTGAACCATGAGGAGAGCCAACCAGGATGTGAAAGAATTGTCTTCTTTTCCTTGTAAGAGGAACAGACTCTGAGACAAACTCAGTTGTAAGACTGATGTGTCAGGGTACTGAAGTCAAGAGTAGTCTTTACAAATGGGAAAAGAAAAATATTAGTCTAGCATATGTACCAGGCAGAGCATTACACAGCACTTACTCCTTGACTTATACTTGGGGCATATGTCAGGCTAAGTTATGTAGAAGTTGGTGTTACAGAAAACCCCTACCATCCTTTATTTGTATGTTCTTTTTAATGTCTTTTTATTATGGTCAGAGAGCATACTTTATATGACTTGAGTTATTTTAAATTTATTGAGATTTGTTTTATGCCTCCAGATATGGTCTATCTTAGTAAATGTTCCATGTGCTCTTGAAAAGAATGTGTATTCTGCTGTTGTTGGATAGAGTTAATTAGGACATATTGGTTGATTATGTTTTTCAAGTCCTTTATATCCTTACTGATTTTCTGTTTGCTTGTTTTATCAATTATTAAGAGATGGGTGTTGAAATTCCTAATGATAAATGTGAATTTGTCTATTGCTCCTTGCAGTTCTATCAGTTGTTGCTTTATGTACTTTTAAGCTGGGTTATTAGGTGCATGAAAGTTTAAGATTATTATGTTGCCTGATAAATTGATCCCTATATAGCTATGATATTCTTTACTCTGAAATCTAATAATAGTTATAGTCTTAGTAAGACAACTCTAGCTTTCTTTCGATTAGCATTAGGATGCTATATCTTTTCCCATCCTCTTATTTTTAACCTATACGTGACTTTGTATTTAAAATGTGTTTTTTTGGTAGGCAGAATACAATTTTATATCCAACCTGACAATCTTTGCCTTTCAGTTATTATATTTAGGCTATTTACATTTAATGTGATTCTTGATGTGGTTAGGCTTAAATCTATCATCTTGCTATTTGTTTTTTATTTGTTCCATTTGTTTTTTTCTCTTTTTATTACTCCTTTTAGATTAATTGAATGTTTTTTATTATTTCATTTTATCTCCTTTTTTGGTTCATTAGCTATAACTCTGTTTTACTCTTTTAGTGGTTGTGTTAGGGTATATATACATCTTGAGCTTATCACAGTTTGCTTTCAAGTGATATTATACTGTGTTATGTTTAGTATAAAACCTTGACAATAGCATATTTCTACTTCTTCCTTCCTAAACTTTTGTACTACTATTGTCATATATTTCACTTTTACATATGTTACAAATTACATACTACATTGTAATTGTTTTTGTTTAAACAGTCAGCTGTCTTTTAAAGAGGTTTAAATAATAAGAAAAAGTCTATATATTTCCCATGTTGTTATTATTTCTGGTTGTTTTTATTCCTTTATCAAGATCCATATTTCCATCTGGTATTACTTTACTTTTGTTGGAAGGGCTTCTTTTAACATTTCTTAGAGTGCAGATCTGCTGGTAATGAATTCTTCCAGCTTTTGTATATCTGGGACAGTATTTATATGCTATTTTTATTTGAAGATATTTTCGTTGTGTAAGAATTCTAGATCTCCTCAAATTAGGAGATTCACTGGATTCTGCCTCAGCTTCCCTTCCCTGCACCATGGCCTAGAAACTTGCTCAAGGCAGTAAGCTGGGGCAATCTTAGGGATCATCTCTTTTGTTTTTCACTTTCAGGGATCCTTATTTTCGCTGCCTAACGTCTCCATTGTCTTGCAAACTGTTATTTCATATATTTTGACTGTTGTTTAGTTGTTTCTAGTAGCAGGGTAAATATGGTTCCTATTACTTTGTCTTGATTGGGCGTGCAAGTTCCTTTAGTTGGATTGTAATCAAATTTGCATTTAAAAATATTTTCTTCATATATTTAGCTTCTGTACGTTTTGTGCAAGCAAGTCTATGAATGTTAAATTATCTTTGAATATTTCACCTTTTATCATCACATAATTTAACTCTATTTTATTTAGTACTTAAATTTATATTTTATATTTTTTGGTACTCCTGCTTTACTTTGTTTTGTATCTGTCTGGAATCTCTTTGACCATCCTTTCATTTGCTTTTACTGTTTGAAATTTACATTTTACTTTAGTAAAAGTACATAATATTACAAAATATTGCAAGACCTATAATACTTAATATTACAGATCTCCTTAGTTCTGAGGCTTGTTCCCTAGTGGCAATCACTTTAAAAAATTTTAGCTCTTTTTATTTGTTATTTCCTTCCTTTTATTTTAAAATAAAAGAATACTATAATTGATTGATTATTTTCCCCATTTTCAGACATCATCAATGGACTTCCTACAATAACGTTGATGAGATTTAGTTTTCTTATACCTTCCCTGGTTCCCAGCCATACACACAGTTTCATTCCTCAGTTCTTCCAAATATATGTCATGTTTGGTTTAATCAATGATCAGAGCTTTCATTATCATGGCTACGTAAACATTATGCATAGCTAAATAATTTGTTGTCTTATGTTAACATTATCTTGCTTGTTTAACCTTTTGTTTTTCCTGGACTTGGTAATTGTTTTATATTTCTTTTTATTGTATTTTACTATATATCTGTCACTGATTCAGCCCCACATTATTTGCCAAGTTGCAAAACATGATTAAAACTAGTGATCTCTCAGTGCCATTTCTCTTTCTTTAGCCATTCCTTCTGGAACCTTCCATCATCGTGCTTCAGTATGGACTGCTTGCTTTCCAAGCCTATTGCACAACCATCAGCCTGGGACTTCCTTCACTATCATCCTGTTAATTCCTGTCACCAATCCTTTGTATTGGATCCCGTATATTCTGTATTCCTCTTTTTTGTTAAACTCTCAGTTTTATTTGTCACTTCCACTAGTAGCTTCCTGAGAAATGATACAGGGGAGATAAATTTTTTGAGATCTTGCATGTCTGAAAATGTCTTTCTCTCCCGTTTGACTACTGCTTGGCTGAGTCTAAAATTCTAAATTGGAAATTCATTTATCCCTTAGATTTTTTGAGGGAAACACTAGCTTTCAGAGTTGCTGTTGAGAAATCAAATGCAAATTCTGATTTCTTATCCTTTGTCTGACAACTGTTTTTTCACTTTGAAAGTTTTTAGGTCTTTTCTTTTTTAAAACAGATTATGTGTCCTGAAGGGAGTCCCCTTGTATTCACTGTATTGGGCACTAGCTGGGCCTTTTTAATCTGGAAACTCATGTCCTTTGGTGATAGACTTTTTAAAAATATCATTACTTTGATAATTTCCTTCTCTTCCATTTTCTCTTTCTGGAGCTCTTATTAATACCTGATATTTATTCAGAATTTACTCTGTGGTAGGCACTGTTCTAATGGCTTTACATGCACTAATTTGAAGTAGATTTCACTAGCCTATTCATTTTCCAGATGAAGAAACTGAGCTCAGAGAAATTGAAGAATTTGTCCAGAATTACACAGGTGATAAATGGTAGAGCTGGATTTCAAACCCTGACCGTGCTGAGTGAGTGTGTGGAATTTAATTCTTCCTTACACATACTTTCAAGTGCTCTGAACCCTAGCTTTCAGAATTACCTGGTGCCTCTTCTGCACCCTCTCAAGTTGTGCAGTTAAAATTGGCTTACTCAGCTCCTGGCCTAGGTTTAGCTTTCTTTGATCAGCTAACTCTGCTAGTCTGACAGATTTCCAGGTTAAAATACCTAGTAATATCTCTTTTCCTAATCACTACCTTTCTATTCTCTTTGTCAGTGTTTCTATATATTTTTTTATTCCTTTTAAATTCCTTTTGTGAAGTTCGAGAGGGAGAAGAGAGAAAGACAAATACTTAACTCACTTTCTTTAACATGAATTCCCATCCATTTATTTTCAGCTTTCTATTTATAACTTTATATTATATATCATGTGACCAAGTTTGTTTTTTAGTGTATTTGACACTGTCTATCTATTAAGGTAACACCTGATTAACTTGATTATATTCCTTACATGTTACTTTATGTTTATTTTCCTACTTTTAATTTTACTCATAGAGTTTTTTTGTGAGGATGAAGTGACTTGATATATGTAATGCACATAGAACAGTATGTGGTATAAAATTAACACTATATAAGTGTCAATTATCATCATTATTATTTTCCTATTAGACCAAGATGTCTGCAAGAGAACTAGTCTCCCAATGAATTGAGCACTTTCACCTCCCCATTCTACTTTCTCCTTGTTTTCCATTTTCAGAGAATAGCAGGAATGTTTTACTCTTTCCTATTCCTCTGCCACTCTCACTCCCTCAACTCCTAAGTTTTGCTGAGATAACTTAGTACTTCATTCCAGTTTATCAGAATTTCTCTTGTGGTTTAGGGGTGATATCTTCTCTGAATCATTACGTATTTACAAATGTCTTTCCTATTTTAACTGGATTCCTGAATTCTTGGGGTTCATTTTTTCCTCTCAATCTTAAAAATGTTATTTATCATCTAAGTTTTAGTGTTACAGATGAATGTCTCATGTCCTCCTAATTTCTTTTTTTCTTTATCTGTAGCTTGTGCTTACTGTCTTGAAGATTGTGTTATTTTCTTTTTATCCTTGGAGTTCAGAAATTGTTGATGCTAAGCCTGAATGTGTTTCTTCTCACCAGTCTTACCTTGAACTACATGTGCTTTTACCCTCTGCAGGCTTTAGCTTAGAGGCAATTTCTCCTGTTATTTAATTATTCTCTCTTCTCCATAGTTTTACTTTTCTTCTTCTGTAACTCCTATTAAGCATCTTTTAGATTTCCAGTATGTATTTCTCCAAGTCTTGGATCTTTTCTTTCTTGATTTTGATCTCTTTGTATTTTTTCTAGATTAAAAATATTTCTTCCATTTCAACTCCCATGCTGTTGTTTCAGATCTCAACAGTGACTATTTATCTTTCCATTAATGTACTTACTATTTAGGTAATCTTAAAGAGTTAAAGGAGTTTCTAAACTTGTTACAAATGGATACAACTATAAAGAAAATTATTGATAGCTTTGTCTATATAAAAAAAGGTAAGCAGCAAACTCATAAAATAACTGTAATGTGCCAAGTGCTAATAGTCTATATATTAATTACTTACAAATCAAGAAGAAAGGTAAATACACCAATAGAAAAAAATAGGTAATAGATATTAACCCAATTTACCAAAGAAGAAATATATATATCAAATACATTTCTGAAAACATTTTTAACCTCATTAATAGACAAAGAAATGCAAATTAAAAATAATCTTCTATAAATATGACAATATTTTTAAAAGATTATTTTCATGGATTATGAAGAGTAATTCAAATACTCTTCTACTGTATTAGGATATATTTGGTTGCAAGAAACAGAAAACCCAATTCAAATAACTTAAATGAGATTTCTTGGCTCTCATTACTTGAATTTCAGAGGATTGATTTGTTTCAGGAGCTCAATAATATTGAGAAGCTAGAATATGGCTTCTTTCTTTCTCTCCTCCCTGGTTTCTACAGTATCAGCTTCATCCTAAGGCTGGCTTACTTTGGCCATCCTAAGGCTGGCTTCAGGTTATCAACAATTCCTAAGACTGTTTCCTCATCTACTTGCAGGATGAATGAGAGAGTTATTCTGCAAGTTCTCTCAGAAAGGAGAGATTAACAATGGTAATGGTGGAGGTAGAGAGAAGTGAACAGATTCAGAATGTTAAAGTCAACAAGACCTGTTCATAGGTTGGCTGTGAGAGGTAAAGGAGAGGAAGGTATTAGAAGGAAGCCTAATTTTCTGGCTAGCCCAACAGGAAGACAGTGGTATTTATGTAGCATTAACTAACATCTTTCCACAGAATGTATTTTGGGAATTTTTGCCTCTTTATGACTGGAGACTAATAAATAATTCTGTTAGTAGTTTTGTAACATTTAAGTTACACTTTCCTAGTCTCTAGCAGCTGCACAGACCATTTCAAACCCAGAGCCTTAGTAGTAAAGAAATCTATCACATGCTTTAGACTTGGTTATTAAAAGATTCATTATTCATAAATATATTTAAATAAAGTGGAAACCCATAGCTAACATCATACTTAATAGAGAAAGACTGAAAGATTTCCTCCCTAAGGTCAAGAACAAGACAGGTGTACTCACCACTTCCATTCAATATTGTCCTGGAGGTTCTAGCCAAGGCAGTTAGGCCAGAAAAAGGAGTAAGCAGAATCCGTATTGGGAAGAAAGAAATAAAACTATTCCTATTCATAGATGATTCAAGATGATGTGATCTTGTATATAGAAAATCCTAAGAATTCACAAAAATGCTGTTTAAGCTATTCAACAGAATTTCAGAATACAAGATAAAGATATAGAAATCAATTGTATTTTTATACATTAGCAATGAAAAATCTGAAAAAGAAACTAAGAAAACAATTTAATTTGCAATAGCATCAAAAAGAATAAAATATTTAAGAATAAATTTAACCAAGAAGGTGCAAGTCTTGTACACTGAAAACTACAAAACATCATTGAAAGAAATAAAAGAAGATTAAATAAATGATAAGGTGTCCCATGTTCATGGATGTGGAAGAATTAGCATTGTTAATATTGCAATACTCCCCAAATTAATCTACAGATTCAACACAATCCCAATCAAAATCCTAGTTGGTGTTTTTTGCAGAAATGGGCAAGCTGATATTAAAATTCACATAGAAATGCAAAGGATCCAGTATAGACAAAACAAATATGAAAAGGAAGAGCGAAGTTGGAGGACTCACACATTAAAACTTAATTTAAAAACTTACTATAAAGCTACAATAGTCAAGACTGACATACAATAGGCATATAGATCAGTGGAATAAAGTTAAGAGTCCAGAAATAAACCTCGACAATTGATGTATGGTCAATTGATTTTCAGAGAGGGTGCCAAGGAAATTTGATGGAGAAAGAGTAGTCTTTTCAACAAATGGTTTTGGGACAACTGGATATCCAAATACAAAAGAATGAAGTTAGACCACCTACTTCATGCTATACAAAAGTTAGCTCAGAATGGATCAAAAACCTAAGTGTAAGATCAAAAACTATGAAACTCTTAAAGGAAAACAGGTGTAAGTCTTCATGACTTTGGATTAGGTGATGGTTTTTTTTAGATATGGTGCTTAAAGCACAAAGAACCAAAGAAAAAATAGATAAATTAGATTTCATCAAAATTAAATACTTTTGTACTTCAAAGGACACTATCAAGAAAATTAAAAGACAACCCATACAATGAAAGAAAATATCAGCAAGTCATGTATCTGTTAAGAGTCTAGTATCTAGAATATATGAAGAACTCTTACAACTCAATAATAAAAAGACAATAACTCAAATTAAAATGGGCAAAGAAATGGAATAGACATTTCTCTAAAGAAGACATACGAATGGCCAATAAGCACATGAAAAATGCTCAACATCATTAGTCATTAGGGAAATGCAAATAAAAATCACAATAAGATACTTCATCCCCACTAGGGTGGCTATAGTAAAGTTGGACAATTACATTCGTTGATGAGGATATGGAGACACTCCCATTCTCCTGAAGCCTCTAGGAACCACTAATGTACTTTCTATCTCTATGAATTTGCCTATTCTGGACGATTCATATAAAAGGAGTCATACAATATGTGGCCTTTTGTGATTTGTTTCTTTCACTTGGCATGTTTTCAAGGTTCATCCAAGTTGTAGCATGTATCAGTACTTTATTTCTTCTTATGACTGAATAATATTCTGTTGTATTAACATACCACATTTTGTTTATCCATTTGCCAGTTGATAGACATTTGGATTGTCTCCACTTTTTTAGCTATTTATGAATAAGGCTCCTATAAACATTCATGTACAAGTTTTTGTGTAAACATATGTTTTCAGTTCTCTTGTATATATAAGTAGGAGTAGAATTGCTGGGTCATATGGTAACTCTATGTATAACTTTCAGAAACTGCTAAGCTGTTTTCCAAAGCAGGTGCACAATTTTGCATTCCCACCAGCAATGTATGAGGGTTCCCATTTCTCTCTATCCTCATGAACACAAGTTGTTGTCTATATTTTTTATTATAGCCACTATTGATGGGATGAAGTAGTTATCCCACTGTGACTTTTATTTGCATTTCCCTAAGGACTAATGATGTTGAACATTTTTCTGGAATTAGATAGTGGTGATAGTTGTACAACCTTGTGAGGATACAGAAAATCACAGTGAACTTTATAGTATGTGAATTATATCTCAATTAAAAAAACCAAAAATGGGAAAGAGTTATGTTCATTGGCTGGAAAACTCAAAAGAAATGGTGTTGATTCTTCACAAATATGTAGATTAAAAACAATTCTAATAAAATTTCTAGAAGTTATTTTTTTTTGTGGAGAAAAGCTAATTCTAAAATTCATATGGATATACAAAGGGTCAGAAATAGCCAAAGCAATCTTGAAGAATGACAAACCTGTAGGTCCATAATCTAGACATGAAAATGTGTTATAGCTATAATAAAGACAGTGTTAGCCATATGCATTCAGAGTTTATACTAAATTATTTATAAAATTGACTAATGGAACAGAATAGAGAATCCAGAAACAGATCTATACATATAAGATCATCTGATTTTTGACAACTACAGTGCAGTGAAGAAAGGGTGGTCTGTTTTTTTTTTTTTTTTGGTGAGCAAGTTTTGCTCTGGGCTAATATCTGTTGCCAAGCTTCCTCTTTTTTTTCTTTTTTTGTTTTGAGGACCATTAGCCCTGAGCTAAAATCTGTGCCAATCTTCCTCTATTTTGCATGTGGGTTGCTACCACAGCATGGATTGACAAATGGTGTAGGTCTGTGCTCAGGATCTGAATCCGTGAACCTGGGCCAGCGAAGCAGAGTGCACCAGACTTAACCACTACACCACAGGGCGAATCCCAAAAGATGATCTTTTTAATAAATGTTGTTGGCTGAATTGGACACCTAGATGGGAGAAATATATCTGAAACTCTACCTTAAAACATACACATAACTTCTGGGTTTATTACACATTTAAATGTAAAAGACTCTCATACCTTGCTGGTGGGTATGTAAATTGTTACAGCCACTTTGAAACACTGGCAATATCTACTAAAACTAAATATATACCTGGCTCATGATCTAGCATTTCACTCCTAAGTATATTCCTAATAAAAATACTTGCTTATATTAATCAAAATACATATATCAGAATGTTCTTAGCAGTATTATTCATAAGACCTCAAACTAGAAACTACTCAAATGACATTCAATGCTAGAAAGGATAAATACACATTCAAACAATGACAACACAGCAATGACAATGCATTATCTACAGCTGTTTTCAAGGAAGCTTACAAATATAACAGTGAGTGAAAGAAGTTGGGCACAATAAGTTATATACTCTATGATGCACTGTATAATTCCATTTATATAAAGTTGAAAAACAGGCAAAACTAATTTATAATGTTAGAAGTCAGTATATTGGGTAGCTTTATGGAGGCAGGATAGGGATTGGAAGGGGACAGAAAAGGGAGGGAGTTTGGGTGTAGTGGTAATGCAGTGTTTCTTGATCTGGGTGCTTATTACATGGGTTTATTTAGTTTGTACACTTATGATTTGTGTATTTTTCTGTATGCCTATTATACTTCAATCAAAGGTTAGAAAAGAAAATCAACTGAAAGTGTAAAGTAAGATGGTACAAATAAGACCAAATGTGTTGCTAATCACTGTAAATGTAAGTGGGCTAAAATCTCCAATAGAAGGAAAAAGATGGTCAGATTGGATATATCATATGTGCATCTGGAGCTTGTGAGTGGGGATATGGGAAAGAAGTGTCCCCTGATAGAACTTGCACTGGGTTCCATTTTACTAGTTAAGTTGGTAGTGTGTCTCCCTCTATTTCCACCTTCTTAAGAATCTACTGTAGGACCCAGGCTAAAAGAGGGTCAGGAAATCTCCTTGAGAGAAAGAGGGAAAATAAAATTGAAGAAAAGGCTAACATATAACAAACTTCAAGTACCCAGAAGTTCTTAGGCTACCCCTTGCCTGAAGAAAGCTATGCTTGGTTTTGACAAGAGCTAAATCCCCTATGGATAATATATATGCTTACCCTAATAAATGCATCAGTAAGCCTCAGTTCCAGAATCCTGCAAGAATACAGGAAGCCATGTGTTCAACAATGGTTTTCTCTGAAGAGGGTTGAGGCAAAGAAGGACAGGTAAGCAGTCTTTGATCTGTAACACGTTAAAAGTACAGGGTAAAACGGAGTGGTAAATGGCATTATTTTTGTTTCTCTCTAGGTTATAAGACCAATTCTTTACACTGATATGTTTTTAATTAACCTTGCTATTTCAGACTTTCCATTTGTCTTTTGGATATCATTTTAAACAAACTTAAACCAAACATATTCCAGCATCTTTTACTGTCTTTCTCAAAGAGGAAATACAAGAAAAATGTCCGTGAACAAAGATATCCCTTGGTGTTAGATCCCAGCAGTACAGCATTATGACATCTATCTGTAACTTATTCAAGAAAGACCAGGAGGAAAAACCAAAATGTGTATATTTGTATATGAAATGTTTTGTTTGTAGATGGGCAACATTATTAATAACCCCATATGAAGAGGATTTTGAATGAGTAATTTCAAGTGAATAGAAAATAAAAGGCATTAGAAGAATAAGAGGACAGAAAGCCATTTTTAAAAAAGGACATAGAACATTTACATTATACTTTATAATTTTTTGATTTTGGGCATTCAGTCCTGCTTATTTTTTAGGATCGTTTCCTACTGAGTTCAAGTATTTCTTTATACCTTATGTGTGATTATCGTGAATTTAATTATTTTTCTGCCCTTTAATTGTCTGAAATGACAATTTCCCCCATTACCCTATATAATTGTTATTTTCGGATTAGTTTCCATTTTTAGGTTAATTATCCAGATACCCAATTTGTCAAATTTTGCAAGTGAGGGCAGAGGAATGAGGTCTTGGTAGTGGTTTTCTTTCTCTTTTACCTAGGTGGTTGCATAGCCTTTTACTTTGTTTTGTGGTATGTAGACTTATCCTTAACTGGAAGAAAAGCATTGTCAAGCTTTCCCTTCATATCGATAGAAAGATTATAGTTTATTTTCCTGTTTCTATTATGTCCTTGATCTGCTGCTCCAAATGGTCTCACTGAGATGAGCTGAATTGAACAGTTATAATCCACAGAAATATAATTAATGTCAGTGGTATTTCCAACATATTCTATCTCATTTTTAAAGAAAGATTATTGTTAAGTTTTTTTTAAAGGAATGTGAGTATATGAAGGATGATGACCAAATACTCTGTATCTTAATGGAATATAGAATCAGAGAATGTGGAATTCATCTGGAGTAATAAGATTTAGCTGACAAGTTGTTTGAGTCCCTGTCTCTGGCTGGTAGGGCAAACTCAGTTTTGTGGAGCTGGGCAGGCAGAGGAGAGAATAAGAGTTTTTTGAGAAAGCTAACCTGACTGATGGGAGAACCATAGCAACAATGCTAGCAGATGGATTCTTGATTACTCCCAAAGCAAGCGGTTGATGCTGAAATCAAGGATGTGCATAGTAAGAGTTGATTAGAAATCCAAGGTCCATAGGCCAAAGCCAAGAGGGCAAATAGATGACTGAATCAATGAAATCAGAGTCAGGCATCACATTCCAAAGGATAGAACCAAGATATGGATCACATAGCAAAAAGGTCAAGTCTAGGCAGCTGGTCCTGATCATCTGGGTGGTCCTAGCACCGACACAAGTTCATCTGACCTAAAATATCTTTTATTGGCTTGTCCAATGCCAAGTAGTACCTGGGAGGTTTAAAGGGTCAAAGACAAAGCTGAGGAATGATAACAATTTCTCTATTACTAGAAACTGTTGAAACACTTGTTGAAACACTTGACCAGCAATAGAAGATCAGACATCTTGTCCCTTGACACTCTCTAAACAACAGACTTTACATGAGGTCTTACTCATAGGTGGAACTTTGAAATAATAATTTATTAAGACTTCTTTTGGCTTTAAGAATTCTATGATTTTATTTTTATATTATTGGGGTATAGAAGGTCAACTTCTTATTCAGAAAGCATATATCAAGTACTATTTTTAATAAAAGTGCTTTTAAGCAGCTGTAGCGATAACAAATGCTCCTGCTCTAGAATGGACAATCCTAAATCATAGGCAGGCTTGGATTACAATGTCCTGATTAGCACAGCAAGGGAGATATTCCTTAAACTGAAAAATAGGGCTTTCTTTCCTTTTCACATATAAGATAATGTTGGTCTGGCTACATTTATACATGTAGAAATGAGGAGATATTTGCTAGGTCCATTGGTTTGTTGTTATTTTACTTCAGAGGTGACAAGTGGCAGTACCTGAGTCTGCTCTCAGTTCTGACTAGCTTCTCATAATTCACATTGAATGTGGCACATATGCCAACCTGCCACAGTATCATGTGGTAGACTCATAATCCTTTTTTTTCCTGAGATGCATGACCAGGAAGACATATAGGTTGTGTCCATCAGTGTCCAGGACAGATTTTATGATCATTGTAGTGTCTTGTTAACTAAACTTCCAGAATTGGCCAGATCCTGCAGAGTTTTGTAAGAGGGCAATGGAAAACCAGTGAAGGATTTCAAGCAAGGGGATCTATTTGTTCAATAAATATTTATCAAGTGACCTTATAGTGTCAGGCATTGTGCTAAGAGCTGGGTATTGAAAAGTGAAACAGCATATATGGTTCTCATTGTCAAAGAACTTATAATCTATGGAACTATAAAGAAGAAAAAAGGCAATTACAAAATAGTGTGATAGATGCTATGATATGGGAAGAATTACAAAATGGGAATATCTAAGCAAAGAAAATAACCTAGAACTGGTTGGGGGTGATCGAGGAAGGCATCTTGGAGGAGAAGACATATAAGAAGAAGGAGCCAGATGACAAATAAGGAAGTATGTCCCAGGGAATGGATGAATGATTGCAAAGGATCAGGGGAGAAGTAAAGATAGTTGAGGTGGTTGAAAGGTCAAGTGATTTTATCAGAGTGGTCCATTTGGACTTACAAATCAACACTCATAAGGAATTTATAGCCTGAATTTATACTATCTGGGTCTGAAGAAACCTTGATCTAAGTATACATAAGTCAGGAGAGGGTGACTGAAAGCAAAGTGTTCTAATATCCTTATGTTGTTTTTCAGAGGTAAGGATATTGATAAATTTTTGACTTTGATAAGTATATGTGTTTTGTAATTTCTAGGGTAATTCTTTTAGAGAAAAGAATAAAAACAAAATGTATAATTTCGAGACTAGTAGAGGAGAAAAATGTAGAGATAAAAATGACAACCCAAAAGAAGGCAAAAAAAAAAAAAAAGCCAACAAAGGAGGGAGAGAAAAGATGACATAAATAGAAAACCTGAAATAAGATGGTACATATAAGTACAAATATGTTTGTAATTATATTAAGTGTAAATGGACTAAATTAAAGGAAAAAAGTTAACAGATTGAACTAAAAAAGAACAAACAAAATTCAACCATGTGCTATTGGTAAGAAGCACATCTAAAACATAAAGATACAGAAAGGTTGAAAATAAAAGCATGGAAACCAATATGACAGGAATATTCCAAACAAAAGAAAGCTTGTGTAGTAATATTAGTATCAGATAAAATAAAGTTTAAGATAAATAACATCACTGAAGATAAAGATGATGATGTCTTATCTATAAAGTGTCTTATTCCCCAGTAAAAATATAACAATTAAAAATTTTTATGTATCTAATAACAAGGTCTCAAAATATATAAAGCAAACATTGGCAGAACTTCAATGAGAAATAGATAAAATTATAATAATCTCCCTTAGTAATTGATAGATCAAGTAGATAAAAATTCTGTAAGGGTATAGAAAATTTGATCAACACAATTAACAACCTTGACTTGAGACATATATAAAATGCTCCACCTGACAACTGCAGAATGTATATCTTTTCAAGCAGACATGGAATGTTTTTTCAAGTTGACTGTATTCTGGGCCTTAAAGAAAGTCACAACGTATTTCAAGGCATTCAACTTATGTAGTCTACATTCTCTGATCTCAGTGAAACAAAAACAACAATAATAAAGAAACTAAAAGAATCTCCTGCACATTTGTGAGTGTTTAATGAGAAACCAGAGACCACTTTGGATGTTTCAAACAGAGGATTTAGAAAATTTGTTGTAAAAGTTTTGGAAGGGCTGGAAGAACAAAATGGAAAATGTGGTTACACAGAATTGATGATTGCTGTGCTTCTGGGGTGCCACTGTCCTGCCTTTGTTGCTGCTGCCATCACTGCCAGAGGCACAGTCAGAAGCTCTGCTTGAGGTCAGGGAAGAGTGGCTTCTTCCTTTCTTCTGCTTTCTATTCTCTTATTAGTGCCTCCCACTGACAGAACCTAACAGGAGGACAGCTGGGAAGGGAGTCTGGAAAATGTAATTGAGATTCCCAGCTCTCGTATTATGGAGGAGATAACTGAAGAGCAAAAGGAGGACAACAGATAGTATTCAGCACAGTCTTCTCCTTTGGCTACTCAGCATCCATGTACACTCTTATCTTGAAGCACCCATACAACTGCAATACAAGCAACTGTATGCTTCTGCCTAACAGGTTGAAACTATCTCTTGTGCAAACAAAACAGAAGATATAGAATGCGGTCATTGAAGACATTTCTGGATGATGTTAATTACTCTTCTAATTCAGTAAGAATCCCATTTGGATATCCTGCAACCTAGAGACTAAACTTTAAATTTAGCCACTACCAACATGAAATAAAATGATAGGGAAAAAGAGAGGGGGAGAAAAGCTTAAAATATACAAATATACATATAATAGGCAAGGAGAACTATGCTAGGCTGCTATAATGAAATTAACTTAGAAATCAATAACAAAAATAAAACTGGAAAAAGCACATTTTAGGAAATTTAAGAAACAGCTTCTAAACAATTAAAGAGTCAATGAAGAAATCAGCATGAGAATTAGAAAATACTTAGAATTGATTTATAATAAGAATATTAAATGTCAAAACTGGTAGAATGAAGCTAAAGCAGAACTCAGCAATTTGTGACAATAAATGCTGTAATAGAAAAGAAGGAAAGGTAAAAATTAATGCAATAAGCTTTCATCTTAATTAAATGCAAAGAAAGTAGAAGGAAGAAAGTAATAAGCATAAAAGCAGAAATCAATATGACAGAAATTAAGCTTATAATGCTGATCTTTAAAGCTAAGTTATTTGAAAAGATTAATATAATTGACAAACCCCTAGTGAGATTGATTAATAAATAGTAATCATTATCAGGATTGAAAAAGAAAACTTAACTATATATGTTCTGGATATTATAAGGATAATAAAAGGCTGTTATGATAAACTTCAGGCCATAACTTGGAAAGTTGATAAGAAAAATATAATCTACCAAAAAGACTCAAGAATAAACAGAAAACCCAAGCAATAACCAGACCATTAAAAAAATTTAATCCATAGTTAAAAATATTCCCACAAAGAAAACTTCAATCCCAGCAAAATCTACAAACATTCAAGGAAAAATAATTCCAAACTTGCTCTATTCCAGAGCATTAAAAAAAAAGAATGAGCATATCCTTGATGCCATAATCTGACACATGATATAAGAAATAAATATATATTATATATTATAATAAAAATATGTACAAAAACCCTATATGAAATATTAGTAAATCAAAACTTGTAATATCTATAAAGGATAAAGAATCATGACTAAGTGGTGTTTGTCCCAAGAATATTAAGTTGATTTAACTTTAGAAAATCAATTAATGTTATTTACCACATTAGTACATTAAAAGAGAAAAATCATGTGATCACCTCAATAGATGCAGACAAAACATTTGATGAACTTCACCTACAATTAGGAAATAGTTCTAGCAAATGGAGACCAGAAGGGAAATTCCTTAAACTGAACAAGAGTTTCTTAAAAAAAGTAACTGTCATACTTACTGGTGAAACTTTGAAGGCTTATATTTGAGATTAGCAAAAGACAAGAATATCCATACAGCTACTTTTATTCAACAGTCTATGAAAGGTTCTGATGAGCACTATGTAGAAGAACAAGAAATACAAAGTGTCAAGACTGAATGGGAGGAAAGAAACTTGTCACTATTTACAGATGATATGATTGTATAGAAAATACAAAGAAATTTACAGATAATTTATTAGAATTAATAAGTGAGTTTAGAAAGGTAGTTGAATATAAAATCAATATACAAAAATCAATTGCATTTCTACATGCCAGTGACAAACATTCAGAAAATGAATAAAAAAGATGCTTATAATAGCACACAGGTATGAAGCACTGAGGAATAAATCTAACAAAGAAAATACAAGAGGGGCTGGCCCCATGGCTGAGTGGTTAAGTTCATGTGCCCTGCTTCGGCAGCCCAGGGTTTCGCAGGTTCAGATCCTGGGCACGGACCTAGCACCACTCATCAAGCCATGCTGAGGTGATGTCCCTCATGCCACAACTAGAAGGACCCACAACTAAAAATATATACAACTATGTACCTGGGGGCTTTGGGGAGAAGAAGGAAGAAATAAAATCTTTAAAAAACATGCAAGAGCTTTATGGAAAAAATTGTAAAATCTTATTGAAAGATATTAAAGAAGACCTAACCAAATGGAGAGATAAGCCATGCTTATGTGTCAGAAGATTCAATATTATGCGGATGTCAATTCTCCTCTCGTTGATTAACATTCAATGCAATTCTATTTAGAATCCACACAGGATTTATTTTTCTTTTGTGAAATTTGATAGGCTACTTATATGGTAATGCAAGAGACCAAGAATAACGACGATATTCTTAAAGACAAAGAACAAAGTTCAGGAAATTTCCTAGTAAGATCAAGACTTATAAAACTATAGTAATTGAGATACTTTGGTTTGTACAAGAAAGCATAAGGGAGCCCAGACAGAGATCCACATATATAATGATGTTTGGTACATGACAGATGTGGTAAGTTCAGATCAGAGGAAGGAAGGATGGATTCTATGGTTAATGGCGCTGGGACATCTGGGTATGGATATGGAAAAAAAGTGAAATTGTACCCCTACCTCACACTATACATGGAAGTCATTATCAGATTTAAGACCTAGTGAGTCTATAAGCTATAATTTTTTTAAATAATAAAACTTTTAGAAAGTAATATAGAGATTGTTTTCATGACCTTAAAATAGGGAAGGATTTTTTTAAACATAACATAAAAACCCTAGGAAAAGATTGATGAATTTCTACATTAAAATTGAGAATTTATTAAAAATTGCATGAAAATTGAGAATTCATCAGAAGCTGGCACAAAGAGAGCAGCAATAACACGAACAAACAAAAAGATCTCTTAACATGGAGAAGATATTGGTAACACAGAATCTGACAGAAGATGAGTATCTGGAGAATATTGAGAACGCCTCTGTGGCTGGAGCTGACACGTCACAAAGTATGTTTCCAAGACTTCTTGCCAGCTGGCTTCCAGCTGGTTTCTGCAAATGAGAGCCTGATGAGAAGCTCAGGAGGAAGAGCTGAAGTATTTCCTTTCCATTTTGTTGGTCCAACCACTGTGCCTCCAGCTGCAGCATACAGTTGACTCCAGCTTCCAGCTTCTTTCAGCACCTCCAGCCATTACTGCCCTTCATCCCGGTAAGAGGGTCCCTACACTGAGCCCTGTGCTTTACAGAGCCCCACCCTCAGCCTCTTGTGACTGCATTCCTGCCTATGGGGCAAGAAGTCTGCATGGTCAAAGGGATGTGACTGCTTGGAGCCTGTTCCCTACCTGCCCCTTGATGGATGACACAGAACTCTGACATTCCCTGTGCAAAGTGCTCTGGGTGCCTCCTTCCAAGAGTGGGCCATTCTTCCAGTGTGCACATCTTGGCTTAAGGGATGGCTGTTTGTGTATAATTGTATGTGTGTGGGGATGAATGGAGCTTGGGTGATTATATGTATGTACCTGAGGCCCCAAATAGAGCTGGATATAGAAGGGGCTGGCTCCTGGGCCATGGCTCTGAGCCTAGAGTATAGCTATCCCCACGTGCTGCCACATTGTGGCCAGAAATTTTGAGAAGTTGGAAGTTTAAATCAGTGCTTCTCAAACTGTGGTGAAAATCCAGGTTTTTCTTTTTTTAAAAAATTTTAAATTTATTGCCAATCAATATTTTTGTTAAATACAAGAAAAATAAACTGCAGGAAAAATGAAATTTAAAAAACTATACAGCCAACATATCATCACCCTGTAAAATTGCTCTAAAAATTTCTAAACACTTACTCTCAATTATTGTGCTTATTTGGCATGGACCATTAACAAATAATATCCAGACTTGCATTGTTGGGCCGTACTTGGAGTACCATTCACTTAAATTCACAACTGGCCTTCCAGGACATTATGAAGATACATTTGTTAAAATGTGATGATAGCACATAATTTAACTGTTTAAATGTAGACATGTATGTGGGCCTCCATCTGTACTGTCAACCCTAGTTCTGTAAGTGGGAGGGGTGAGCCTCCTTCTAGCATCTGCCTTCCTCCACTCCCTCGGAAGTTCTGGGGGTGTACAGCCATGCTTCTTCTTGACAGCTGGAATGCCACATTCCCTCCCTCACCTCTGGGTTGTTTGAGTATCCACAGGGTCCAAGCACACACTGATCCCCCAGAGGTTCAGTCTTATTTCTCTTGTTCCTTCCTCCCTAGGGGCAAAAGCTGCTTCCTGATGTTATTAATATCTGGGTTACCTCAGGATTCTCCCCTCTCCCTTTTTTTTTCTTTTTGTTCTTCCAGGCTTCACACTCACTGAGTTGGCAAATATGAACAACCTGACAACAAATGTTGGGGAGGGTATGGAGGAAAGTGAATTCTCCTACATGTTGGTGGGTCCAGATTGACATAACCACTTTGCAGAGAGTTGAGCTCTACTGGGGGAATTGAGATTTCTATACTAAATAGTCCTACAGGTGTCCACCCTTGAGAAACTCCTGCTGGATTCACATATATAAATATGCATAGTAGGGTTGCTTATAAGACCCAAACAAAAACAAAAGAACAAAACTGGAAATGACCCAAATGTCCATCAACAACAGATTGGATAATTGAGTTGTGGGGTTTGTACAATGGAAACGTGAAATGAACTATAGCTCTGTGTCATGAATATGAATGATTTCAGAAGCATAATGTTCATTCATTCATTCAACAAATATTTACTGAGTACCTACTATGTGCCAGACACTTCTACATGCTGGAGACACCTAATGGAGCTTCCATTCTAGTGGGGAGAGAAGATAGAAAACAAACAATAAACATATTAAATAAGTAACTTAAATAAGTGGAATGTCAAAGTGATAAGTACTGTGGAAAATAAAAGGAAAGCAGGGGAGAGGAATCAGGAATTTCTGGGAGTGAGACAGAGTGTGTGTGTGTTTGCAGTTTTAAATAGGGAGGACAGATAGGCTTCATTGAGAATGTGACATTAGAGAAAAGACTTGAAGGTGGTAAGACATGAGCCATGGTGGTGAGGTTGGGGGCAAACCATTCAGGCAGAGGAAGCAACCGATGCAAAGGCACAACGTAGAGCCATTCCTGGCAGGGAGGTAGTGTGGCTAGAGGGGAATGAGATTAGATCAGAGAGGGAGTTGTGTGCTCTGTTCAGCGGGAGCCTTAGTGGCATTACTCTTGCATTTATTAAGTGAGTTGAGCAGCCACTGCTGGGTTTTTAGTAGAGGCAGTGTCCCAACTTGATTAGAGTTTAGTAAGATTGTTTTGGTTGCCGCGTTGGCAATAGACTTGGAGAATATGATCATATTGAGCAAATTAGAAGCACGTCCCTGGAAGAATGCATACGGTATGTGTTTGTTTATAAAAAGACTCAAAGTAGCCAAACTAAACAATATCCTGTCTGGGTATACACACAGGTGTAAAACTATAAAGAAACAGAGGGAAGAGCAAAACAAGAGTTAGGGTAGATGTTACCTCTTGGGGAGAGCCAATGATGTGACAGGGGAGGGGCACAGTGGGACTCTAAGGGGTCATGTTTTGTTTCCTCACCTGGGTGGGATTTTTACTGGTAGTCTCTTTATTAATACTTTAACATCTAAGCATATGTTTTAAACATATATTTCATACACAAAAATAAAAAGAGAAACAAAAGGAAAAAAAGAACCTGCCCCTTAGTAATAGCTTAAACTATTTTACCACTAATTTATACAACAGGTTGGTGTTTTTCTAGATGAAGACAAAAATTTAAGTTGAGCCCGAATATCTGGGAAATATAAATAAAAGAATGTCGATGCATTTTTGAGTGTGGGTTGTTCCTGACATGTATATATCAACTTTTGGCTATTAAAAGACAATCAAAAGGAGAATTGGGTGTCAGCCAATAACGTATTTATAGCCTAGAAACTTCCAATTTAGATAAACATGCTTATCAGGCATGAAGTATTTTTTGAGCACCTGCTACATAAGCAAGAAGATTTGGAAGTACAGAGGAATATTTAATCTACTTAGCAAGATGAGATCAATATACCAAACAATTACCTATTACATTGTATCATTAATTGTTAAATTGTGTGGCACTAGATAATAAGGCTGGCAGTAACATCTGAGAATCTCAGATGTAGTACACAGACACAGACTATGTCTTTAGTTTAGAATCAATGGTTACCTGAGTATAGAATTTTGTAGCCAATTTTTATTATCACATGAACAGAGAAGATTATGCAAGACATTTTGCTGTTGTGCATTTATATATATATTAGGTATCTTTGATGCTTAATAATTTCACAAACACTTCAGCAAACATGCTCAGCTTTTTCCTCATGATTCTTCATCTGCCCAGAATATTCCTATGTTTCTCTTTCCATATCAGATACATGCAAATAGAGCTAGAAAAGTGGACCATTCTTTCTGCATTTGTGTTTCACAAATTCTTTAGTATGAATGAGATTAAGTATTTTAGTTTAAAACACCCCCTGCTGGGCTGTACGCAATATAAATTATCAAGAGATAATGAATACTACAACTTCAGGAATTTTTAATTTCTTCTGGTTAATTATTTCAGTAAGACCTTGAAAACAAAAATAACTGGTAATTGGGAATTACCTTCATTAAGCAAATTAAAGGAAGTATTTAAAGTGACTTTTGGTGAAAATTTTGTGTTTAGTACTGCTTTGCTATGTTCTAAGATATTGATGAAATATGTTAACATAGCTTAATATCTTTATTACTGATTACTATGTTATAAAGTTGATATATTTGCTGATTCACACACATATATCATCATGTTGATAATTTTCTTTTCTAGCTCTGGGAAGGAAAACTATTTTAAAGTCATGTAGCCAAATGCACCCTCACTTTAGGTGTCCACGGCTGACAAGTTCCAAGAGCAAAATTGGTTATGTTGACTGCTTGACATAGTTCTACTTTTCATAAATACATATTGAGAAGCAAAAAAGTTTAGTTTTTGTGCTATGCTTTCATGTATGGCTGGAGCCCCAAATAAATGGTATATTTCAGTAAACTATTGAAAAGTCTGACTTTACTATAATGGGGACTCAGTTCTTTTGTATGGATTTGCCTTGAAATATTTTATCCTTGGAAACATTTCCAAATGCTTGCAATGGGTTTACAGTCTCATTTACTTTTTTTTTTTTTTTTTTTGCTAAATTCTGTCCATTGCCCCTTCCCAATTCTCATCACCCCATTCTCCCAAGCTGTGTTAATATTGAGAATTATCCAGGAGGAAAGGTAGAAATGAGGAAAGTATGACCTCAGAGGTATGTGTTTATCTTTTGCTCTATTTTATTTGACATTGTTTTGGCCTTAAGAGAAAAGAGGAAATTTGCTTTTGCGATTGACTTGCTTATATAAAGGAAAAAGAACCTCCTGCCCCCACCTTTTATTTTATAAAGAAAGACATCTTTAATAATTCTGTTTTAGGGTTTCTTCAAGGAATGACTTATACCCTAGATTAAAGGCATTCGTATAGTCAGCAGGAATCTAACCTCAGTTCATATTAATGCCTGTAAGAGTCGATTCTCTGCCAACACTTTTTCTAGGGATGAATTTAACAGCAAGGTGCAACAGCTCACAGATGTCAGAATAAATAACTGGCCATCTGAGTGTCAAGAGTTGGTTGGAGCCATATCTGCTTGGGGATTTTAAATATCCTGAAGTGTTTATAGAAACTTGGGTCAGTCTAAATTTGACTTTGTTCCCCCTTCCCAGTTGTTCTCATTGGGAAATTTAAGCTACAAGTTCTGTTCTGTGTTTAAGTGGGTATTCCTTACAGTATACCAAAGTGAGTAGCGATTATGTTGGAAATATGTGTGTGGGAATATAGTTTAGGAAGGCTTCAGCATGCTCTGAAGTAATTATGTTTAGACAGATTGAAATTCAGTGAGAATGGAGGGTTCTTTAACACCCTTCCAAAGGCTGCCCTTCCAGTTTTAAGTTCTTTGAGGTCTTTGATAGGAACGTGCTATTAAAACTTACATATTAAATAAACACTTCCCAAGCTGTTATGATTCCTGAGTTTTTGATTTAAGTTAACCAGGGCTGATTAATATTTTTTCCCTTCCAAAGACTGAGAGTTCCTTAATGATCTCTTTGAGGGCAAAAGTAGTGTCACTTTCACTATGTGTTCCTGGGGTCTTCAATAATATTTCTGGAATGTAAGGCCAAGTGAGAATGCCTATTTGGCTTAAGGTAACATTTGCTTTTCCATTTTAATGTAACAACTACTGAAATAATTGTCCCCTTACTCTTCCATTAACTCCAAAAAAACATCATTGAGGGCTAGTGTTAATACTACCCATGCTGTTGGTAGAATGTATTAGTAATCTCAACTGAGAAGAGTTCCATGTTTGAAGTGATCAGGTTCTATGCAAGGCATTTGTCTGTTTGTTCTCAGACCCATTCCCTGTCCTTCTCCTGCTTTTCTCAGTATTATAGGGCCAACACCTGTAGACTGTGTTTCTCAGGTTCGCTTGCTAGCCGGTTTCCAGATAGGTTTGGCCAATGGCAAGAGAATGGTGGGCAGGAGGAAGGGAGAAGCCAGTGCATGTCTTCGTGTCTCTTTCTGCTTCAGGATGAGTGCCTGGCAGTGGCTGTGTCTCCTCCCTGGTTCTAGCTCCCATTCCAGGACCCCTTCTGCATTGGCCCCAGTTTCTGCTGGGGTCCCTAGCTCCTAGGCTCTGGTAAAGCCCCTCATCCCTTTGTCCCTTTTGCTCAAGTGGTGATAGTGGCTCCTTTTTCTCTTTCCTTCCTTTCTCCCTTTTTTTCTTTCCTTTTTCTTTCTAAATGAAATATAATTCAAATACCGTAAAATTCACCCTTTTAAAGTGTACAATCTAGTGGTTTTTTACTATATTCACAGACTTATGCAATCATCACCACTATATAATTCTAGAACATTTTCGTCACCCCAGAAAGAAACCCTGTATCCATTAGTGATCACTACCCATTCTCCTCTCCTCACAGACCCTGGCAACCACTGATCTACTTTCTGTCTCTATGGATTTGCCTATACTGTACATTTCATATAAACGGAATTCTACAACATGTGGCTTTTTGTGACTGGGTTCTTTCACTTAGCGTAATGTCTTCAAGGTTCATCCATGTTGTAGCATATATAAGTATTTCATTTTTACGACTGAATAATATTCCATTGTATGGATATGCCATGTTTGTTTATTCATCCATTCATCAATTGATGAACATTTGAATTGTTTCCACTTTTTGGCTATTATAAATAACACTGCTATAGAACATTCATGTACCAGTATTTATGTGAACCTGTATTTTCAATTCTTGGATTGAAAGTCTTAGTTCTCTTAAGCAATATAAGATATACCTAGGCATAGAATGACTGGATCATATGGTAATTCTGCATTGAACTTTTTGAGGAACTGGATATTGGCTTCTTTCTGTTGCAAATCTCTGCATTGTCTCATTGTCCTCTTTGGCCATTTGGTTTTTCCAGCCCCTTTGTAACTAGTTCTCTGTATAAAATATTAAAATACCTAGCATGGACTCTATTTCCTTGACTGAACCATGACTCAGATGGTTTCATTTATATTATCCATGAAAGTCAAGGCTATTTTTCTTCCCAAGTTTCTTCTCTTTTGCATAAAAGATGATGAAAGAAACCACAAAGTTATTAACATTGTTAGGAAACAGGGTGTCTGGTTAATTAGATTCTGCAACTTTATCTAGTAATGTGCTACCATCTCTAACCTAAATGTTTTATGGATAACTTATAGTTATGGCAAACAAGATTTTTGTTTATGTCAATGGACTAAATGCTCCAATCAAATGCCATAGGGGGGCCAACTGGGTAAAAAAAACAAGACTCATGTATATGCTGCATACAAGAGACACACTTCAGAGCTAAAGACATAAACTGAAAGTGAAAGGATGGAAAAAGGTATTCCATGCAAATGACAAAGAAAAGAAAGCGGGGATAGCAATACTTATATCAGACAAAATAGGCTTTAAAACAAAAACTGTAACAAGAGGCAAAGAACTACATAATGATAAAGGGAACAATCCAACAAGAAAATATAACTCTTGTAAATATCTATGCACCCAACATAGGAGCACCTAAATATATAAAGCAATTATTAACAGATGTAAAAAGAGAAATAGACAGTAGCACAATAATAGTAGGGGACTTTAACACTCCACTTACACCAATGGATAGATCATCCAAACAGAAGATCAATAAGGAAACGCTGGCCTTAAAGGACACATTAGACCAGATGGACTTAGTAGATATATATAGAACATTCCATCCAAAAACCACAGAATACACATTCTTTTCAAATGCACATGGAACATTCTCCAGGATTGATCACATATTAGGCTACAAAACAAGTCTCAATAAATTTAAGAAGATCAAAATAATACCATGCATCTTTTCTGACCATGAAGGTATGAAACTAGAAGTCAACTACAGGAAGAAAACCAGAAAAGACACAAAAATGTGGAGATTAAACAAAATGCTACTGAACAATGATTGGGTCAGTGAAGAAATTGAAAAATTTCTGGAGACAAATGAAAATGAAAATACAACATGCCAAAATTTGTGGGATACAGCAAAAGTGGTTCTGAGTGGGAAGTTTATAGCAATTCAGGCCTACCTCAACAAACAAGAAAAATCCCAAATAGACAATCTAAAAGTGCATCTAAAGATACTGGAAAAACAACAACAAACAAAGCCCCAAATCAGCAGAAGGAAGGAAATAATAAAAATCAGAGCAGAAATAAACAAAATAGAGACTAAAAAAAAGTAGAAAAACATTAATGAAACCAAGAGCTGGTTCTTTGAAAAAATAAACAAAATTGACAAACCCTTAGCTAGACTCACCAAGAAAAAAAGAGAGAAGGCTCAAACAAATAAAATCAGAAATGAAAGAGGAGAGATTACAATGGACACCTCAGAAATACAAAAGATAATAAGAGAATATTATGAAAAGCTATACGCCAACAAATTGGATAACCTAGAAGAAATGGATACATTCTTAAAAACATACAACCTTCCAAAACTGGACCAAGAAGTAGAGAATTTGAATAGACCAATCACCAGTAAGGAGATTGAAACAGCAATCAAAAACCTCCCAAAAAATAAAAGTCTAGGACCAGATGGCTTCCCTGTTGAATTCTACCAAACATTCAAAGAAGACTTAATACCCATCCTCCTCAAATTCTTCCAGAAAATTGAAGAGGAGGGGAGGCTTCCTAATTCATTTTATGAAGCCAACATTATCCTGATACCAAAACCAGACAAGGACAACACAAAAAAAGAAAATTACAGGCCAATATCACTGATGAACATCGATGCAAAAATACTCAACAAAATACTAGCAAATCAAATACAACAATACATTAAAAAGATCATACATCATGATCAAGTGGGTTTCATTCCAGGGATGCAGGGATTGTTCCACATCTGCAAATCTATCAACGTGATACACAACATTAACAAAATAAAGAATAAAAATCACATTATCATCTCAATAGGTGCAGAGAAGGCATTTGACAAGATGCAGCATCCATTTATGATGAAAACTCCAAATAAAATGGGTATAGAAGGAAAATACCTAAATATAATAAAGGCCATATATGACAAACCCACAGCAAATATCAGTCTCAATGGGAGAAAAACTGAAAGCTATCCCTCTAAGAATTGGAACCAGACAAGGATGCCCACTGTCACCACTCTTATTTAACATAGCATTAGAAGACCTAGCCAGAGCAATCAGGCAAGAAAAAGAAATAAAAGGGATTCACATTGGAAAAGAAGAAGTGAAACTGTCACTCTTTGCAGACGACATGATTTTATATCTAGAAAACTCTAAAGAATCCACTAAAAAACTTTTAGAAACAATAAAGGAATGCAGTCAAATCTCAGGATACAAAATCAACATACAAAAATCATTGCATTTCTATACACTAACA